>NC_136901.1:44607033-44747033 GCF_949606895.1 Notothenia rossii | reverse complement strand
ACAGCTCTACACAGAATGTAAGGCCAAAGTTCTAAATGATCTGGAAAACACGGAGTTTTATGCGTCAACTACTGATCTGTGAGTTTGACCGTGCATTTCGTCAACGCCAACTTCGAGTTGTGTAGCCGCTGCCTGCAGACAGCATACTTCCCCACTGACCATACAGGGGAGAATATTGCCATGGGGCTGAAGGAGTGCTTGGCCAACTGGGGTCTAAAAGAAGAGGCCCAGACGTGCATAACAACAGACAACGCTACAAATATGATCAAAGCAATGGAACTTAACCAATGGACCAGACTGCAGTGCTTCGGACACAGGCTGCATCTTGCAATTGGTAAGTACAAGAATGTGTGTTCGTGCAAGTGTGTATGTTTACAAAGTTACTACAAGTGTGAGAGTTCGTATTATCCTCGCAGAGGCCCTAGTCTCTGCTATATTACTCTGCCCTCAAACACAGTTGGGAGGGGGGAGGGACGAAGCGCCGAGAGGTTTGTTGTCAAGCTGTAGTTAGCTGACCAACTGTTAGCGCAATGCTACTTTAACATACTGTTTATCCTAGTGAGAAAAATGAACCCTTTCATGGGTAAACTTTAAAACCTCCCAATACTGCTTGCTTCTGTTTAATTGCGGATTGCCGAGAGATGCAAAGGCGGTCTCCCCTATTTTTGAAGCCCTTACTAATGGGTCAATGACGTTTTTGTAGTAGCAGATGTCAGGGTGGTGCAACCACAGCTGATGCCACTATATTACGAATTAAATGATTTTTTGTTTTTTAGTGGAATATCTAAAAAGCATATTCCTTGCTTGTACATTAATTACCAATTACAAATTAATTTATGGGCAATAACTTACTGTGGTAGTACCACCTGACGTCTGCTGCTAAAAAAACGTCATTGAACTTAATACAAGATGACAACAGATGTAATCAATATGTTATGAATTCTGTGTTATGAGCTATCCTTATGGCTTTTCATACTGTAATACATGTAATGTTTTCCACCAGAAAATGCTGTCAAAGATGATCAAAGAATCAAACGGGCCACAGGACTTTGCAAGCAGCTGGTTGCAGTCTTCACTCACAGCTGGAAGAAGAAGAGGGCATTCAAACAGGCACAGCAAGACCTAAACCTACCTCAACAGTCACAGGTCACTGAATGTCCGACACGATGGGGCTCCCGGCAGAAAATGATTGGGAGGGTGTTGGAGCAGAGCAAGGCACTGTGCCAGGTTCTGTCTGAAGACAGGAAGACGCGGCACCTGATCCCCACTTGGCAAGACATAGATGTACTTGAATCTGTAAACAATGCCCTCGGTCCTCTTCAGGAGTTCACAGACGCCCTCTCAGGTGAGGACTATGTAAGCGTGTCATACCTGAAGCCAGTGCTCCATCTCCTCAGAACAGCAACGCTTGCTGAAACTGACCAGGACACGAATCTCACCAAATCAAGAGCTCTCCACTACATTGAAGAGAAATACAGCGACCCAGTGACACAGGAGCTCTTGGACATCACATCCTTCCTTGATCCAAGATTCAAGACAAGCTACATAAGCGAAGAGAATGTCCCATACATCAAAGACAGAGTGAAGATGGAAATGGAACAGGTGGCACAAAAGGTAAGCTGTCCTTTTTCTTTGTTGTTTCAAAATAAAACAAAAAGTTGTATTTTTAGTTTTTTTTAACTATACTCTACTGACATTTTAAACTTTTAGACAAAATGCCTCGTTGGTCTTAATCACAACTGATAGCAAAACATTGATGCCTCTTATTACTGTGTGTTGTAGGAGCAGAGGGCTTGTGTCACAACCCATACCATGCCCCTGAGTGCAGAAGAAGAACCACCATCCACCTCTACAAAACGAAAGCGGTCACTGGGCAGCTTTTTTAAGACCAAGGTGGTCCCTGCTTCCTCTACTGTGCAGTTGGAGGATACCATTAAAGCAGAACTGGACAACTACCTCATAACTCCTACCATTGATGGAGAGCAAGATCCACTGGCCTGGTGGAGAGTGCACAATGTCAACTTCCCATGGCTTAGCAAGTTGGCTCGTAAGTACCTTTGCATACCAGCAACGAGTGCACCATCAGAGAGACTGTTCAGTGCCAGTGGCAATATTGTCACATGTCAGCGTGCATGTCTGAAGCCAGCAAAGGTTGACATGTTGGTTTTCTTGGCCAAAAATCTCTGAAGGGATGAAGGGGAAGATTTATTGATTTTTGTTGTTGTTCTTCTGCACTTTGCCCTGAAATCTCTTATCGGCACCTTACCCTGACATGTCTTTGTTCCATTAAAAAAGATGTTCACTCTTTTTTACTTATCTTTTGTATACAGACTAGATGTAAAATAATTTAACCAGTTTGACATCTTTTCTTGATGAGGAAAATGTAGGGTAATTTAAACTTTTTAAATTATTATGATTATTTATTTTTACTACCTTTACATTTCACTTCCTCTTGCCACTTTATTTGAAGAAGAAGCACAGGTTTCTGAATACACGGGTTGAATATCTGTAACTGCTGCTGATGTTGATGTTCATAAGCTAGCTCCTTTGAGCCATTTTGCACTACTTTTAAGGTAAGACTTCTTTTTTTGCTCCACTTTGTTGTTATAATTTATAATTTGTATGTAGCCTACGTTATTTTACAAAAGTGCAATTATTTTGATGCTGCTGAGCCATTGATCTTTTTAATGCTTGATATTTTGTTAATAAACAGTCTTGCATTTGAAATCTGTTGCCAGCCGTTTTAATTCTTGCATTATCTTAATGAAATTCATTGTTTTAATTAATTTACACTGAAACTTGATTTAAAGAAAATAAATCGTGGTTGAAATCGAAACCGCAATCTCTGCCAGAAAAATCACAATTTCAATTTTTTCTTAAAATCGTTCAGCCCTACGGCAAATTGTCAAAATCAAATGATCGGAATCGGATCGGGAGCAAAAAAAGGTGATCGGGACATCCCTAATTGTAAGGGCAGAACTGTTTTAACACACTCTTAGATTCACCTGGCTGCTCCTCCTCTTCCTCTTCACTGGAAACCACCACGTGGTCTTCAGCATCTGGAACCAGGGCTTTAACACAAAAACAATCCTAATAATCAGTTAATCCCCTTTATCAGCTGTTATAGCAGTACATCAGGTATAGCAGGCACATTTAGTGTCACTTTTTTATGCCGGATTGTCAATACTAGAATAAAAAAGGTGTGTTAGTGTTTATTTAATTCTCTCTGAAGTCGGTAGTTCCCTGATTCGTGATTTTTGAATCAGAATACCTTTATTCGTCCCACAGAGGGGACATTTACATTTGTTACAGCAGAGCCAAGGACAGCTTAATGTTAACTAAGATGCAAGATAACAAATAAATACACGATTTACAAAATACACATCCTGTAAGAGGTCTGAAGATTTAGCAGCCAGGTACATATGCACAGTTATTAACCGCATATATTGTGCATAGTTTGTGTTTCTCAACAAGGGGTGTGTGTGTGTGTGTGTGTGTGTGTGTGTCTGTGTCTGTGTCTGTGTGTGTGTGTGTGTGTGTGTGTGTGTGTGTGTGTGTGTCATATATAAAGAAGCGTTGTTACTGCATGTAATAATACTGTAATTTCCTCCAGGCTCCACCTCTCCTCTGCAGGTATATCATTGTTATTCTATCTGTAACTGTATTAATGTTGTGTGAACCTGTACTTTCACTCTTACTGCATGCAAAGGTTGTATTTAATATATCATTCCCCCATAGTGATCACGTTTTAAATGGACTTCGTCTAATTAAAAGGAGCATTGGTGATGATTCAACTGTATCGTGATTGCAAAGTACAGGTACTAGTAAGGAAAGTGTCTCTGCCTTTGACCCTTCGTAGTGTTAGGAGCAGTGTGCTGCCATTGTGTAGTGATCACGTTTTAAATGGACTTCCTGTAATGAAAGGAGCTTTGTTACTGCATGCAAAGGTTGTATGTAATGTATAAGTTCCTCCATGCTCCACCTCTCCTCTGCAAATTGATCCGGGGCTTCAGGAGCTCCAGCTGGATGTTCTGCTGGCTGATCTCCCTCCTCAGGCCCGAGGCCTCCTCCTCGTACCCGGACACAGTTCTCTGTAACACCGCCAGGATCTCCTGCAGCGCGGTGCTCAGCTTCTCCGTCACGATGCCTCTCAGGATGTCGCATTTAGACATTTCCTCCACACTCTCGGAGCTGTCCTTCCAGTAAAACATGCTTTCATTTGTCTCTGAAGGGGCGATTTCACGCAGGAAAACTTCGCGCATCAAGACGTGGTGGTGTGCTTCCAGGTGGAGAAGCGGTGTAGCTGCATAATAGGTCCGATGAGAAACAAAACACAGACAAATTCCCTGTAGAAGTTTTTTTTATTTTTGTTGTCGTAAATACACAATTAGTTTTGATTGCCTTTTTAGTTTGTGTACATTTGTTTCAATCCTCTTTATTTCTTAAACCAGTAAACGGAGGAGAGGCTGCAATGTTTATTTACTTTTAGTTTTTTACCTTAAAAACGGCGAAGTTCCCGGAAGTCATTTCAAAATAAAAGCCCTCGGCTGCAGTCGAATTGCCCAAAAAATCTTCTCCTGTCGTCTATTCCTCTCCTCTGTGTGAAACATCACAGGGTTAAGGGATAGTGGATAGGATAATTCAAAAGGATTTAGGAGAAGAGACTGCGGTGATTTGAGAACCCGACAGCACTTTCACTATCCGACGTTTTTATGATGCGCCAGCGGACGTCATGAATGTGCGTCTGCTGCTGTGGGGAAACTACAGTTTTCTATACAGCGGACTACAACATGGATGTTTAATAGACAAGTTTACGCGACAAACCACGGGTAGCGCCATAACCCTACACAAATGCACTTCATTTCCGCCGGAAGTCTTTTGCACAGCGTCTGTCGGTGTAAACAGT
Source organism: Notothenia rossii (assembly GCF_949606895.1). NCBI lineage: Eukaryota > Metazoa > Chordata > Actinopteri > Perciformes > Nototheniidae > Notothenia > Notothenia rossii. Next base: position 44,742,127 of record NC_136901.1, on the reverse strand, counting down.
CAGACGGGCACTGGTGTAAACACAGCGATTTCGATGCTAACAGTGATGCTAGCTTGGGAACACGATTCTACTTCTTTGACTGGAGATGGCGTTACTCTCCCCCACCCGAATTCAGTGCAAAACTGGGAGGATAACATGACGACGTGGCCCAGCATAACGTACAGCAAAATTTGCTCCTACTTCGTTCAATCCATGGCAATAGATGGAAAAGCAATGGACAGTCTGAAGGCCTCCGAGGCATATCAATATTTGCACAGCAACAAAGTTGGTTGTGTCATGTCATACAAACATGATCGTTTTGTTTATCTAAAAGCAAAGGTAGAGCCTAGCCAGTGTTTGAACAATGCGTGGCATAATGCTTGGGTGCTGGTAACTGAAGCTGGAGAAGTCAAAACTGCGGGATGTACGTGTGTTGCTGGACCAGGGAGATCTTGTTCCCACTCAGCTGCGATCCTGTGGAAGGTAACTAGATTATTTGACCATTGTAGCCTAGGCCTATGTCTTTTGTTGTTGGTATCCGAACTACATCATAGGCTACTTGGCTAGAGTGCAAAGTGTGTGTATGCCATGATGTATTATATCATATGACATGTTTGCAGTGAACCCATTATAATATCTATGCACTGTTTTTACTCTCTCTCTTGGTAGAAAATGCTGTGAGACAGGGGAAAACCGGGCTTGCCTGCACAGACAGACAGAACCAGTGGAATGCTGGGTCTAAAAGAAATGCTGGTCAGAGGAAGATGAAGTATGTGCGCTTCAAACGACACAACAGGAAGGATCTCTACCAGCCGCCACCAACTTCACAGCCATCCTCTACCACTCCAGAACCGGCACAGGAGGTGACACTCTTTAGGACTCATGAAGAGTGGAGGAAGAACACACTTGCCTCACCAATGGCAGAACTTTTCAATTGCCCTGGGAATAGCCTCCTGCAGTTCTGCTTTAATGCTGATACCTCTTCCATCACCGAGCCAACACCATGTCCACACCTCCATCTCCTAACCCATGATGAGCACCACATACCACTGGCTTGTGTAAAATGCAGAACCTTCTATGATAAGTACATTAACATGTCCACAGCCCGGCTTGAGGAGATCGAGAAGGTTACAAAAGCACAGAGCAAAGAACAGGTCTGGCATGATGCGCGGAGAGTGCGCATCACAGCGAGCACAGCTAGAAAGGTGCCCATTCGCTCAACCACGGCGCCCGACAAGTTTTTGTCAGAACACTTACACCCATCCTTCCGTGGCAATGCTGCAACCCGTCAAGGAGCAGAGGGGGAGGAACTTGCAAGGGACTATTTGGAAACTCTGGGCAACAGCATTGAAACCAAAGGCTTAGTGGTGTGCGACAAGGATCCGTGGCTTGCAGCATCTCCCGATGGAGTGATAAACAAAGACATTCTGTTGGAGATCAAATCACCTGTGTTGGGAAACAAGTCACTTGCAGAATTTTTGGCAACAAAGAACTGTGAAATCACAACTGTGGCAAACGGAAATAGGATAGATTACCATATTGCCTGCAATGGTCCAAAAGGCTACTATATGCAGGTACAAATTGGGATGCACTGCACAGGGCTTCAGCACTCCAAGTTGGTGATCTGGAACAAAACTGAGCACCTCGAAATCGAAGTACCCTACGACCAAGACTTTGTCCAGGGGCATATCATAAGGCTGCGCACATTCTACTTTGCCCACATGCTCCCGAAAATTGTTGACGATTTTGTTGAGGGAAGGTTACAGTTCTGCAGTAAATATCTCAGCATTTTAAAACCAAAATAAACTGCCTTATTTAGGTCATGCCCACAGGAGCCAACAGTTGTCTGTTGTTTACATAATGCACAATTTACATGATCTCTTTATGCTGTGCAATATATCATATGTGCCTGTACTGTTTGAGTGAAAATAAAGTTTGATGTAATTTAATTTCATTATTGCACTGTTATTGCATTATTGCATTTCATATGTTCCTTAGAGTGCTACAATTTCTTTTAACACAGTTCATCATTCATATTAAGCTCATACTGTACATAAATAACACTGAATTAATTAATTGTTTAGAGGAAACTAAAGAAATGGCTTCAACAAGAAAGATCACATGTTTAATCCTAACAGGTATTACAAATTAAAATATAAAAGCAGCCCACACAATTACATCACTATGAAAATATTCATATATAATATTAAAAAATACAATGCATGCAGTATTTGTTGTGTTTATCTGTATTTAATGAACAACATGGCTGGGTGCTGGTTTGTGGTCGTAGCACTCTCTATCTAACCACTCGTTCAGGTGCTTTCTCGAGTGATTGCAACCAACTACCGCACACGTAGTTCCCGAACCACTTTTCTTCATGTTGTAATTGTTATATCCTCTTTGTCTCTGCGATATCAGTGCTTTGTCGGCACAACGGAGCTAGCTAGCAAAACAAACCCAGTCCGCCAAAACGGAAGTGCATTGCATCGAAGGGAGGAGTTCAGGATGTAGAGCGGAAACGGCTCAATAACTTGTGTATAAGAACGAGGAACTACTGTAAACTCGTCTAGAGACTCTGCACCGTGCTCTGATGCTGTTGCTTTATGCTTTATGAACGTGGACAACAGAGAAACATATTCGTCATGACCAAAGTTGGAATTGAAATAAAAAATGAAAGTGAAACTTCTGCTCGTCACCCTCTCCCTCCGGTCCACATTAATACAAATTATCCCAATACGTATGATCGTATGAAAAGATCTTATAATCAATACAAATGTATTGATTATAAACGTTAGTCCTTAACATCTATCACTGTGTATATCACCATTCAAACATCTTTTAAAAGTTGAACAAACCCCACACAGCTCAGTGAAATGTTGACTTTATTTGATCATTTCAGTAAAAACTAACCTTCACATTTCTCTTTTTGATTATAATACTGATGAACGTTCAAAACAAAGCACTTTGGCAACTTACCACATACTTTTTAAAATGCTTAATAAGCACCTTAACTTTCATGATATCATTTCTCGGTCATAATCGGTTGTTTCCGTGAACGGCCGAATGTTGTGTGACGGCAAATGCTGCGGCCGCAAAGCATTGTGGGGCAGCATTTTCTCCTCTCCTTTCGTAAAGGAAGTCCAGTGTTTCCTAAAGGAGGTTAGATGATAAGAAAGGAGCTTTGCAACTACCATTATAACCTCCTTTAGCTTAGGAAACACGTTCAAGGAAACAACCGATTATGACCCAATTAATCAATTTTTTTTAATTTTTAATTTTCCATTTTTATTTTGTAATCATCTCGCGACCCCCACTCGGGGTCTCGCGACCGGGAACCCCTGGCATAAACAATAACAGACAACACATCCGATACTTTGGATAATATGATTGATGTTGCAGTCGTTGAGCAAATATGAAGAATGTCTAACTTCAAACTCTAATGTATCTTATGGAGCTGATGGTGTTGGAGTTCATTCCCCAGTATATGACACTGACGTGTCTTTTTGTTCGCAAAATCATTAGCTGACACTTCTTCTTTGAATGATCTGCGTTTAGAGCAAGCCACTCTGGAAGGGCGGATATCTGTCTGTCCAGCTTCAGGTGGAGAGGAGGGGGGGGGGGGGGGGGGGGGGGTTCATCTGTCTGTCCAGCTGCAGGTGGAGAGGAGGAGGGGGGGGGGGGGGGGGGGTTCATCTGTCTGCCCAGCTGCAGATGGAGAGGAGGGGTGTTCATCCGTCTGTCGAGCTGCAGGTGGAGAGGGGGGGGGGGATTCTTTCTGTCCAGCTGCAGGTGGAGAGGGGGGGGGGGGGGAGTTAATCTGTCTGTCCAGCTGCAGGTGGAGAGGGGGGGGGAGTTAATCTGTCTGCCCAGCTGCAGGTGGAGAGGAGGGGGGGGTTCATCTGTCTGCCCAGCTGCAGATGGAGAGTAGGGGGGGGGGTTCATCTGTCTGCCCAGCTGCAGGTGGAGAGGAGGGGGGGGGGGGGGTTCATCTGTCTGTCCAGCTGCAGGTGGAGAGGAGGTGGGGGGGGGGGTTCTTCTGTCTGCCCAGCTGCAGATGTAGAGGAGGGGGGCGGAGTCCATCTGTCTGTCCAGCTGCAGGTGGAGAGGAGGGGGGAGTTCATCTGTCTGTCCAGCTGCAGGTGGAGAGGAGGGTGGGGGGGGGAGTTCTTCTGCCTGTCCAGCTGCACGTGGAGAGGAGAGGGGGGGGGGTTCATCTGTCTGCCCAGTTGCAGGTGGAGAGGAGGAGGGGGGGGGGGGGTTCATCTGTCTTTCCAGCTGCAGGTGGAGAGGAGGGGGGAGTTCATCTGTCTGCCCAGCTGCAGGTGGAGAGGAGGGGGGGGGGGGAGTTCATCTGTCTGTCCAGCTGCAGGTGGAGAGGAGTGGGGGGGGGAGTTCATCTGTCTGCCAGCTGCAGGTGGAGAGGAGGGGTGGGGGGTTATCTGTCTGTCCAGCTGCAGGTGGAGAGGGGGGGGTTATCTGTCTGTCCAGCTGCAGGGGCGGGGGGTATCTTTCTGCCAGCTGCAGGTGGAGAGGGGGGGGGGGTTATCTTTCTGTCTAGCTGAGAGGGGGGGGGTTATCTTTCTGTCCAGCTGCAGGTGGAGAGGGGGGGGTTGGGGGGTATCTTTCTGCCAGCTGCAGGTGGAGAGGGGGGGGGGTTATCTTTCTGTCCAGCTACAGGTGGAGAGGGGAGGGGGGGTTATCTTTCTGTCCAGCTGCAGGTGGAGAGGGGGGGTTATCTGTCTGTCCAGCTGCAGGTGGAGAGGGGGGGGGGTATATTTCTGTCCAGCTGCAGGTGGAGAGGGGGGGGGGGTATATTTCTGTCCAGCTGCAGGTGGAGAGGGGGGGGGGGGTATATTTCTGTCCAGCTGCAGGTGGAGAGGGGGGGGGTTATCTTTCTGTCCAGCTGCAGGTGGAGAGGGGGGGTTTATCTGTCTGTCCAGCTGCAGGTGGAGAGGGGGGGGGGAGTATCTTTCTGTCCAGCTGCAGGTGGAGAGGGGGGGGGGGTTATCTTTCCGTCTAGCTGAGAGGGGGGGGGGTTATCTTTCAGTCCAGCTGCAGGTGGAGAGGGGGGGGGGGGGTGGGGGTGATCTTTCCGTCCATCTGCAGGTGGAGAGGGGGGGGTATCTTTCTGTCCAGCTGCAGGTGGAAAGGGGGGGGGGTTATCTTTCTGTCCAGCTGCAGGTTGAGAGGGGGGGGTATCTTTCTGTCCAGCTGCAGGTGGAGAGGGGGGGGGGGTATCTTTCTGTCCAGCTGCAGGTGGAGAGGGGGGGGGGGGATCTTTCTGTCCAGCTGCAGGTGGAGAGGGGGGGTTTATCTTTCCGTCCAGCTGCAGGTGGAGATGAGGGGGGGGGGGGGGTTATCTTTCTGTCCAGCTGCAGGTGGAGAGGGGGGGGGGTATCTTTCTGTCCAGCTGCAGGTGGAGAGGGGGGGGTATATTTCTGTCCAGCTGCAGGTGGAGAGGGGGGGGGTATCTTTCTGTCCAGCTGCAGGTGGAGAGGGGGGGGTATATTTCTGTCCAGCTGCAGGTGGAGAGGGGGGGGGGTATCTTTCTGTCCAGCTGCAGGTGGAGAGGGGGGGGTATCTTTCTGTCCAGCTGCAGGTGGAGAGGGGGGGGGAGGGTTATCTTTCTTCCAGCTGCAGGTGGAGAGGGGGGAGTATCTTTCTGTCCAGCTGCAGGTGGAGAGAGGGGGGGGAGGGGGGGTATCTTTCTGTCCAGCTGCAGGTGGAGAGGGGGGGGGGGGGTGTCTTTCTGTCCAGCTGCAGGTGGAGAAGGCGTTTCCCACAGAGGAGAGGAATAGACGATAGGACTATTCGACTGCAGCCGAAGTTTCAAAGCTCCTTTCCTATCATCTAAAGAACCAGATCTCATCATGGCTGGGTTAGGGTTAGGGTGACATATCACTGAGGAACTTCCGGGTCATTTCACTCCGTTAGGAAGGTTCCGGAGAGAAACTGACAATTTGAGCGCCAACAACACTTAATGATACATAGTTATAAGATTTGGTGTGACTCACAAGAGACAGTTTTATCCAAAGCGACTCACATAATCAATACTGTGGGCAATCCCAACAGGAGCAATTTGGGGTGAAGTGTCTCAGCGACACAACGACATGCTGACTGCAGTGGGGTTTGAACCTGATCCCCAGACGAAGGCTCTATCCACTGCGCCACACACCTCAATAATATTCTGTACAAATAAAACGCTTTCTAAGTTATAATTAAGTTAGAGGATATAGCCTCCAAGACTCTTTCATTGGTCCAATTGAGCAAAGAGACATTAATAATAATTCAAATTATATAATATCTGCGTTTCGAAACACAGATTTCTACTGATCAACTTTTTAAAATAACACAAAACTCCCTCAGTCAAATATGGCAGCATTACAGAGAGGTTAAAAATAATATTCATAATAATCACATCAGTTATCAGTGTATTTAAATCCAAAAATAAATGAATAATAAAAAGAAGAAATGGCATCTTTAAATGCTATTCTTAAATTATGTAAACATTTCATATAATAACATTGGTATTTTTCAATCTGGATTTAAAATTTAGTTTTAGACAAATTCATCTCAAAGAAAAAGGTATTTTGAACAGAGACATTCTTTTCCTTATACATGTGATGTTTTGGTGTCGTTTTGATTCTTTCCGTTAACCGTCAAGTGTGAAATAAGTATTTTTTGTGTGTGTTTCTCTTAGTATCCTAAGATACTGTTATGCTTGGCTGTGAAAAAAAAATTTTATTATTATGAAGGGCAGACTATCTATTTGTATTTATTTTGTTTTTTTTAGAAAGGGGCAGGTCACATAAGATTTTATTCTTCTCCCTGCTCCTTTTCGCTCAATGGTATTTTGGTAGAGTCATGTTTTGTGGCAATTATTGTACATTTGGTTTTGCGTACCATGAGCGGGACAAATAAAAATGAAATGAAAATGTATAAACCCTCTTAATGAAATTAAAGTGTAAAAAATCAGAAATGAAAACCAGCTGAAACTCATTATAATATATATTAAATGTACATATTCAACTTGAATCAGTGTTTCTCTTCAGGTCCTCCGACAATAAGCTGCTCCTCTGGGCAAATTAAATTAAGATAATATTGTTTTTAATAAATACAAAATAAAACAATCAATGCAAAAATCACATTATGAAATCTCATATATATATATATGAAATAAAGATCCCTTAAATACAGCATTATGAAGATAACATGTATCAATCTTAAAGCAGCATGTTGGTCCGGCAGGGGCTCACTCAGTAGGGGCTTGGACTGGGAGCTGTATGGTTGCCGGTTCAAGTCCCCGACCAGACCTAAAATATGGAGTGTGGACTGCTACTTGGAGAGGTCCCAGTTCACCTTCTGCCGTGGTGCCCTTGAGCAAGGCACCAGACACCCCCCTTCACTCCCATGGCTTCCCGGGCGCTGTAAGTAGCTGCCCACTGCTCCTAGTACTAGACTCCTGGTACTAGGATGGGTTAAAAGCAGAGAACACATGTCACTGTGTGCTGTGTGCTCTGCATGTGTGACCATTAAAGAGGGTTTCATGCCTCCGATTCTAATTCTTCTATACGTTGTTTTACTTTATAATGTTAGCTTATAAAAAAGAGTGGCTCCACCCACTGTACCCATAGAGTCCAATAGAGGGCGGAGCCTGTGCGATATATAACGGGGGGTTACGTATTGTAACCCTAGCTATATAAGCACAGGCGGAGCCCTCTACCTGGGGGCCCTGTCTTTCCTATGCCGCTCGCTGAAGAGGGTGTAGGATGGCGGTCGGGAGGCGTAGCCGCCTTATATACTGTGGGCCTGCGCGCGCAATTAGGTAGGCTCGCCCTGATTGGCCGGCTATGTTTATGCAACTCAGTAGGTGAATGCACGCATAGCTTGATAGGGAGTAGTACCCATATAATCCAATAGAGGGCGCCGTCTGTGCTTATATAACTAGGGTTGCAATACGTAACCCCCCGTTATGTTCTTAGACGTCTTTTAACCCTATTGTATAAAATAAATAAATAATTTTTAGGGTTATTTATCATTTGGATTTTAAAGTTTTTTGCTTTATATAAATATCAATGATTCAACATGTCACGTGATTATTATTATTTAAAAAACGTATTCATGTATTATTTATTATATTTAATATTATATTAAATGAAAATAACATATATATAATAAAAGGTAATTAAGGTTTTTATTATACAATATGATCAATGTTGGAGTCTAATTTTAGTTTTTTTTTTTTTTAAATACTTCTACTATACTTGAGTATTCCCATTTCTTACTGCTTCATATTGTATATTATTTATATCGCTGTGTTTACATGATTATACATTTCTTGCCAGAAATGTAATTTTACAAGATAAAACTTAAGACATTTTCACTGAAGAGAGCTTGAACGCATCGTGTTGTCAGTCAACGTAACCTCAGGTAACTGTTAGCTAACTACAATGTAGTATTATTAGATGAATGAAATTCTACGTTTAAAGGGAATTTACATGATAAATAAAACTCACACAACTGTCAACAAGCTTTTTTTAAATGTTTATTTTTCAACATTTTGGAGAAACAATTATAACAGTTTTTCAGGATGTTATTGCATCCGCCGCCGTCTCTTCTTCCCGTCGGTGATTCTTCATGTGAGTTTTCAGACAGTGACTCTGCGTAAAGGCTTTCTCGCAAATGATACATTCGTACGGTTTCTCCCCGTTGTGCAACCTCATGTGAACGGTCAGATGTTCCTTACGAGCGCACACTTTCCCGCAGATGTTGCACACAAACGGTTTGACGCCCGAATGTGTTTTCATGTGTCCTCTGAGGATACTCAACGCATTAAAGGTGCGCCCACACTCGGAGCATTTGTGCGGTTTCTCCCCTGTGTGAATCACCATGTGTCGAATCAAAGCGCCTTGAGACGACAACCCTTTTCCACATTCCTGACAAAGGATCTTATCCCCGCTGTGTGTCTTCAGGTGACTCTTCAGCTGAGTTGAGGTGTGGAAAGTCTTGCAGCAAACGTCGCAGAGGTGCGTTTTGTCTCGAGCCGCGTGGATTCTCTCGTGCCCTTTAAGATTCTCGGGAAGAAAAAAACGCTTCCCGCACACCTGACAGACGTGGCGTTTCTCCCCGCTGTGAGTCAGCTTGTGTCGCGACAAAGATTTTAGGTGGCCAAGGGATTTCCCGCAAACGTCGCAACTGTATGGTTTCTCCCCCGTGTGACTGCTGCTGTGAACCGTCAGCAGGTGACTAAAAGCGAAAGACCGATTGCAGACTTGACACTTGTGTGGTTTCTCCTCCACGTGTTCCCACCGATGTGCCTTCAAACTGGATTTCAACACGTACGCTTTGTGGCAGACGTTGCACTTGTACGGTTTCTCTCCTGTGTGCAACACGGCGTGTTTATCTCGACTCGCGGCGGTGAGGAAGGACTTTCCGCAGATGTCGCAACCCTCTAACGTTTTCTGGTGAGTTTGCAGATGGTGTCTCAGATCCTCAAAGTTTTCTCCACACACTCCACACACACTTTCCTGTTCGTGCACGTGACCCCAGGAGTGTTTGATCAGCATATTCAGGGATCCTCGATGAGCTCCGCAAACTTTACAAGCTATAGGAGCGCCAACGGTTTCCTTCCTCCTTTTTGTTTTCACTCTCGAAGCTTCCCTTCCTAACTCCTTCTCTCCATCGTCACTCTCCTCTGGTTTCCACTCCTTATCTCCAACATCATCTCCATCATCTTCCTCCCCCTCATCTCCATCATCTTCCTCCCCCTCATCTCCATCATCTTCCTCCCCCTCATCTCCATCTTCTCCATCATCTTCCTCCCCCTCATCTCCATCATCTTCCTCCCCCTCATCATCATCTTCTCCATCGCCACCTTCCTCTGCTTCTGATCTTCCGGGTTTTTCTCCATCTTCATCTGTTTCTGGTTGCTGTGTCGGATTGTCAGCTTTGTCGCTCTGCATGTTTTCAGCAGGACTGTAGTGGGAATTAAAAAGGAAGAAGAAATGGAGTTTTAATATTGAAATGCTGCTTTATCTTTGGTTGTTACACAGCGTGCTTATTACTAAGGATACTTTAAATATGGGAACATATGGCCACATCTATCTTGTAGATTGATAAAAATGGGCTTAACGTTTCAGCTTTTTTTTCAAGAGGCAAAAATACACACGTTTTTAATTTTGACACTAATTAAAACTGAAGTTGACCTGTCGTCGTAATATATTTTATAATCTGATTCTAAAATTGTCCAAAACTGATCATTATTTTTTTTAAAGAACGTAACTATTTATTTCACAGGTAAAAAGTACAATTAAAATATAGTTTTACCATTTCCCTTCCACCCTTGTCCCAGAAATACTGGTTGCGATCAAATCCATTGAATTAAAAGAACAATAAAATAATAAAATATCAACGATTTTTGTTAAATTACAATGCATCCGGAAAGTATTCATACCCCTTCACTTTTTCCACATTTTGTTATGTTACAGCCATATTTCAAAATGGTTTAAATGTATTTATTTTCTCAACATTCTAGACACATTACCCCATAATGACAAAGTGAAAAAAGTTTAACACTTTTTGCAAATGAATAAAAAAAAAAACCTCAAATATCACATATGCATAAGTATTCACACCCTTTACTCAATACGTTGTTGAAGCACCTTTGGCAGCAATTACAGCCTCAAGTCTTCTTGAGTATGTTGCTACATGCTTGGCACACCTATCTTTGGGCAGTTTCTCCCATACTTCTTTGCAGATCGTCTCAAACTCCATCAGCTTGGGAGCGTTTGCGATTGCGATTTGCGATATTTGTTTTTAAGCGACCCAATGTAAGTTTATTGTAAAATGCGGCCATAACTCCGGCTAGGAAGGTCTTATCAACATGCTCCCGTCTCTAGCACCCCCGCAACCCGAGCTACGAGTGAAAGAACTAAACTTACATGAAACTTCTGTTGGGTTGCTTTAAAGTCAAGCTTCAGTTTAAGATTCACCCTGAAAGAGATGTAACACATGTGATGGAGCATTACTAACCTGACTCAGATGGTTTGTTTCACCAAACCATCTAGGAAAGCTCCATTGGAAGCCATTTGGAAAGGGCAGGCACTTTAAAAATCTGTCACAATCTGTCTATCACCTTCTATCATGGGCCACTTCTGATTGGTTAAAAATGGCTTGGACATGTGGAGCACAGCACTTCTGATTGGTGTGGATGACTGACACACAAGAAAAAAAAGACTCTGGCTGGGCCACTCAAGGACATTCACAGACTTGTCCCGAAGCCACTCCTCTGTTATCTTGGCTGTGTGCTTAGGGTCGTTGTCCTGTTGAAAGGTGAACCTTTGAGAGAGCGGTCTGGAGCCGGTTTGCATCAAGGATCTCCTTGTACATTGTTGCACTCATCTTTCCCTTGATCCTGACTAGTCTCCCAGGTCCTGCCGCTGAAAAACCTCCCCACTGCGACACCGTTGGCAGAAGGAAGAATGGAGAGAAATATGTGGAAATAATACCATAAATAAAATGTTACTTCTCATTTATCATATATGAAGAATTCATTTTCAAACATTGATTAAATCTTAAAATGATTTAACAAACGCCTGTTTGAGACTCCTCAGAGCACACAAAAACATAACTTGGAGAAATAAATAAATACGGATATGTTATTTAAAACCACCTCGAATATGTTGTGTTAATGTTATGAAATGTTTTCTCATAAATGATGCGGTAAGCAGGAGGACAGAATTACGTCTAAATTTCTATAGGTTGTAGATACGAGCATGGTTTTATATACTATCACGTTTAATCGTGTTTTATGCCGCTTGCCAAGACTTGATAAGTCGCTCGTAAAACACAGGAGGTATTGAAACTAAGAGCACCATATGTGGTAATTGTGGGGGGGTCTCTTGTCCCCAGTACAAACACACTGCCTGAGGAAGGCTATGTGTATTTTTTTTTTCATGAACCTTTTTCGGACCACTTATTTATTTATTTTGGTGACGATCCGACCTCCATGCTGCTACTCTGGTTCAAACTGCATCCACCAAACAATATGATTTATCTCGTCCTCCCCAAAATAACCAGAATCTGACACGGTGTGAGATGTTTTTTTTAGCTGTTCTGTCGTCATTTCCTGTGATCTTCTCCATTCAGTCAGTCAACATGAGTGAAAGGGCGTTTCCTTGACTATTTATAGACAAACATGGGCGTTACGTGAAGCCCGCAAAAGCTGCACCGCATTTCGAGTTGATTGTGATTTATAAAAGGGAAACCGGCGTAGGAAGTGCCGTACACACTCCCCTCGCCGGTACGCAATGTTTGGTGAATCGGACAATGTCGGAACATTTACGGACCTATTTTTCGTATTTCTACTACGTAAGCAACCTTCCCACGTGAATCCTACACACGGCGTTATACATGAGGCCTCAGGTGATGAGCGGTGCCTGGTTTCCTCCAGACATGATGCTTGGCATTCATTTTCTGTACCCTTCCCCAGATCTGTGCCTTGATACAATCCTGTCTCTGAGGTCTACAGACAATTCCTTAGACCTCATGACTTGGTTTGTGCTCTAATGTGCACTGTCAACTGTGGGACCTTGTATAGACAGGTGTGTTCCTTTCCAAGTCATGTCAAATCTATTGAATTTACTACAGGTGGACTCCAGTCAAGTTATCGAAACATTTCAAGGATGATCAGTGGAAACGGGATGCACTCGAGCTCAATTTTCAGTGTCATAGCAAAGGGTGTGAATACTTAAAAAAAACAATTTTTAAAAAACGTTTTCACTTTGTCATTATGGGGTAATATTGTGTGTGGAATATTGAGAAACAAAATGAATGTGATCCATTTTGAATTAAGGCTGTAACATAACAAAATGTGAAAAAAGTGAAGGGGTATGAATACTTTCCGGATGCGCTGTAAGTGGCTAAATTTATGGTTAACTTAACTTTTTGTCTTAAATTACTAATTAACCTGTTAAGCCTGGAGCCTGTTTTTCAGGTCTCGGGCTCGAAAAAGACATTCCCAGAACAAATGACCATATCTTCCCTTCTAAAAGGGTTAAATTAATAATCTTTTTTCTCAAAGTAATGATAAACCTGTGAGTTGGATGTAGAAAAGTCAGAATCAATATAGATGTTTATATTTTAAAGTAAATTCAGATTGAACATAGTAAATAAATGTAAATTATAGTTTACGTCCGAAAACAAAAACATTGATTATAGTGAAAACAACCCCTGAATGATGGGATCGTAGACTAAAAGCTTTATGAATCCAAACTACAACATACAATAAGTACCCTGTATCATGATTGATGCAAAACAAGTGACATTTGACCTTTTTAGAGAGGAAAGAAACCCACTTTTGGGGTCATTTCGGTGGATTTGCCATATCTCTGGAACCCATTGGTCGATTTGGGTGATTGACACCTCTTTTTAACCGTTAGAGCCAATAGAATCGAGGGGAAGTTCCTAAACCCACCTACACTTTACCATTGAGAAGTGAGAGTGATGCACATGCAGCTTGCCCAAACCGAAAGCTATGTTACGCTCTGAAAACTGAAAATTAGGCTTATTGCCATAAATATGATGATGGATTATCAGTAATCATTTCAAATTGACACAGAAACATTGGATTAACCTTCAGCAGCGTTTTTATCTTTTTAATGCCATTAAACACAACTTTTCATCAGAAAAATAGCAAAGGTAATACGTATTTGCCGTTTTGGCTCCGTAAAGCTACGTTGTGTGTTGTCTGGGTTTGCCTGAACTCCCGCGAGTTTTGATCGCAGTGATGATACTTATACCTCTAGAATCTGTGGGATCTCAGCTTAAATCTGATATCTTGTCTGTGCAGATCCGATGAAGTATAAAAGATCGCTAACGTGAGTTCTGTGCTAAGTGCGTTAGCATTTTTTTGCTTAGTGCTAATTCAGAGTCTCGGCGTTAGACTTGTGTTTTGTTTAGGTAAGAATTGTTCGTATCGTCAGTTAGCTGAGTTTCTTCCCGTTAAGTGGGTATGAAACATTCAGTTAGTTAAATGTTAAGAAGCACTGAGACACAGTTTCGTCGAAAAAAAAGCCGGGCTTAACAGGTTAAGTAGTCTTATACTAAAGTGCAAAGTTGAATTTACTCCCATGTTTAAATTATATATGATATTAACGATTAGAAGATACAACAGAAGGTTGAATTAAATAATTACCTTGTATTCGGCCTGTTTTCATCACTTCCTGTTTCATGTGTTACGTCGTCTTTCGTCCCCGAAACAGGAAGTTGCTCCGAGTCCTTAGAGTTATCTGCAGACTGGAAACAAAAACAATCACTTTTAAATCATGATTTGTGCTTGAATACCTGATATATGCATTTTACAAATGGAGAAGCAATTAATTAAAAAATGTATTTGCAGAATTTGGCAGTTTCTTTAATATGAGAACTGTTTATAGTTAATGTTTAATTATAAGAGACAAAGCTGCTCATAAAATGAAATTAAAACATGGAGAATATCCTCAGACTTTCTCTGAATAAAATGTAAAAATGAAATATAATAATAAAGTACTCAAATAAGGAAGACATTTAAATAAAAACAATAAAATAAGAGTCAAATAATACAAAAAAAATAAAATAAATGCAGTGTGTCAAAATAATATATATAATCAAACAAATACAAAAATAAATATAAAAGTGTCTTTTAATTTCAAGAAAAGCGCTCTATAAATCAAATGCATTATTATTATTAAATATAAAAATCTAATTCATAAAAACTAAAAACAATGAAAATTAAATACAAAAGTAAAATCTGAAATAAAATAAAATAAATACAGTTTATATATATATATAAAAAAAAAATACGACAGGCCGTGATATGTGCTCAGTATATCACAGCTAAGGGGGTTGAACCACGCCCCTTAGCTGTGATATACTGAGCATATATCACGGCCTGTCGTGAGCTATTGCTTAATTATATAAATAAAAAACATAATTAAATATAAAACATAAAAAATAAATATTGTTACCCTCCTCTCTCTCAAGTAGAGCGCTGACCTCCCCCTCCCCACCGCCCCGATGCTCCTCTGGATTTCTTCGGGCGTCAGACTCTTCAGCTCCAGTGTCTGCAGACATCGAGACGGGTCAGCCGTCATGGCGTCCACCGGGAGGCGTAACCGTGGAAACGAGGAACGGAGAAGAAGCAGGAAGTCGTCCTCCGACAGACCGGGGGGGCAACACAACTCCCGCACCCCCGACTTCAACACTGAGGCGGTGGGAAAATAAAAACAATTAAAATCCATGAATTTAGATTCACACTGAAATGTATTATTTAATAATTTTTCTGAATTCTGATTTTTTTCTTATAATTTTGACTTTTTTCAGAATTTAATTGTTTTCAGAATTATGATTTTTGTTTTTAATCAGAAAGTACTTTTTCACAGAATTTTATTTATTATCAGATTTTTTTCCTTTTTTCTCAGAATTTTATTTAGTTACTGAATTCAGTTTTTTTTCTGAAAATGTTGACATTTTTTTTACGAAATGTAAATGTTCTAGATTTTAACATGTATAAACAGGGGTGCACATAACTCTTTCAGTGAGTTACTCAGATGAGTACCAGGAGACAGCGTTTGGTCCTCCTTCACTGTCCTGTATTCACACTTCTTGCATGCTAGATGATGAAGATGATGATGATGATCCTCCCTGTCTCTTTTTAAGTCTCCGATTTGCTTTCTCCAAAACTTGTTGGCAAAACTGTGAAGTCCTTGCATTTCCTGAAGCCAAGTTGAAGGATCAAATACTAAGAAATTATCACATGACTTGAAGTCATATCTGATTTCAGATGTGGGAAGTTACTAAGTACACTTCTTCAAGTACTTAAGTATAATTTTGAGATATTTGTACTTTGCTTGGCTTTGATCTAATTTGTAAAACTAGCTGCACCTTTACCAGCTTTGAGAACACTTTAATGATCAATCATTACAAAACATATCAAATATATTATTCTGAAATGGACCAATCTGCACAACGACTACTTTTGGTACTTTCACTACATTTTGATGATACTTTTCTAATTTTACTTGGATAACATTTTGAATGCAGGACTTTTACTGTAACAGAGTATTCCTACACAAGATCCATTACCCAAGTAACACTCTGGTACTTCTACTTATACTCAAGTAGAAGATCTGAGGACTTCTTCCACCTCTGTCTGATTTCAAACTCTTCCATTAACACCCTGAGTAAGTTTGTTGTAAATCAAACTGCAGCAGCTTGACCACAGAGCGTGAACGTTGTGATCAGCTGATTTTGGAGCTCCAACAAGGCGTGTAGGACAGAGAGTGAACACACATACTATACAGAGATGCTGTTTGGAACATTGAACAATGTACATCTATTCTAGTAGACCTCAACAATGGAACTATGATCAGTGGAGATGGCCGTGACATGGGACCTTTAAGTTAAAAGTAATGGAGTTTTTTAGAAAATGCTTTATTTTGCATATTTAAGGTGTGACTCACAGCCTGTCCTGAGCGTGTCGGTGTCGGTGTCGTGCAGGAAACACACTCGCAGCTTCACAAAATCACTCCTCTTCCTCCCCGCCTTCCTCCTCTTCCTCACTGAGTCGCTGTAAAAATGTAAAATTAAGAATCCTTCAGATGCAAGTTTTTCCCTTTCAAGACTTTTAAAGTGTTATATTAATAAATTAAATCATATGTTAACCTGTGTTCTGGTGTCTGAGGATCCCCCTGATGCAGGGCTGGCTCCTCTTCATCGTGTTTATCCTCATCTTCCTCAAAGGGACCCGAGTCCTCCACGTCTAAAAACAAAAGAAAATTCAACATTATTTTCCATGCAAATACAAAAAATAATAATAAAAACTATCTACAATACATTTTCTACCTGAACACTTTTTAATTAAAATGTGATTTAACATTGTTTTTGTATATATTATAAATTAATATAATTTAGTTCACATTCAGGTACAAAACTAAAGCGTATTTCAAAGGAGTGCAAAAGATGACCTCTACATGGTGATATCTGCCACTCGTGCAGCAAAGGCAAAAGTGGGTCAACCCTAGAAGGAATCTTCAACCCAACGATATTGTGGTCATCGTCGATGAAACAGCACCAAGGAACTCATGGCCCCTCGGCCGTGTGGTTAAAACCCCGCCTGGACCCAAAGGTCTGGTCAGAAGTGTGTTAGTTCAGACTAACGGCCCGTCCAGCTTCAACGCTTCTGCTCATTCACTTTGAATGGGGTAACGTCACGCTTTGCCAAACTGCATTGTGGGAGCGTTGCTTGCTTCAAAAGTTGAGCAATGTTCAACTTTTGAAGCTTCGGTGGAAGCGTCAGCCAATCAAATCATACGCCAGTACGAGCTCTAGCCAATCAAACCGCGTGCTTGTGTGTCCGGGGCGGGAGATTCACGTCATTGGTTGTTGGTCGAGTTTCAGACACGCCCACCGGCACGCTTCAACGCACGCCGCCGTGTGGACGCTGCGTAAGACTAACATCCTGCAAAGGCCCAAGCTCCGTCTACTCCTGGAAGCCAACTGAGCTCAAAGAGCCAAGGCCCCTTATCCCCTGCTCACACACATACTATCTTTCTCACATCCTTCCAAACACAAACCTCTATTTCAAACTGCACTGATACCCTTCTGACTACTGCCTCAGGGACAGTGAGTGGTGATACCGAGAGACACTGATGCAGCATGAACTCTGGGGGGATCTAAGTGGGGGCTAATTGAAATGACTTGATGAATATTTGCATATTAGTAGATTTTGTATGATAAACAGAAATGTGACAATTAATTCATTTTTAGGAAACATTTTCCAAAATATCAATATTTTAAGTTTAATCATTAAAATGGGATGTTATATTAAGAATAAATAAATGCATACGAGGATTTATATATATATATATATATATATATATATATATATATATATATAAATTCAATTACATTCATGGTTTAAAAACCATTGAATAATAATGTATTAAAAATATATGTATATATAAAGTACCGGTCTGCTCCTCTTCCATGGGGGCTTCGCCTCCTCCGGCCTCCATACGAACCGCCTCCTCTGAAACTAAGACAATACTATTAATATATATATTTAAATAAAAGGTGTTGTGTGATCACCTCTTGACTTTAGAAAACATCATTAAAATAAATAAATAATTATAATAGTTGTTTTTTAATCACATAAAGAAATCACGTGTAAATAATTAATATAAATACAAAGAAAATAATACCTAAATATAATAAAAACAATTTCATTTAATACAAACATTAAAGTTATGTTATGGGGCACCTGTTTTAATAAAGTTCAAATAAACCAAGTAAACAATAATAACAGATTGCATGCGAGAGAAGAAGAAGTTAAACCATCAGATGTTAACAGGACTCTGCTGCACATTCAAACAATTGACAATGTAAAAAGAAAACGATTATTTGACAATCACTTCTTGACTTTGGAAAATAATAATAATTTAATATATGCTTTTATAACATAAAGAAATTACATGTGAATAATGAATATAAATGTAAAGAAAATGAGAAATATAAAGCAATTATAGTGGACCTGTTTTCATATAATTCATTTTCACCCCACAGGCCATGAGACTGTTAAACTCCTGAACTCTGTGAAGAACATCCAGAACATTCCTCTGGTTGGATCAATCATTTATCTAATCAATCAATCCATGTACGTGTCTATAGACTCTTCTTGCACTATTTCTATTTTATTTGCACTAACTTGCTCATCTCAAACATCTGTTTTATCTGTTATATATATATATTCATGTTGCTCTGTTGGAGGAGGACTTCAGGTTGTCATCTCCATATCTAGGCTGCATCTCAGGTCGATTAAATGGAATCCTTGCATCCCTCACTTGCGTCGTTTCCCTGCGTCTCTCCCACCAGGGAAGCATGTATAGACGCAAGGAAACCACGAGAAGCAGGGACATGAGTTTTAAGAGCAATGGGACATCCTTTCCTCCGGAGCGTCACGTGAAGCGACGTCCGTTTGTGATGAAACAAACACCCCCGCCTCTGTTATTACACATTTACTGACATAAACATCTGTATCATATGTTGTAGACCCAAATAAATAAAATAAAAATAAAATAAGAACTCATTCTCAAAAAAGATAAACGCCATTCTTAAAATGCATAAACGAAAAAAGCGATCATGAAAATGTTTCCAATAAATGAACAAAACATTTTTTGCCCACTTTGTTGTTCAGATACATCACATATTTGTAACTAAATGACACATTAATTGAAACAAAACACAGTATAGACTGAGGAGTGACTCGTGAGTTTCATGTATTTTCTTCACTCCGCTGGGAAACGGTCTCATGTTAAGAAGCATCAGATCAGTGCATGCGCTGCATCGTCCAATCAGTGATCGATACACAGTAAGGGGGCGGGGCGAGTGTCTGAGGATTTCATCCGAGGATGGTCTGGTGGTTCCTCGATTATCGCTCCTCCGGCACAAATAAGAGCCATGGGACGCTACTCAAGATGGCGCACACAAAGCAACTTCCGGTGATACCGAGGACTGACGACCGAGGAAATGAAAATAGTCGACCTGAGACGCAGCCCTACACTGCAGCTGCTGAGCACATGATGATGAAGACTTGAAACTTGAAACATTGGAACCAAGTAAACAATAACAGATTGCATGTGAACATAAAGCCTATGAATCCATAACATAAAAAGATAATAAACAATGAGAGAAGAAGCAGAAACCCTTTGTGTTAAATCATCAGATGTTAGCGGGACTTTGGTGCACTTTACCCGGCCTGCAGAGAGTGATTCTCGGCTGCAGGAGCTCCAGCTGGTGCCTCTGCCGGGTGATCTCGCTCCTCAAGGCCGAAATCTCGTCCTCAAACCCGGCCACAGTCCGCTGCACCACCGCTAAAATCTCCTGCGACGCGGAGGTCAGTTTATCCGCGACTACCGCCCTCAACATCTCAGATTTAGACAGATTATAATCCACCGAAGGAACCAACATGATGTTCACCGCCATTTTACTGAGTCTCACATCTAATGTGGTCCGACTGGAAAGCAAGGAAAACAAAGGTTCCGCTTCTGCTGGTGATCAACTGCCATCTTGTGGTGAGTTGTCATAGAAAAGTATTTATAAACAAAGGAACATGTAATACTTTTAATTAATTTCAAGTTTTTATTTTTTATTTAAATAGATAAATGGGGAGTTAACTTTAAAATTGCTGCTCATGTGAGGATTTCCTAATAAATAGATACATAATTAAAAAAAGAAAACATAAAATAGGATAAATAAAATAAACAAATAGACAGAGATACTTTATTGATCCTAAATTGGGAAATTATTTAGTCACGGCAGCATTTGACGAGAATCACAAAAATAATCAAATGTTTTAATAAAATACAAATTAAGATAAATAATCAAAATGATAAAACACTATATATATGTGTATATATTTTTTTGGTACAAAAAATATGTACTGAGAAAAAAATGAAAAATTTGAAGAAAAGTTAGAATTAAAAACAAAAAAAGGTAAATTATTTTTTTTAAAAGCCGAAATTTGACAATATGTATTTCTTATTTTAACAAACAATGATGATACATATATCCAAAGCGATTAAAGTATTTTTTTAATCTGATGATCTTCCAGATTTTTTTATCTCCGGATTAAAAAAATACTTCATATTTGTTTAATTTAAATTACAACAAATCAAACTTAAACAAAATGAAACCTAAATAAAGGTTATTCATTCTGTGAAGCTGACCGTTGAGCGGCCCGACCAAGCAAGGAGGCAGAGGCAGAACGTCCAAAATACAACCCGCTGTGGGCATTTATTACTCACGGGCACATGACACAGCCCCAATCTCGCTGTTCACGTGAGCACCAGCCACAAGGATCTCACACACCACCAAACAAAACAGGAAACACAGAGCCTAAATACCCACACAAATTAACGCAACAAGACACTGGTGAGGGGGGAGAAGACAACACATCACCAGGTGCACACAATCAACATCAACAGCATGGGGAAAGGGAACACTTTTCAAAATAAAACACATGTGCAATATACAAAGCCCGAAGCCGTCAGTCCAAAGTGACGAAGCCATCTTCGTCAAACATTCAAACAGAAAAAAAGAAATACAAATGTAAAATCATGTTATTATTATTATTATTATCTATCTGAGGACTTCCTAATACATGAGTAAAAGGGCTGTCATGTGAATTCAATTCAAAGTAAAACATTTTAAAAAATCACGATTTAAAATTCAACAAAATTAAATGAATATAATATTAATATAGTATTTTAAATAAACAATAATAATGATATGTATATGAATAGGGATTTTTTTTAAATAAACAAAGATATAAATAAATAAATCGGTACATACAATGAACATTGGAACAAAGATTAAATAATCCTAAATTAATTTAAACCAAAGGGATGTTATTTATATATTTCAAATAAAAAAGTGAATAACACAACATATATTTAAATATCGGAAGTATCGAAAGAATTTGAAATGTTAAAATAGCACCTCCTGGTGCTGCTCCTCTCAGAGCTGCTAAGTCACACATCAAGGCCTCCTGGTGCTGCTCCTCTCAGAGCTGCTGAGTTACACATCACAGGCTCCTGGTGCTGCTCCTCTCAGAGCTGCTGAGTCACACATTACGGCCTCCTGGTGCTGCTCCTCTCAGAGCTGCTGAGTCACACATCACAGCCTCCTGGTGCTGCTCCTCTCAGAGCTGCTGAGTCACAGCCTCCTGGTGCTGCTCCTCTCAGAGCTAATGAGTCACAGCCTCCTGGTGCTGCTCCTCTCAGAGCTGCTGAGTCACACATCAAGGCCTCCTGGTGCTGCTCCTCTCAGAGCTGCTGAGTCACACATTACAGCCTCCTGGTGCTGCTCCTCTCAGAGCTGCTGAGTCACACATCACAGCCTCCTGGTGCTGCTCCTCTCAGAGCTGCTGAGTCACAGCCTCCTGGTGCTGCTCCTCTCAGAGCTAATGAGTCACAGCCTCCTGGTGCTGCTCCTCTCAGAGCTGCTGAGTCACAGCCTCCTGGTGCTGCTCCTCTCAGAGCTAATGAGTCACAGCCTCCTGGTGCTGCTCCTCTCAGAGCTGCTGAGTCACACATCAAGGCCTCCTGGTGCTGCTCCTCTCAGAGCTGCTGAGTCACACATCACAGCCTCCTGGTGCTGCTCCTCTCAGAGCTGCTGAGTCACAGCCTCCTGGTGCTGCTCCTCTCAGAGCTAATGAGTCACAGCCTCCTGGTGCTGCTCCTCTCAGAGCTGCTGAGTCACACATCAAGGCCTCCTGGTGCTGCTCCTCTCAGAGCTGCTGGGTCACACGTCACAGCCTCCTGGTGCTGCTCCTCTCAGAGCTAATGAGTCACACGTCACAGCCTCCTGGTGCTGCTCCTCTCAGAGCTGCTGAGTCACACGTCACAGCCTCCTGGTGCTGCTCCTCTCAGAGCTGCTGAGTCACACATCACAGCCTCCTGGTGCTGCTCCTCTGAGAGCTGCTGAGTCACAGCCTCCTGGTGCTGCTCCTCTCAGAGCTGCTGAGTCACAGCCTCCTGGTGCTGCTCCTCTCAGAGCTGCTGAGTCACACATCAAGGCCTCCTGGTGCTGCTCCTCTCAGAGCTGCTGAGTCACACGTCACGGCCTCCTGGTGCTGCTCCTCTCAGAGCTGCTGAGTCACACATCAAGGCCTCCTGGTGCTGCTCCTCTCAGAGCTGCTGAGTCACACTTCACAGCCTCCTGGTGCTGCTCCTCTCAGAGCTGCTGAGTCACACGTCACAGCCTCCTGGTGCTGCTCCTCTAAAAACAATAGAAAACAAAAAGGACATCAATACAACATAATTACAGGGGTATAAATTACCAACCTATTCACAATGACAGGTAGCAAATAACATTCTGTCTATCCAAGCTTTAAAATGATGCAAGGGAACCAAAATGCTCAGTTTAAAAAAAAATGGCATTGTGTTCCAAGCTAGAGGAGCAGCGCACATAAAAGATTTAGTGCCTAAAACAGTCCTAGCACTTGGCACGTGTAATAAAAACACATCCTGGGATCTCAGACAATAGCTGCTTGCAACTCTCTGTGAGATCAGAGAGCAGATATAATACGGGAGTTTACCCAGCAAAGCTTTATAGATAAACATGTACCAATTACTGAGCCTCCGTACAGTTAGTGAAGGCAGACCTGCCCTGGCATACAGGGTACAGTGATGAGTAAGTGCTTTACAGTTAGTAACAAATCTCAGAGCGCTGTGATAGGCGGCATCTAACTTGACCAGGCAATGGGCAGGTGCATTCATATAGATCAGATCACCATAGTCCAGCACAGGTCAAAAGGTCACAGAGCCTCTTCCTGGCCTCAAGTGAGAAACAGGACTTGTTTCTGAAAAAGAAACCTAGCCTAACCCTCAGCTTTTTAAGCAGATTATTGACATGAAGTTTAAAAGTAAGAAAATCCTCAAGCCAGATACCAAGGTATTTATAACAGGTAACCACTTCAAGTACTTCTCCTTGCATAGTAACAATATCCAAAGCAGATAAATAATCACATGATGGGGTCATTAAGGTTTCAAACAGGTTCATGGTAGGCCTACTATAACATGAAGACATGATTTTTAAAACTAATTTCTGAATCTCACATTAGCCTGTAGTTTGGTATGTTATTGAAATGGGCTGGACACCCCTTCACAATGATCATCATTTACTTTTTTTAGACCAAATTAGGAGGGCCAGTCAGGCCACTAATGAGCTCAATCATTCACATGTATTATTATTTTATAAATTAAGAGTACTAGGCGTCAATTACAAAACCTTTGAAGGAATCGTCATGCATTCTGAATGTTTCTGTACTTTAAAAACATCATGGACATTACATGTTACTTGTTAGACGCTTTCAACCAAAGCGACTTACATACTCATACTTTGGGGTGAAGTGTATCAGGGACACAACGACATGCTGACTGCAGTGGGGTTTGAACCTGTGCCCCCCTGATCCCAACACCAGCACACTAGTCCACTGCGCCACAGCCTCCCAGCTCAATATCCTGTTCTTGTTTAAGATTATTCATACTAATTTGTGAATTTAACATCCACATTCACTCTTCAAAACTGAAACACCACATTTTTTTGTTAGAGCATTGCAGGCCTAAAGCTCCACGTCAGTGACCTTTATTTTAATTTCTTCCATCTAACTTTAAAAATGGCAAACAGCATGTTTTTAAAGATTTCATCTTTTAAGAAACAAAATATCAACTTTGAGCAGAAGGGTTGAAAAACACGTTTTTAATGCAAATAAACATAAACCTATTTGTCATTTCAGAATTCATTTTTATTGTCTGCGTGAAAGGCACAGTAGGCTATGAGCGAATACATATCAACATTCAAAAATTACAGAGTCGTACAATATATATCATGTAACTGTCTAGGATTAAGTATGATGAGACTTTTTAGCCTGCGACCCCCAAAATAACAGTGCCAGAGACTCGACCCCCGACGGGATAGTGATCTCCAGTGCAGGGGCAGTGTGGCGGCGGAGGGAGCCGAGGGCACCACCGGAGGAGAGGCGAGTGATGACAGCAGCATCACCGTGGTGATAGGGCAGAACGGGGAGTACCTGGGCGCGGCCCGCCCCCCCGCACAGACTGAGGGGACTTGTTACACGGAGCTCATCACCGGACCGAGAGTTTGATCCTGCCTGCGGGGGGAGAAGGCGGTCTGCTCGGCCTGCCCTTGGCTCTGGGGTCCCTCCTTAAACAAATAAATAAAAACCTTTTAAATAAAACATTCATCTTAACAGATAAGATTTGATCATTTATGTTAAACGTCAGGCCTACAGCATGGCCACAAACCCCATTTAAAAACAGAGGCTCTGTCCTAATTACCTTACTTTATACAAGTTTACTTTAAACCACACTTAAAATAATAATATAATTATACATAGGCCTACATGTCTACAGTATAGCAACCAATACATGTTTTAAATAAAAGAACATTCAAATGTGAAAGAAACCTTCAATGAATATTTAAAACTTACACAAAATCAGATTCCTGTACAAATTAGAGTACATGCATTGTTCCATCTGTCAAGCTAATTTATACATATATCTTAGCTCTTAGCTTGTCATGCTCATCCAGTTAGCATGTATGCTAACTGGACATGCTCGCTCAGTTAGCATACACATATATATATATTATTTATGTATTCCATTCCTTTAAATTGAATATTTAAAATACAAACTAGCAAAATAAACACAATTATACTCCGCTGAACAGCCAAATCGACAAACAACCGAGAACCTAAATAGCAGTGATGTTACGTATTGCGCCGAGGCTTCGGAGCGAGTGTCGAGTAATCCCCGAAGCTTTTTGTGAAGTGACGTCACCAATGATAAACGAAGCCTCGCTGCCTGTCGATACCTCGTGACTGCTTCAGGAAGCGATTCAGATCAACTTCAATGAATGTATGTTGTTGATTGAACAGAGAATGGTGATGGATGGAGCTGGGAAGAGAGAAGAATAAAGAAAACCAATCAACTTTAATATCAGATATTAAAAATTCAATTTCAAAACAAGTTGCCGCTCCTAGTTTTCTAGTGTGTAGGCTAAAGATGATTTCACATGACCTATGCAAAATATCACACTCAATGCATGTGTGTCTATATCCTAAATATAACCCACTTTCACACCTCTCCCCACTTCCTGCAGACCCTCCTCTCCCAAATTTAAATTTGTAGCAATAGTTCAGCAACCACTCCTCTTGGATTTGACTTGAAACCTTCCCAGACGACAGGAGGAAGGTGTGAACCCAATCTTTGATGTTCTGTCCTTCTCCTGAGACGACCCCCCCAAGCCACAACACCTCTGCTAACTGAGCCTGATCCAAGACTTAAAATTGGGTTTTATGTAAGACAACAGAACAATGTGAACTTAGAAAATAAGAAACCAAGATATTTATGATCAAACATTATTTAACTTATAGAAAAACCTGCCAAAAAAAACCAATGAGGGGCTTGTAGCTGTTGATCTGTCTGATAATGAGGGAAGTCACCTTAAAATACACCAGCCAATCACACTGGAGAAAACCCATAACTTGGGAAACAAATGTCTCTTTGTAGTTCCCTTAAAGCCCCACACCAGTATGATTTCTCTCCCGTGTGAATAGGATGATGTCAAACTGTAAAAATAAGCAGTGCTGATCAAACATTAATCAAGATTCTGTTACTGTTATGTGTATTTCTGCCCTCAAAAGTAAGCAGAAATTTATTTTAGTGCACTATTTAGCTGTAATTTGAGATCGTTTTTATAACAGACAGACGCCATTTTGTGCCGAACTTAAAGCAGAATCTTTCGAAGCTCGGATCAAACTGTACAAATACTTCTGTAGTCATGTTGCCTTCAGGGACTTTAGGTATCCAGAGGAATATTGTACTTTAACACAAAACTTGAATTCTCAAATATGTATTTATTTTTTCAAAATAAATGTACTGTGAACACAGAAAAGAAACGGCTGTCACAATGAAGTTAAATGATGAACATGAGATGAACCAGATGATATCAGAGTTTCACAAATAAGGGTGTCTTGAAAGCCTGTGGGTGTCTTGAAAGCCTCATTTTCAGTCTTACGCATCCGACCTGGAAAACTTTGCAGCCAATCTTATTTGTTACAGTGTACCGTGCACCAGGTCCTTATTCAGAATTCTTATCAGAATTCTCTGAGTTTTTATCAGCTTTGGTACTTAAAACAGATAAAGTAATTATCGTAGGTGACTTTAATATTCATGTTGACGATGATAAAAATAGCCTTACTGTTGCATTTAACTCTATATTAGATTCTGTTGGTTTCTGTCAGAGTGTAAATAAACCAACCCACTGCTATAATCACACTCTTGACCTTGTTCTGACTTATGGTATTGAAATTGAGCAACTATTAGTCGAACCGCATAATCCTGCTTTATCCGACCATTTCTTAGTAACTTTTGAAGTACTGTTACTAGACTACAAAGCATTAGCCAAAAGCTCCTGCAGCAGAAACCTATCTGTTAGTGCTATAGCCAAATTTAAGGAAGAGATTCCACCAATACTTAACTCGATAGCATGTCTGCATGTAGGGGAGGAAACTTATACAAAATGTACACCACCCCAAATTGATCATGTTGTTGATAGTGCTACAGATGCGCTGCGAATAAAATTAGACTCTGTTGCTCCTTTGAAAAAGAAGAAAATAAAACAACATAGATTAGCTCCATGGCATAATGCCGAAACCCGCAAAATAAAGCAAAAGTCGAGACAACTTGAAAGGATATGGCGTTCCACTAAACTTGAAGAATCTCGTTTAATTTGGCATATTATACTCAATGAATATAAGAAAGCACTGCGTAAAGCGAGAGCAGCATACTACTCTTCATTAATAGATGAGAATAAGAATAATGCAAGATTTCTTTTCAGCACTGTAGCCAGGCTGACAGAGAGCCACAGCTCGACTGAGCCTTCTATTCCCATAGCACTCAGTAGTAATGATTTTATGTGCTTTTTTAACGATAAAATTGTTACTCTTAGAAACAAAATCAATGACCTCTTGCCTTTGACCAGTATAGTGTTATCAACAGCTCCCGGAAACGTAAGTTCTAATATTACACTAGATAGTAAACTAGAATGCTTTTCAGCCATAAACCTTGAACAATTAAATTCAATGATTCTATCTTCTAAACCATCAACGTGTATCTTAGACCCGATTCCAACTAAGCTGTTAAAAGAAGTTTTTCCATTAATTAGCACTTCTTTATTAAATATTATGAATATGTCTTTATTATCAGGCTATGTTCCACAATCATTCAAAGTAGCAGTGATAAAACCGCTTCTTAAAAAGCACAACCTCGATCCAGAGGTTTTAGCCAACTATAGACTGTGTGTAGCTGTGTGATTACTTAAAAAACTATGATTTATTTGAAGATTTTCAGTCTGGCTTTAGAACACAACATAGCACAGAGACAGCTCTGGTTAAAGACACAAATGACATTCTAATAGCCTCTGACAAGGGACTTGTCTCTATTCTTGTCTTGCTCGATCTTAGTGCTGCATTTGATACTATCGAGCATGATATCCTATTGCAAAGACTAAAGCACTTAGTTGGCATACAGGGAACTGCATTAGGCTGGTTTAGGTCCTATCTATCTGAACGCTCTCAGTTTTTACGTGTCAACGATGAATCTTCCATGCAAACCAAAGTTAGCCATGGAGTGCCACAGGGCTCAGTGCTTGGACCTATTTTGTTCACCCTATATATGCTTCCGTTAGGCAATATTATAAGGAATCATTCTGTAAACTTTCATTGTTATGCGGATGATACTCAACTATATTTATCAATCAAGCCTGATGAAATTAATCATCTAAATAAAATTCAAGACTGCCTCAAGGACTTAAAAACGTGGATGACCTTACATTTTTTGATGTTAAACACGACCAAAACTGAAGTTATTGTACTTGGCCCGAAGAATCTACGAAACAAATTATCTAAAGATATATTAACTATGGATGGCATTAATTTGGCCTCCAGTGAGACTGTAAGGAATCTTTGTGTTATATTTGATCAGGATTTATCCTTTAACGCCCACATAAAATCAATTTCAAGGACCGCCTACTTCCATCTACGTAACATTGCAAAAATCAGGCATATCTTGCCTCAAAACGATGCAGAGAAACTAGTCCATGCATTTGTTACTTCAAGGCTGGATTATTGTAACTCCTTATTATCAGGGTGTACCAAGAAGTCAGTCAAGTCGCTTCAGCTGATTCAAAATGCTGCAGCTCGTGTACTAACCAGAGTTAGGAAAAGGGACCACATTACTCCTGTTCTGGCTGCCTTACACTGGCTCCCTATAGAACACAGGATAGAATTTAAAATTCTTCTTCTCGCCTACAAAGCCCTTAATGGGCAGGCACCATCTTACCTTAAAGAACTCATTATACCCTATTGTCCTACTAGGGCATTGCGTTCCAAGAATGCAGGGTTGTTGGTTGTTCCTAGAGTCTCTAAAAGTACAATGGGAGCCAGAGCCTTTTCTTATCAAGCTCCACTTTTGTGGAATCAGCTTCCAGTTTGTGTTCGGACGGCAGACACCCTATCCGTTTTTAAGAGTGCGCTTAAGACCTTCCTTTTTGATAAAGCTTATAGTTAGGGCTGATTAGATTCAGCCCCTAGTTTTGCTGATATAGGCTTAGTTTGTCGGGGGACATCTTACTTCTTCCTTCTCTCTGTCTATACCTGTGTACTCTCATGTTCCGATTAACCCAGCTTCCCCAAATGTCTTTCTTTTTGGTGTCTATATACGCCGGGATCCGGAGTCATGGATGATCCTGCGGTCCTGTGTCATGGATTGCGAGTCCTGGATCTTGAGTCGTGGCTGTGGTCCTGGATCATAAGTCCTGGATGGATATACTCATGGATTCATCTTCCTATTATACACACATGCATTTCCAAACATTTGGACTACCTATGTTGCAAATGTATTATCTTTTCAATTTACACACGGCATCTATTGCACGTCTGTCCGTCCTGGGAGAGGGATCCCTCCTCTGTTGCTCTCCCTGAGGTTTCTCCCATTCTTCCCTTTAAACTGGGTTTTCTCTGGAAGTTTTTCCTTGTACGATGTGAGGGTCTAAGGACAGAGGGTGTCGTATTGTCATACTGATATTCTGTACAAACTGTGAAGTCCACTGAGACAAATGTAACATTTGTGATATTGGGCTATATAAATAAACATTGATTGATTGATTGATTGGTCTCTTATCATACCCAACATGTAAAGCAGAAAACAGACATTTAGAAATATGTGCAGTAGTTGCTCAGAGACGACTCCTCTCAGACTTGATGTGAAACCTCCAGGATCAAAAGGAAGGAGGTGTGAACACATTACCCTTCATTCCTCCCCTAAATTCCACCCTTGATACCCCCTCCTCTCCAAAGATGACTCCAGGCTAGTCTACTTCAAGTACTTTAGCTTCAAATGGGCCATTTAAATTCTGCATTCAGAAAGGAGATTATTCAAGATTAAAAGTAACGATGCAGCACAAGATTTAAATATTTATTCAACGACCCTCCTTCACCGCAATTCAATGGAATATGGACTTCCATATTTAAAACATTTAACTAAACACCTTTCTCCAGAAATATTGACTCTCAGTGAGTTTCAGTTATAACCAGGATAGCTGCGACTGAATCTCACATTACAAGTATCCTTAGTGTCTCTCTTCTCATACCCAACGGGTCTTAGTGTTTTGAAGATCACTTAAAAAAGGACAAAAAAGCTAACTCAAACATTTCAATTGAACATAATAATTATTATAATATTTTTAACAGAATTAAAAATATTCAGTGAATGTTGAGCAACTAAACATAGCAAGAACCTTTCTGAACTCGATGCTTGCTAAAAGCCGGGCGGGCTAAAATGATTGGTCGTGCTTTTTTTACAGCACCACGGGTTCCACAGATGACATTTTTTAATGGATTTTTTGTCAAAGCACTTCAGATATTCATTGTTTTTTTACAGCAATGGCGGATCGTGGAGCTCTCAGTTAGCTTGCCGCTGACTTTCGGGGCTATCTGGGGCTAGCAGCGCAGTAGAGTTGCAGCATAATAGACAGTTCGTGTTGGAATTTTAAAGGTAAGAAGACGTTTAAAGATTTATATTGCAGATATTATCAGCACATCTGAGTCAAATTAACATGTGTATTAAAGGATGTTAGTGGATTATCCCTAAATCAGTATATTTAGGGAACATTTACAGATAACAGATTAGGCTAGGATTCCGGATAAAGTTAGCAACACACGTTAACCACGAACAGCCTATTAATCCCTTCTCCTAATGTTATTTCAACCCAACGTTGTGGAATTAGAGAAAAGGGGCTTCTTTACGTGCTTTTATCCGGGGTGGAGGGATTTAAATATGAGTTAAATATAACATTGGGGCGTGTGATTGTAGTGGGTGCAGGTGGTGAAATGAGGATATCCATCTTGGAGTTCAAGCTAGCATAAGGAAGAGAGCTATGTTTGTGATACATCGCTATTGATATGGATTTAGAGTGCATATTTGAGACTTCTAAACAGTAAACTAAAACGTAACTTATGGGTGAGTGTTTTTAGCAGAGTCATATAATGTCCTTGTGATTCTGTTGATTATTACCTGTCTGTATTATGTTGCAGCTCAGCTGATGTTGGATTGATGGCAAAGGGAGAGGGACTTAAGTGAGAGTGAAAACACAAGGTAAGTTTAAAATAGGTCAGCAATTTCCCATCCTATAGGTTGCTATATGTATCTCACCCTTTCTCCTGTCTCCCTCTCTCAGCACAAGAACCCCAGGGGGATTCAATGGAGCCTGAAGACCTGCAATGAGACCCTCACCCTGAGCCTGAGTCTCAACTCCCAGAGTTTTGCAAGCCTCTCCCTGTTCCTTATTTTGATTAAACAGACGTTAAGCTTCCCAATGGTGTGGTCTTCGTTTTGTGAAAAATATCATTACCTCACATATGTTGTTGTCTTTTGTGATAGTTAAATTGCTCCTGCTGACTTGAGCCAGCCATTCTTTCCTCCTCTCTGTGTCAGTGGGGAAGCTTTACATGTGTACTCCTTTCTCTGAGCGCTTGGAGCATCCCCAGGCAGCACAGCAAACCATGGTGGCGACGATATGCCAGGACAACACGGAGGAAAAGGCACAGACAAACTGCATGACATGCTATTCAATGTTTATTGAATTCCATTTATTTACAATGGATGTTCCTAAAACAAGACATTAACATCATCATCATCATCATCATCATCATCATCATCATCATCATGCTGCTGCTGCTGCTGCTAGTCCTTTGAGTCATTGTGCTGTCAGTTGACAATCATTGATAGGCACCTGTGGGTCTCCTGTCCTTTCTGAAAGTCATAAAGATTACATTCGTACTTTAGATTACTTATGTCCTCAATTACCATAGGATTACTGAAACCACCATGAACTAAAGAAATGGTAGAAATGTATCTAATCTGAATGTTGAAACCTTCCTCCCCATCCCCTCCCTCTAAATATATAAATAAACATTAGGATGTGATGCTCCTGACTACCATACAGGTTTAAGAAGATAATATTTGTTTTAAAGAATTCAAAGCAATAAACAACAGGCTCTGTAACCAAGGCAACGTTAGCCTAACATGTATATGTTAACAGATAAGATAGCTGTTCACACTGTGTATATTTTTCTACTTTTTGTAATGCTATTTTATTTCTATTTAAGATGTTTACATTTTCGATTGTTTAATTATAGTCTTTTAACTGTCTAATGTACAATGCCTTGTCTTTTGCTGCTGCAGCGTAAACATTTCCCCAATTGGTATCAATAAAGTACTTTTTATTTTTATCTTAATCCTCAAATATTAGCAAATGTTACTTTAAAAAAACAACAACAACATTGATGTAATTACACACACATATCGATATGTTGTACAAATCAAAACCTTTATTGACCGCTAATTACCAAAGATTGCATTTCTATCCTGGTATTAATGCATTCAAATCGTGATTCAAATGGCCCGCCACGAACTTCCGGGGAACTATTGAGTCTCCCTGAACCACGAGACGATCAAGCATTTTGGACTTCCGTTGTCGCAACTCTTCTATCTATATGGCGCTGGTCTGAATGTAGTCCATAAAAAAAACTTTTTTTAGAACGTAAAGTCCCTGTTGGTCAGCTTTACATTTGTAGAAAAGCAGGAGGAATGCTAGCTTGACTCAGAAAAGGATCAGATGGAGGCAGAGTGAGTGCGCTGGTGGACTTTAAGATTACTACCACGAGAAAAGGTTTTCCCACACTCTTAGCAGCTGTGTAGTTTCTCTCGTGTGAATGCAATAATGACTGATCTACTCTTGATTTAGTAAAATCTTTCCCACATTGGTCCCCGCTGAAAAGTTTGGCTTCCTTTCTTCTTCTCTGTTTCTAAAAAAGACAGACGGATAAAGAGTCAGTGAGAGGCGGTGATGCAGATGTATCTAAAAAATTAGAGTCTGTAAAATAAACCCCACAATGTTCACACGGTAGGAAAATATAATGCGGAGGTATTTGTAATAACTATTTCTGAACTTGAGACTCACTTACTCTCTTTTTTGAGTTTTTCAAATCTCGCAGCCTTCTTTACTCACACAGAGAATACAATAAATAAACTGGTTACATGATAAAACACTTAAAAATATCCCTCGGTTAAAACATGTAAAACTGTTTTTTCCCCCTTCTTTTTTAAACATTAATGGCATTAAAAGTACATGTACTAAATTAATAATAATAATAATAATAATCAGAATAATACTTTTTTAGTCTCATTCTATTATTTCTTCTTAGTTAATCAAGGGCAAGCTTAAAAATATAATGCAAAGTGATTTGAAGTAATGATAAGGTAATAAACAGTATTGTAATGATGAGTAAAAGAGTCTCTTTGTGTCGACACATTTCATGGGAAAAATAGAAAACAAGTTTAGATCAGATTTACTCCCAAAATAGAGAAAAAAGCAGGCGTCACATTTTAGCCTAATTAACAAATCATAATCACTGTGCTTTAACTCTGAACGAATCACAACAGTAGATTAAACATATTCAGTCAAATAAAATAAAAAGAGGCTCTATCAATCGGAAATGAAGATTATTCTATAAAAAATACAGTCAGTGAGCAATGACGCTTGAGTCTACCTCACAATGATTATAGGAAAGTACAAACATAACACTACAACAGGGAAATGCATTTCAACAGGACGTGTTTGGACATTTTCAGGTGCGCACTTCTGCAAATGTGAGTATTATTCACAGAATTAACGTGAAGCATATATACAGATATGCTCACAAAACTAAAATACCTGAGAAGCACTAAAGCAGGGGTCGGCAACCCCTGGCACGCGTGCCAGCATTGGCACGCGGCACCGTAACCAGTGGCACACTAGGAATAAGTGGAATAAGTGTGCAAAAATATTTAAATTGTATTTTCGGATCCTGAACGAGACCGCCGCCAGAGCGCGTCTCCCCGTTACCTGCCATGCACGCAACGCAGCCCCGTTCTCTTTATCTCCAGGTGACTTTCTGCCGCTTTCCTCCGTGGTGCAGTGCTGATCGTTTCACCACGGAGGAAAGCACTTCACTAATTGCAGTACCCATAAGGAGCTGTACAAATGCCGCAGTTTTTGCGTGGCTGTGTATTTAGTTGAAAGCCCAGTGGCGATCTGCTCATCTCTCATCGAAATAATATGCTACAAAGGGGCGGACTGGCCATCTGTGTGTTGAACTTTCCTGTCGGCTCCCAGACCGTAGTCGAGGAGGGAAGAAGCAACAAGCTTCAGGTTCAATAACCCACTTTAGCTTAAATGACTGGAGAGAGGCGAGCTCTTCTTAGGAGGCCGTTGCATTTATTTAGCTGTTCTTCTGTTTCACAAAATACATCACAGACCTCTGTTTTTCTGCTGCCTCGTTTCACTTCCAGAAACAAACACACGTTCCCTCACTGTCGCTCTACCATCCAAAAACACACATGCACAAGCCACACCCCTCTTTCTCTCTCTCTTAAAGGGACAGCGATCTCATCTCACTCTGCACGACCCTAATATCATAACATGTGTGTTCTGGAGAATCACAGAACGGACGATCGTCCTTATTATTATGCCGTTTAAACCAATTATTTAAATGTGTTTGTTAAATTCGACATCATGTAAGTTGCGCTGACAGGTCCACACACTGCTTCCTAGCAGCCCCGCCCTCCTGCTGATAGTTCGCTCCTCTACCCCCCCCCCGTTGATAATTCTCGATCGTTGGCACGCTGATAAACATTTTTTTTTAAATGGCACTTCATATCAAAAAGGTTGCCGACCCCTGCACTAAAGCAATCAATATTTTCCCATCACTATCAGTCCGTAAGCTAGGCTCTGAGAAAAGGCTAACGGTGCGCAGCGTGTGTGCGTTGGTGGACTTTGAGATTACTACGCCGAGAAAAGTTTTTCCCACAATGTTCACAGCTGTGTGGTTTCATTCCCGTGTGAACCAGTAGGTGGACGGCAAGGTGATCCTGCCGGGAAAACGTTTTCTCACAGTGTTCACAGCTGTATGGTTTCTCTCCGGTGTGGATACGCCGGTGTGTTTTTAATTGATCCCTCGCTCTAAATGTGGAGCTACACTTGTCACAGCTGTATGGTTTCTTTCCAGTGTGAAGGGTCTTGTGACTTCTCAAGCCGGAGGTCTGTGCAAAGACTGCTCCACATTCCTCACAGCTGTACGGTTTCTCTCCGGTGTGAACTCGTTGATGCATTTTGAGCTGAGAACTCTGATTGAAAGTTTTTCCACATTGGTCACACCAGAATACTTTCTCTTTAGTGTGAACAACCCGATGAAGTTTTAGGTAAGTTTTACTTTTAAAAGTTTTCCCACACTCGTTGCAGATGTACGGTCTCTCTTCTTGGTGAATTACTTTATGATTTGAAAGCTCACTGTGAGTCCGGAAGGCTTTGTCACATGTGTCGCAGATTTGCGGTTTCTCTCCTGTATGAAGCAGTTTGTGGGTCACCATGGCTCCTTGATGAGAGAACCTTCTCCCACATTGGTCACAGCCGTAGGGTTTCTCTCCAGTGTGAATACGTTGGTGGAGTTTTAGCCGACTCCGGTAGAGGAAGGTCGCCCCGCATTGGTCACAGGGGTGAAGATGTTTTCCGGTGTGAATCCTCTGGTGCACATTTAAATACTTGACAGTTGTGAAGGATTTGTCACAGTGCTGACAGCTGTGGTTTTTGGGTCCATCTTTTCTCCTCGGTTTCTATTGAAGACAAACAGAAAGTTGATCAGACAAAAATAAGACATTTCTTGAAAACCTTGAATAATTTTAAGAGATCCATTATTTTTTATGCTGTTTTTCTTGATATTATAGAAAAATAAATCTTTATTTTTGAGATTTATATATTTTTTGGGGCAAAATATACTTTTTCAAGTTACTGTGGTGCACACATTTTTTATTTTTGTTTGAATTCCTTTAACTGCAGTTACCCTTGGCTTCTTCTTGAGATTGGACACAGTTATTTTCGGGTTGCTTGCATCCTCCTTCCTCGTCTCTTCCTCATTCCTCGCCTCTTCCTCCGTCCTCACCTCCTTGCTCCTCAGATTTTCCTCCAGGCAGAATAACGTCCTCTCACACATATTCTGCAGGTGAGTTATCTGCAGGTATAGGGACAGGTAAGCTTTTTTATATCTGAAAAATCTGGCATTTTTCAACAAAAAAAAAGACATCATTGTCACAGAGTGAGAGAATCAGGCAGAATGAAGAGGAGGCAAGTGGAAACAGAAAAGCAAGTTTAGAGTTATATAAAGCTGATACCAGACCAAGGAAAGCAAAGCAACGAAGATAAAGAACAAATGATCAAGAACAGAACACACGAGCGGGGAAACCAGACAAGAAAATAGACAAAGGAATACAGGCCGATATATACACACAAACAAAAATAATTCATTTGTATTCATTACACACAATGTTCAACCAATGGTAATTACTTTTTAAAAATCACAACAAAAAGTGTACAAAATGTTATACTGCAGAAGTTGATGAGGCAAAGAAACTGTTGATTGAAAGCCTTTGTGTCTGCTAGTCTCATGTTTTACTGTAATTAAATTGAATATAAATGAAATACATATACTTCAATGAGTAAAAGTGTCTGCAAACTGACCTGAGGGGAGGATCCTGCTGCTGCGTTTCTCTCCATGCTTCTTCTCCGGATGTTTCTCTGAAGTAAACTCTAACTTGCACTAGCCCTAAATATAACCCACTTTCACACCTCTCCCCACTTCCTGCAGACCCTCCTCTCCCAAATTTAAATTTGCAGCAATTGTTCAGCGACCACTCCTCTTGGATTTGACTTGAAACCTTCCCAGACAACAGGAGGAAGGTGTGAACCCAACCTTTAATCCGACCTTTGATGTCCGGTCCTTCTCCTTCTCCTGAGACGACCCCCCCCTCAGCCACAACACCTCTGCTAACTGAGCCTGATCCAAGACTCTGGTTGGGAGAGTTACTTTAAAATTGGGTTTTATGTCAGGCAACAGAACAATGTGAACTTAGAAAATAAGAAACCAAGATATTTATGATCAAACATTATTTCATTTATAGAAAAACCTGCCAAAACAAACAATGAGGGGCTTGTAGCTGTTGATCTGTCTGATAATGAGGGAAGTCACCTTAAAATACACCAGCCAATCACACTGGAGAAAACCCATACTGTTAAGAAACATGTGGGGAAACAAATGTCTCTTTGTAGTTCCCTTAAAGCCCCACACCAGTATGATTTCTCTCCCGTGTGAATAGGATGAGGTCAAACTGTAAAAATAAGCAGTGCTGATCGAACATTAATCAAGATTCTGTTACTGTTATGTGTATTTCTGCCCTCAAAAGTACGCAGAAATGTATTTTAGTGCACTATTTAGCTGTAATTTGAGATCGTTTTTATAACAGACAGACGCCATTTTGTGCCTAACTTCAAGCAGATTCTTTCGAAGCTCGGATCAAACTGTACAAATACTTCTGTAGTCATGTTGCCTTCAGGGACTTTAGGTATCCAGAGGAATATTGTACTTTTTTAACACAAAACTTGAATTCTCAAATATATATTTATTTTTTCAAAATAAATGTACTGTGAACACAGAAAAGAAGCGGCTGTCACAATGAAGTTAAATAATGAACATGAGATGAATCAGATTATATCAGAGTTTCACAAATAAGGGTCTTTCTTCTCAAACCCAGTGATGCAAACATAGGTATGGTGAAAAAAGAGAGAACTATTCGAAGCTGGAAAAAAACAGTGTAATATACCATCTGACAAAGGCCTGATCTATAATGCTTCAATTAACTGGCTGTTCTTTATAATATACTCAGATCAATAGGAGACAGAGATGTTACGTTATAAATCAAGGGTTTTTATTATTATTTACAGCAGGGGTGGGGAACCTTTTTCCTTTCAATTTGTACAACATCCTCCGAGGGCCGTATAAATTATTGAACTCAACCTCTGCTTAAAAAAAAAAACTAAAATCACATCCCATTCATTTGGCCTTTCTTTCATGCTATGCAAAGAAAAAGCAACCTCTTAATCCAGATATCTCACCATGACTCGCGCATGCATACATGCATGCATGTGCACAGTGTGGCATGACCACCAAAACAGAAAGATATGGACACAAGATACGTGCAAATGTATTTAGTATCCATGTGAACATTATTTAAGTAGGGGGGACCTAATCTCCTCTAGGAGGGTCCGGGGGCATGCTCCCCCGGGATTTCTTTTTTAAATATTGAAGTTAAAAGCATCAATCTGGTGCAATTTGAGAGCAACATGAGGAGATCTATGGGTACATATTTCAACACCCATTTGAAACAGAACTGTAAGCAGATTTTTCTTTTGGGATATTTTACAAATCAATCCCCTTTCAAACTCTATTCTTGTTATTTTAACAACTTTTTTGTTACTGTCATATAGTATTTTATACCTGTTTTTCATTTAGTCTCTAATGTCTCATTAATAACTATAATGATCATATCAAGGTGTGCCTTAACCTCACTGAGCTGAGGTTATTTGAGCCTCTCAGGAGAGAGCTCTCTTCCACCTGGTTGTAGAAAAGCTCTTTAAATTCGTTAGCATAGCTAGCTAACCAGATGCTAACAACAACAGATCGCCACTGTGCTTACAACTAAAGACACAGCCACGCAAACACAGCGGCATGTGTACGGCTCCTTATGGGTACTGCAATATTTGAAGAGCTGGAGCGGCGTTCCGGTGCTCTCCGTAAGCACTCTAGTCTACACTCCTTTCAGACGAGACATAACCACGTGAAGACACGTTACGCTCGTGTTGTGTTCAAGGAACCTGTCCGTGGCCAGGAAAAACAGGCACTCGCTTGTTTAATTATTTTGCGATCTAGATTTCTTCTTCTTTTTTGAAGTGAGAAGTTGTCCGTCAGTCGGACGGACTAACGGACCCCCCCCCCAAAACGAAAACTCTTCGGTTCTCCACGAATTACACAAGTCACCCAAAGCAGCGTTAAAAAAGCAGGAGGCGCCGAAAAGCGACTAATTTGCATCACTGCAAACCTAACATGTACTAGGAAAGCAGAAAAAATACATTTAGAAATGTAAATGTGCAGTAGTTGCTCAGAGACGACTCCTCTCAGACTTGATGTGAAACCTCCAGGAACAAAAGGAAGGAGGTGTGAACACATTACCCTTCATTCCTCCCCCTAAATCCCACCCTTGATACCCCCTCCTCTCCAAAGATGACTCCAGGCTAGTCTACTTCAAGTACTACAGCTTCAAATGGGCCATTTAAATTCTGCATTCAAAAAGGAGATTATTCAAGAACAAAAGTAACGATGCAGCACAAGATGTAAATATTTATTTAACGACCCTCCTTCACCGCAATTCAATGGAAGATGATGGACTTTCATATTTAAAACATTAAACTAAACACCTTTCTACAGAAATAGTGACTCAGTGAGTTTCAGTTCTAACCTGGATAACTGCGACTGAATCTCACATTACAAGTATCCTTAGTGTCTCTCTTCTCATACCCAACGCGTCTTAGTGTTTTGGAGATCACTTAAAAAAGCCAACTCAAACATTTCAATTGAACATAAATGTCAAATAAAAATATTCAGTGAATGTTGAGCATACACATTTCTACATACACATTTCTACATACACACCAACGTTACCATTGAGAAGTGGGGGCTATGCGCACGCAGTTTGCCCAAAGTGAAACCTATTTTACGCTCTGAAATCTGAAAAATAGGTTTATAGCTGATGGATTATCAGAAATCATTTCAAAGTGACACAGACACATTGGATTAACCTTTGGATTAACTTTCAGCATCGTTTTTATCATTTTAATGCCATTGAAGATAACTGTTGATCAGACAACAACAAAGGTAAGACATATTGCCGTGTTGGCTACCTCATGCTACGTGGTGTGATTTCCGTTTTTGTTTCTCATATTGCGAGTTCTGATTATGGAGTGATAATACAGATACCTATCCAATCTGTGTAATCTCATGATGCTAATCGATGCGTTGGATTTGCATTTGCGATAAGTAATAAGGGTTTTATACCGTGAGTTCTGTGCTAACGGCGTTAGCATTTTTTCGCTCAGGGCTAATTCAGAGGTTCAGCGTTAGTCTTGTTTGTTTTTTTTTGCAAAAAATTGTTCATATCATCAGTTAGCTGAGTTTCTTCCCATTACATGGATATGAAACATTCATAGTTTATTAAATCTTAAGAAGCCCTCAGACGCTGTTTCCTGCAGATTATGAGTTTTGCCCCCGGTACCGGGCTTAACCTGTAAAATAAACAAACAGTGTTGGGTGTAACGCGTTACAAAAGTAAAGGAGTTACAGTAATATATTATTTTTTGCTGTAACGAAGTAATGTAATTACGCATTACTAATGAAATGTGGGTAATATATTACCCGTTACAATGCTCAGTAACGCAGTTACAACACATTTCAACCCGAAATGAAATTGTGTTTTGGTTTTTAAGAATGTACTAACATAGCGAGACATTTCTGACACCAGAGACAAATTGTGCGGGTAGATTAGTAAACCTGGTGTTTACCCTTCAGGCTTCGCGTCGGGATCTTCGGGGGTGCATAGGCATGCATTGCACCCCCAGTTGAATGTTGTGCACCCTCTATTCAAAAAACAGAATGGAGCGAAAAATACTAACAACAAATTGTGTCAGGTGCGCGTGACCTGCTCCGCTGTTCGTGCATCATTTCCAAAGTGCTTCCACAGCAGTGACACACATCTTTGGATAAGCATTTATACGAAAATGGTTAAAGCAACCATCACTAAACGCCAGCAACACTGCATCTACTGCAGACAGTAGCAACAGGTCAGATGGGGACATCACGTTGCCCTCCGTTGTGGACACTAGCTTACTCCCGCCTGACTCGCCGCCCTCGCCCCCGGAGCAGCAGTCTTCGTCGCCCAAAACTACGCCGCCCCTCTGCGGACCGCAGGTGCCAGGATACCACGGCAAAACAGAATCTGCCCAGGTATATCTAAACAACTACCCGCCTGTACAGTGGGGTTAGGAGGTCATGTTGCAGCTCGTGGTATACAAATAGACAATGGCTAGAATATTCATGTGAAAATAGAGCCATATTCTGCCATGCCTGTAGAAATGTTGAGTCAAACATAATGCATACAATAGCACAGATACCTTCACCACGAATGGCTACAAAAATATCTCATATCCCAAGCTTATCAACGAGCTGATGTTGCAGCTGAAATTTTCTCCAGGTCACAAAGTCAACCTCACATGATGATGTGATCCAGTTTTCAAGCACAGTAAATGTTCTCGTCCCAGAGTATATGATGGGACCAAGGTGATGATGTAGCACATGGTTTTAATAATACTTTTGCTTTTCAATGTTTGCCATTTCAAACCATGAGCTGGTTCAAACCATATTTGCCTTGATTTACAATATGTTCTCATTTGTTTATCAGTACCGTTTTGAAGCTTTTGTGATTTTCTTTGCCATAGTCCACTTTGGACTATATGAAATATTTCAGGATTGCACTTTTAACTCACTTGAAATGTTCTCACTTGCTTGGTTTCAAAACATAACAAATGCCATAATCTGTTCATTGGGGACCATCAATGCTATTTTTCATTGCTGTTGCCGGCCACTATTGCTCATGTAAACCTACTACTGCTGCGCCCCCTGTTATCTCAGAGGCACCCTGAGTCATTTTGTTCT
Organism: Notothenia rossii; assembly: GCF_949606895.1. Taxonomy (NCBI): domain Eukaryota; kingdom Metazoa; phylum Chordata; class Actinopteri; order Perciformes; family Nototheniidae; genus Notothenia; species Notothenia rossii. The sequence continues at coordinate 44,700,336 of NC_136901.1, read as the reverse complement.
GGAACCGGGCCTGTACACGGCCAGATACTAAACAAACTACAGAGCCCAATTCGTGTCCTGTTAGTGTTTACTTCCTGTCTGCCTTCTTCTGGTGATTTATCTGACGTCCAGCGCTCCTTCTTTTAACCTCTTTTCCTTTCTCTTTCTTGGTCCTCCTTAGCAACCTTCATTATAGTCCTTGACAGCGGTCTGTACTGTTTTAACAACGTGTCACATGTTAAGAATTGACCAATCAGAATCGAGTATTCAACTAAGCCGTGTAATACAAGTTGTTAGTAGCCTTAAGGGCCTACACAGTTGTTATGCTATACCACATTGCCCTTCACTGGATGCATAATGAGCTGCACTAAACTACATGTTAGCATTTCAAACACCATTCTTTTGAGATTATTTTGGTAAAGTAACTAAAAAAGTAGTGAAACTCATTATATTTCAGAGACAGTAATATTGTAATGTAACTTATTACTTTCAAAAGACAGTAATAAGTCATATGTAATATATTACATTTTGGAAAAACTTGCCCAACACTGAAAATAAACTATGAATGTGTCATATCCACTTAACGGGAAGAAACTCAGCAATCAGACAATATTAACAATTTTTAGCTAGACAAAATAACAAAGGCTCTGAATTAGCCCTGAGCGGGGGGGAAAACGCACTTAGCACAGAACAAACTTAGCTGCTACAAGAGTGTGTGACAGCTTCCGGTTTTGGGCATTCTGGCTATGCATCACTCATTCACCAATGGGTAAAGTTTAGATGGACTTTAGGAACGTCCCCTTGATTCTATTGGCTCTAACGGTTCAAAAGAGGTGTCAATCTTCAAAATTGACCGAGGGGGGCCAGAGATACGGAAAATGCAGCCAAATATCCCCAGAAGTGAGTTTTCTTTTTTAAATCTCTCTAAAAAGGTCAAATGTCACTTGTGTTGCATCAATCTTGATACATGGTACTTATTATATCATTACATTTGGATTCCTAAAGCTTTTAGTCTACTAACCCATCATTCAAGGGTAGTTTTCACAATAAGTAATGGGTTTCTTTGGAAGGACACTCTCATTTACTTTTTCTTTTTTTTACTATGTTCAATCTGAATTTACTTCAAAATTAAAATAGTTCTATATTGATTCTGACTTTTCAACATCCAACTCACAGGTTTATCATTGCTTTGAGAAAAAAGATTATTCATGTTCCCCTTTTAGAAGGGAAGATATGGTCATTTGTTCTGGGAATGTCATTTTCGAGCCTGATGCCTGAAAAACAGGCTCGGGGCTCAACTGGTTAAATAACCCAAATGTCCCCCAGTGTAAGGGATAACCGTGTTAGGAATATATTGTGATGAAGTGAACACTGACCTGAGGTCTGGGGGTCTCTGTGTTCTCCTCCATGCTGCTCTCAGTGCTCCTTCTCCTGCTGGGTCTCTGAAATAAGTATGAACACTACAGTCAACACAAAACCAATCTACAGCTAAGAAGTAGCGTAGCAGCAGATGTGGGAAATAAACTTACTCAAGTACTGTACTTAAGTACAACTATAGAGGTACTTATACTTTACTTCAGTATTTACATTGCATGCTACTTCTACCCTACTACAGTTCAGAGGTAAATGGTGTATTTTTACTCCACTACATGTATTTAATACCTTTAGTTACTTTACAGATGTGGATGAATGATGTGAAATATAATCAAGTGTTAAATCAGACTTTAGTTCCACCTGGAGTAAATCCACAAGCTACCCTGCAGTATACAAAGTCATTCAAACTAGCTGCACCTTCACCAGCCTTGAGAACACTTTCATGATCAATCATTATAAAACATATCATATATATTATTCTGAAATGGACCAATCTGCACAATGACTACTTTTACTGTCGCTACTTTCACTATATTGTGATACTACTTTTACTCACTTACAAGATCTGAGTACTTCTCCCACCTCTGAAATTCACCGTTTGTCTCAAAGTACACGGCGGTGAAATCTCGTTTACTTTTATTACTAAACACCTCTCAGTGCAAGACATATAAGACAACCCTTCATGTACTATAGTACCAGCAGTAAAAGTACAGCCTTATTATTAAGCCTCATGCTGAAGTATCAGCGGTAAGAGTACTCAGTATTATCAGTAGTAAAAGTACGTAGTTTTATAGTAAAACTACTCAGTATTATCAGTTTTAAAGTACACAGTATTATCAGTATTAAACTACTCAGTGTTATAGTAAAAGTACTCAGTAATATCAGTCGTAAAAGTACACAGCATTAAAGTAAAAGAACTCAGTATTACCCGGTGTTTCTGCTCCTCTTTGTTCTTCAGTTCTCTGATGTTCACCTACTAGCATTAGCCACCTAGCATGGAGCAGCTGGCAGCAGATAAGGACCCGGATGAAGAGGTGGAATTGTTCTAAAGCTCCTCTCGTCTCTTCTTCTCCTGAGAAAAACGGGTTATATTCACAGATATATATTAATGAGAGTTTATAGAGACTCCGACTGATGGAAGTTTTACAAGAAATGGATCCTGCCTGAGAGCATGTTCGAGAGCAGAAGTACGCTGACGTGGGCCCACAGAGCATGCGCAGTAGTAGTAAGCCCCCGCCTCGCATCTCCTGCCCTCTGTCAGTCTTCTTCTTCTTCTCTTGGTTTTTTGGAGGATTGCAAACCACTTTAAAGGTGCATACCGCCACCTACTGTACATGAGTGTGAATCATCATATCATCCCATCTCTTAACTCATGGACGTATATATCTATGATCGAATCAAAACATTAATAAATAAACAAACAAAAAACTTAAAATAAATAAAACAAAATCAAAATCTATGATCTCACCTGACCTAATGTTACATTATTTTTCCTTCCCCAGTTTCACTCAGAAAGGTAAACAGTGCCTTTCTGGTAGCTGTTACTCCCTCTCCTTCTGTTCCCAGAATACCAACCCCTCTCCCTCTCTGCCTCTATAACTTCATCCTTTAGTTTTTCTCTTTCAGCTTTATAGATGTCACAATGTAACAAGATATGCTCTACATTTTTCTTTAACTCCACAGTTCCTACACTTGTCACTGTCTCTCTTTCCCCCATGATATACAGCGTACCATTCAATGCTGTGTGATCCAGTCTGAGTCAAGCCATCATGATTTCCTCCCTTCTGTTTCTTTCTTTATAAATATTAATTGTAATTGTGTTTTGTACTTTATGATACTCTTTGCGTTTTTAGAAGATTTTAAAGACCCTCTACACTCTAAGTGATGATGTCACGCAGCTCTGAAGAGCCCCTCCCATAGACACCCATTATAACATCTAAAACAGCCTGAACATGTGCCACAACGATGAGTCAAACACTGTAAAATATATCAGACATCTGAATACAAGTTTAATAGCTGAATGTCTTGGGATAATTTTAGTAGGAATACTCAGATCTGGTAATTGAGTATAAGTATAAATACTCAGGTCTTGTACTTGAGAATAAGTATAAGTACTCAGAGAGAAGGAAATGACATGTTTGTTGTCTGCTGTAAAACATAACCAATATGCAGGAATTTGAGTCTGTTTTTAAGGCCTTCTTTCCTTTAGTACAGTCCGATAATATAAAACAATTAATATAAACAAACAGAATCAAATTAAATATTAAAACATGAAACAGTTTCTTATGATGAATCAAAGAGCCTCTTTGTGTCGACAACTTTAATGAGAAACTAGAAAACAAGTTTTAAGTGTACAGCTCAGATTATTACAGCAGCAAGAATCACATTTACTGAGAACACAGAAAACTAACGGCCGTCAAAAATGAAGTCAAAGAATGAACATGAGATAATATTATATCACAATTTCACAAGAGCAATGTTTGTTCAAACAAAACAAGAACATCACAAATGTTCTTTATCACTTGTCAAAAAGAGCAGAAAGCAGACATGTGCAGTAGTTGCTCAGAGACGACTCCTCTCAGACTTGATGTGAAACCTCCAGGAACAAAAGGAAGGAGGTGTGAACACATTACCCTTCATTCCTCCCCTAAATCCCACCCTTGATACCCCCTCCTCTCCAAAGATGACTCCATGCTAGTCTACTTCAAGTAATACAGCTTCAAATGGGCCATTTAAATTCTGCATTCAGAAAGGAGATTATTCAAGATTGAAAGTAACGATGCAGCACAAGATGTAAATATTTATTCAACGACCCTCCTTCACCGCAATTCAATGGAAGATGATAGACTTTCATATTTAAAACATTTAACTAAACACCTTTCTCCAGAAATATTGACTCTTAGTGAGTTTCAGTTCTAATCTGGATAGCTGCGACTGAATCTCACATTACAAGTATCCTTAGTGTCTCTCTTCTCATACCCAACGTGTCTTAGTGTTTTGAAGATCACTTAAAAAAGGACAAAGAAACCAACTCAAACATTTCAATTGAACATAAATGTGAAATAAAAATATTCAGTGAATGTTGAGTAACTAAACATAGCAAGAACCTTTCTGAACTCGATGCTCAATAAAATTGCAACTGCACACATAACGGATGATGGATTAAGAAGTATTATACATATAAAGTATATTAAGAACTGTATGTTACAAGATCCAGAGATGCTTCTATTTACAGATGTTCCCTAAACGTCTCATTCACAGGCTGCTGGTAGACAGATCATTGTTACCTTCAGCATCGCAGCAACAGCACAAGGCTGCTTTATCCAAATCAAAACACATTTGATCAACCAGAGCACTCACATATAGAGCTAAGTGTGTGAGGACAGCAGGGTTTTGGGAGGTCTGAATGTAGTCCATAAAAAACCTGTCTTTAGAACGTAAAGTCACTGTTGGTCAGCTTTACATTTGTAGAAAAGCAGGAGGAATGTTAGCTTGACTCAGAAAAGGATCAGATGGAGGCAGAGTGAGTGCGCTGGTGGACTTTAAGATTACTACCACGAGAAAAGGTTTTCCCACACTCTTCACAGCTGTGTAGTTTCTCTCTTGTGTGAATGCGATTGTGACTCTGAACTCTTCTTGATTTAGTAAAATCTTTCCCACTTTGGTCCCCGCTGAAAAGTTTGGTTTCCTTTCTTCTTCTCTGTTTCTAAAAAAGACAGACGGATAAAGAGTCAGTGAGAGGCGGTGATGCAGATGTATCTAAAAAATAAGAGTCTGTAAAATAAACCCCACAATGTTCACACAGTAGGAAAATATAATGCAGATGTATTTGTAATAGCTATTTCTGAACTTGAGACTCACTTACTCTCTTTTTTGAGTTTTTCAAATCTCACAGCCTTCTTTACTCACACAGAGAATACAATAAATAAACTGGTTACATGATAAAACACTTAAAAATATCCCTCGGTTAAAACATGTAAAACTGTTTTTCCCCCCTTATTTTTTAAACATTAATGGCATTAAAAGTACATGTACTAAATTAATAATAATAATCAGAATAATACTTTTTTGGTCTCATTCTATTATTTCTTCTTAGTTAATCAAGGCCAAGCTTAAAAATATAATGCAAAGTGATTTGAAGTAATGATAAGGTAATAAACAGTATTGTAATGATGAGTAAAAGAGTCTCTTTGTGTCGACACATTTAATGGAAAAAATAGAAAACAAGTTTCGATCAGATTTACTCCCAAAATAGAGAAAAAAGCAGGCGTCACATTTTAGCCTAATTAACAAATTATAATCACTGTGCTTTAACTCTGAACGAATCACAACAGTGATTAAACATATTTAGCAAAATAAAATTTAAAAAAGGCTCTATCAATCGGAAATGAAGATTATTCTATAAAAAATACAGTCAGTGAGCAATGACGCTTGAGTCTACCTCACAGTGATTATAGGGAAGTACAAACATAATACTAGAACAGGAAATGCATCTCAACAGGACGTGTTTGGACATTTTCGGGTGCACACTTCTGCAAATGTGAGTATTATTCACAGAATTAACGTGTAGCATATATACAGATATGCTCACAAAACTAAAATACCTGAGAAGCACTAAAGAAATCAATATTTCTCCATCTCCACCCGAGCGTAACCTATGCTCTGAGAAAAGGTTAACGGTGCGCAGCGTGTGTACGTTTGGTGGACTTTGAGATTACTACGCCATGTTCACAGCTGTGTGGTTTCATTCCCGTGTGAACCAGTAGGTGGACGGCAAGGTGATCATGTCGGGAAAATGTTTTCTCACAGTGGTCACAGCTGTATGGTTTCTCTCCGGTGTGGATACGCCGGTCTGTTTTTAATTGAACCCTCTCTCTAAATGTGGAGCTGAAATGGTCACAGCTGTATGGTTTCTTTCCAGTGTGAATGCTCTTGTGACTTCTCAAGCCGGAGGTCTGTGCAAAGACTGCTCCACATTCCTCACAGCTGTACGGTTTCTCTCCGGTGTGAACTCACTGATGCATTTTGAGCTGAGAACTCTGATTGAAAGTCTTCCCACATTGGTCACACCAGAATACTTTCTCTTTAGTGTGAACAACCCGATGAAGTTTTAGGTAAGTTTTACTTTTAAAAGTTTTCCCACACTCGTTGCAGATGTGCGGTCTCTCTTCTTGGTGAATTACTTTATGATTTGTAAGCTCACTGTGAGTGCGGAAGGCTTTGTCACATGTGTCGCAGATTTGCGGTTTCTCTCCTGTATGAAGCAGTTTGTGAATCACCATGACTCCTGGAAGAGAGAACCTTTTCCCACATTGGTCACAGCAGTAGGGTTTCTCCCCAGTGTGAACACGTTGGTGGAGTTTTAGCCGATTCCGGAAGAGGAAGGTCGCCCCGCATTGGTCACAGGGGTGAAGACGTTTTCCGGTGTGAATCCTCTGGTGCACGTTTAAATACTCGACAGTTGTGAAGGATTTGTCACAGTGCTGACAGCTGTGATTTTTGGGTCCATGTTTTCTCCTCTGTTTCTATTCAAGACAAACAGGAAGTTGATCAGACAAAAATAAGACATTTCTTGAAAACCTTGAATAATTTTAAGAGCTTCATTATTTTGTATGCTGTTTTTCTTGATATTATAGAAAAATTAATCTTTATTTTTGAGATTTTTCAATTTTTTGGGACAAAATATAGAACAGAGGACACAAGCGGGGAAACCAGACAGGAAAATAGACGAAGGAATACAGGCCGATATACACACACAAACAGATTAATCCATGTGTATTCATTACACATAATATTCAACCAATGGTAATCAATGTTTTCTTTAATTCTGACTAAATCTAGAGTAATATACACATAACTAGCAGTAGGGAAAAGTGTCAAATGATACATTTTTCATGTTTCATGTTACTTTTAACTTAAAAAATCACAACCAAAAAATGCAAAATGTTATACATGTTATGATTGCAGAAGTTGATGAGGCAAAGAAACTGTTGATTGAAAGCCTTTGTGTCTGCTAGTCTCATGTTTTACTGTAATTAAATTGAATATAAATGAAATACATATACTTCAATGAGTAAAAGTGTCTGCAAACTGACCTGAGAGGAGGATCCTGCTGCTGCGTTTCTCTCCATGCTTCTTCTCCGGATGTTTCTCTGAAGTAAACTCTAACTTGCACTAGCCCTAAATATAACCCACTTTCACACCTCTCCCCACTTCCTGCAGACCCTCCTCCCCCAAATTTAAATTTGCAGCAATTGTTCAGCGACCACTCCTCTTGGATTTGACTTGAAACCTTCCCAGACGACAGGAGGAAGGTGTGAACCCAACCTTTAATCCGACCTTTGATGTCCGGTCCTTCTCCTTCTCCTGAGACGACCCCCCCCCCCCCCCCCCCCCCCCTCAGCCACAACACCTCTGCTAACTGAGCCTGATCCAAGACTCTGGTTGGGAGAGTTACTTTAAAATAGGGTTTTATGTAAGACAACAGAACAATTTGAACTTAGAAAATAAGAAACCAATATATTTATGATCAAACATTATTTAATTTATAGAAAAACCTGCCAAAAAAACCAATGAGGGGCTTGTAGCTGTTGATCTGTCTGATAATGAGGGAAGTCACCTTAAAATACACCAGCTAATCACACTGGAGATAATCCATACTGTTAAGAAACATGTGGGAAACAAATGTCTCTTTGTGGTTCCCTTAAAGCCCCACACCAGTATGATTTCTCTCCCGTGTGAATAGGATGATGTCAAACTGTAAAAATAAGCAGTGCTGATCAAACGTTAATCAAGATTCTGTTACTGTTATGTGTATTTCTGCCCTCAAAAGTACGCAGAAATGTATTTTAGTGCACTATTTAGCTGTAATTTGAGATCGTTTTTATAACAGACAGACGACATTTTGTGCCGAACTTCAAGCAGAATCTTTCGAAGCTCGGATCAAACTGTACAAATACTTCTGTAGTCATGTTGCCTTCAGGGACTTCAGGTATCCAGAGGAATATTTTACTTTCTTAACTTGAATTCTCAAATATTTATTTTTTCAAAAGAAAATGTACTGTGAACACAGAAAAGAAACGGCTGTCACAATGAAGTTAAATGATGAACATGAGATGAACCAGATGATATCAGAATTTCACAAAAAAAGGGTGTCTCTTCTCAAACCCAACATGTAAAGCAGAAAACGGACATTTAGAAATATAAATGTGCAGTAGTTGCTCAGAGACGGCTCCTCTCAGACTTGATGTGAAAACTCCAGGAACAAAAGGAAGGAGGTGTGAACACATTACCCTTCATTCCTCCCCCTAAATCCCACGCTTGATACCCCCTCCTCTCCAAAGATGACTCCAGTCTAGTCTACTTCAAGTACTACAGCTTCAAATGGGCCATTTAAATTCTGCATTCAGAAAGGAGATTATTCAAGAACAAAAGTAACGATGCAGCACAAGATGTAAATATGTATTTAACGACCCTCCTTCACCGCAATTCAATGTTCACTGTTTTCAGAACTTTTTCTTTTTTTCAGCACTTCGCCTTGGCCATCACATTTTTTCACACACACAGACTCCAAAACCCTCAACCCCTTGCGGCTGCTACTCTTGAAGTGACAGGCCAAGGCTGAAATCGAATAGTCCATTAGGAACCTTCCTAACGGAGTGAAATGACCCGGAAGTCCCTCAGTGGCAGCCATGATAAGTGCCGTTCGAATTCTCTACATGATAGGAAAGGAGGTTTCATCTTCCTTTATAACCTCCTTTAGCTCAGGAACCACTGGACCTCCCTTACCGAAAGGAGAGGAGAAAAATGCTGCCCCAAAATGCCTTGCAGCCGCAGCATTTGCGTCACACAACAGTCGGCCGTTCACGGAAACAAACGATTATGACGGAGAAATTATATTATGAAAGTTACGGTGCTTATTAAGCTTTTTAAAACGTATGTGGTAACTTGCCAAAGTGCTTTGTTTTGAACTTTCATCAGTATTATAATCAAAAAGAGAAATATGAACGTTAGTTTTTACTGAAATGATCAAATAAAGTCAACATTTCACTGAGCTGTGTGGGGTTTGTTCAACTTTTAAAAGATGTTTGAATGGTGATATACACAGTGATAGATGTTAAGGACTAACGTTTATAATAAATACATTTGTATTGATTTTAAGATCTTTTCATAGTTCATACGTATTGGGATCATTTATATTAATGTGGACCGGAGGGAGAGGGTGACGAGCATAAGTTTAACTTTCCTTTTTTATTTCAATTCCAACTTTGGTCATGAAGAATATGTTTCTCTGTTGTCCACGTTCATAAAGCAACAGCATCAGAGCACGGTGCAGAGTCTCTAGATGAGTCCCTCGTTCTTATTAAACATCCATGTTGTAGTCCGCTGTATAGAAAAATGTAGTTTCCCCACAGCAGCAGCAGCAGACGCACAAAATGACGTCCGCTGCGCCATCATAAACACGTGGGATAGTGAAAGTGCAGTCGGCTTTTCTAAGTACTGCAGTCTCTTCTCCTAAATCCTTTTGAATTCTCCTGTCGACTATCCTTTAACCCGATGACGTTTCACTCAGAGGTCAAGGGATAGGAGATAGGGTTAGAATTTAGGAGCTGATTTTTTTGGATTATCCGCAGCCCAAGCCTGTAACACTTTCAATACAATTTCAATCTAGTTTCAAAGATGTATTTGTAAAGTTGTGCTGTGTTTTGTACATTTCAGAATGAAATTGCTGTGCAAACGGACCCCCCTCCACGAATACACCACAAGTCCATGCAGGCACGACCACGTTTCAGGTCAGCAAGTTCGAATCCATGTTGGTTGTTCCAAAGGTCAGTATCATAATATTTAAATATTGATATGTGTTAAGCTTGGGTGCACATGAATCGCGTATGAACAATAAGTAAATCAGACTCGGTATTCTCTTCAGCATGTCTCCGGTAAGTTTATTCACAGACTGACAACAGTCAACGTAGTGACGTCACATTAGGACGTACCTTCATACAAGAACAGAATAACAGTGCGACTGCTACCGTAGTACACAGACTAAGGGCGTCATCAAATAATAATACTTAACACCCCCACTCGCTCTTAGCTTACTGGGTTACCTGAGAACAAAACAAAATAAGGCTTCTTTTTCTTTTACCTTAACTATGTTAACTCTTTGCCCTTCTAGGTGCCAAACATATCCTGAGCAAACCTCTTTAGCTTTATTTTGGTGGCTGGTTTTGTCATCACATCAGCGATCATTTGCTCAGTACAGTATTCCAAAATTACCTTTCCACTATTTACAGTCTCCCTTATGAAATGGTACTTAATATCAATGTGCTTGCACCTTTGCCTGTTTACTGGGTTTCTGGCTAGTGCTATAGTACCTTGGTTGTCTTCGTACACCTTTGTTTGTGCATATTTGTATTTGTCTATACCTCTGAGTAATTGTTCTAAGTAGATGTATTCCTGTATGGCTGATGCTAAGGCCATGTACTCTGCCTCGCAGGTAGATAGTGCAACCGTAGGTTGTTTCCTTGCCTTCCATGAGATCAAGGAGCTTCCTTCACTGAGACTGGCACAATATCCTGATGTACTACGTCTGTCTGTTACGTCTGATGCCCAGTCAGCATCACTGTACACTCTCAGACCTAGTCTATCTGTGTCATTTCTCTTAAAGCATAACCCCTGTTCTGCTGTACCTTTAAGGTATCTGAACACATGTTTTACTGTGTTCCAGTGCTCTTCAGTTGGTTCAGCAAAGTGCTGAGATAGTTTACTGACCACAAAACATATATCTGGTCGAGTGCATGTGGACAAGTAGATTAAACTTCCTACTGCCTCCCTGTACTTTCTTGGCTCTTTAATGTTTTCAGCGTCTGCTGTGTATTCTAGTTTTGGCTCACATGGTGTGTCTCTGGACTTGCAATCCTGCATTTCAAATCTCTCCAGTATTTTGCTCACATATCTCTTTTGAGACATTTTGACTTGACCTTCTGTTTGCTCAAAATCTATACCTAAGAAATATTTCAACTTTCCCAGGTTTTTCATTTTGAACCTTTCAGTGAGCATCCCCTTTACACTTTCCAATACACCCTCGTTGCTGGCTGCTATAATGAGATCGTCAACCCATATTATTAGGATTACCTTTTCGCTGTGCTTTTCTCTTGTATACACACAGTGATCAGCGGGGTTTTGTACAAAACCATTTTCAGTCAAACATGTATGTAACATAGCATTCCAGTTTCTGCCTGACTGCTTTAAACCATAGAGAGATTTGTGCAACTTGCATACTAACTCTTCACCTGTTTTTGACTGTTTCTCATAACCTTCTGGTTGTGTCATATATATTTCACAATCAATGGGTGCATGTAAATAGGCTGTTTTAACATCCATTTGGTGTAAGATTAAGTTCTCCTGTGCTGCCTTTTGCATGAGTACTCTTACACTTGTCATATCAGCTGTGGGTGAGAATGTCTCATCATAGTCGATTCCTGGTTTCTGACTGTAGCCTTTAGCTACAAATCGCGCCTTGTACTTGTTTAGTTTAGTTTAGTTTTTATTAGGATCCCCATTAGCACTAGCATGAGCATTGGCTATTCTTCCTGGGGTCCTCACCCACACAAAACATACATAATACAAACCAGAACGGAACAACTCATCATTTCATGAAAAGTGCATGGTAAGGAAGTGAAAGCAAAAACAAAACAGAAAAAAATAGTCATCACATTTTAGCCATCAAGTCAAAACCTAAACAAAATTGTACCAACAATATAATTTACATGATAATACTAATTACTAATTACTAATTGACCCACAAGTACAGTTCAAATTTAATTTGTAGTTCTCAGATATTGTTTTAGCAAATGTTTGAAATGTATGTTTGAGTTGTCTTGAATGATATGGACCGGTAACGAATTCCAGCTGACCATTGCTCTGTATAGTACTGTTTTCTGTCTGATATTTTATCTTGATTTGGGTAAAATGAACCTTTTTTCTATTGCATGTCTGGTTTGATAGTTATGTGTAGAGTACTGTGCTATGAACTTTTGTGACAATATATGTGGTAAGTGTGTCACTGTAATATTCTTTACAAAATTTAACAGAGAATAAATGGACCTCTGTCTAACACTCATCCATTTCAGTGTCTCCAGCATTTCGGTCACTCTGGTTCTGTAGGAGCACTGCAGAACACATCGTGCTGCCTTATTCTGTGCTACTTGTAGTTTATTTAAATCGTTTTCTGAAGCACTAGACCAAACAACAAAACAGTAATCAAGCTGTGATAGCACCAAAGCATCCAAGACTTGTCTCCTGACATCTATTGGCAAATGTTTTACAATTCTTTTAACGAGTGACACACCCCTTCCCATTTTACACACAACATTATCAATTTGTTTAGACCAAGACAGTGTTTGATCTAGAGTTATCCCTAACAACTTAGTTTCCTTGACTTGTTTAATGTCAATATGGTTTAAATGTAACTGCAATTTAGGTTCACATTTTAACTGATGATTTGACCCAATTATTAAAGATTTAGTTTTTCCTGCATTAAGTACCAACTTATTATTTATTAACCACTCTGAAATCATTTGTAGATCCTTATTTATACAGTGACTCAGCTCCCTTGTAGATGAACCTGCTCCATATATTGTCGAGTCATCTGCATACATTACAATTTTGGATTCCTGTAAGACCAATGGTAGATCATTTGTGAAAATAGAAAATAAAAGTGGTCCCAAACAACTCCCCTGAGGAACTCCACAACTGACTTTCTTAATAGTTGACAGACTTCCATTGAAAAAAACAGTTTGACATCGATTGGTCAAATAACTTTCTATCCACCTCAGTGCATTCAGATGAAAACCATATTGCTCTAGCTTGTTCAACAACAATGGATGATCGATGACATCAAAGGCAGAACTAAAATCAAGTAGTACCGTTCCCACTAACTTCCTATTATCTACCTCCACCTTCCAGTCATCGGTCATTTGTGTTAAAGCAGTGCATGTGGAATGGCCCGGTCTGTAGGCATGTTGATAAGCAGTATTAAGATTGTTACCTTCAAAGTATTTCTGTATTTGATTAAACATTATTCTCTCCATTATCTTTCCTAACGCTGGTAATAAACTTATCGGGCGACTATTTGTTCCAGAAAATGATCCAGCTGGATTTTTTGCAAGTGGAATAATTTTTGCTATTTTCCATGCCTGTGGGCAAATACACTTTTCAATACTTACATTGATGATATGGCAGATAGGCTCCGCAACCAAATTAGCAACATATCTAAGAAATTTACCATCTAGATTATCAACACCCGGTGGTTTATCATTACATTTACCTAGTAGACATTCAACATCTGCAATTGACACTTTCTCTATTTTAAATGTACAATTCTTATTTTCCATGATTAAATCATTTATTAGAAAAGTGGAGTTCCTGTTAATAGGTTGCTTCATATCTCTCCTCAAAGTATCCACTTTATCAAGAAAATAATCATTTAAATAATTAGCAATTTTTACCGGTTTAGTCAAAAATTTCCCTTCCACTTCAAGATATGTTGAGGTGGATTTGGGCTTACGGCCCATCATGCCATTGACTAAATCCCACATCTTCTTCTTATCATCATTAATAGCTTTAATTTTATTTCCATAATACACTCGTTTTTTCTTTTTATTTAATGCTGTAACATAATTCCTCAATTTTCTATAAATGTGCCCGTCTGACTCATAACTTGATGAGATAGCTACAAGTTTTGCATCATCTCTTTGTTTCATTAGTTCTCTTAGCTCATCATCTAACCAGGGCGTTCTAAGGTTCCTTACAGTCTGCTTTCTAAGTGGTGCATGTTTATCAATCACTTGCTTGAATAAGAAATTAAAGCCATCAAGAGCATCATCTGGGTTTAGTTTCTCAAGAACTTGTTTCCAACAAATCTTTTGAACATCCTTTATAAATGACTCTTCACAAAAATATTTCATTGATCTTCTAACTATTACTTTTGGTCCTGGTTTTGGCACCTTTGTCTTTCTCACAATGATGATTAGATTATGATCAGTGCACCCTACCGGGATTGAAATTGCTTGTGAACATAAATGGCTGAAATTAGTAAATATATGATCAATACAAGTTGCACTATTTGATCCATCTTTCTTTCTGATTATCCTAGTAGGTTTAGTCACCATTTGTACTAAGTTACATGTGTTAGTAATTGTCAGCAACTTATTTTTTAGGGCACAGTGCGACATATTCCAGTCTATGTTTAAATCACCTGTAAAATAAATCTCTCTATCAAGATCACAAACTTTATCTAACATGTGACATACTGTTTCTAAATAAGCAAGGTTAGCATTAGGAGGTCTGTAACAGCATCCCACCAACAAAGGTCTTAAGTGTGGTAAATGAATTTGCAACCAAAGTACTTCAATATCAGGAGACATTAAATCGTATCTCACTTTAGCTGGTATTTGCTTTTGAATATACACTGCCACCCCACCTCCATGTGCATTCCTGTCTTTTCTAAATATACTATATCCCTGAATGTCAACTGCTGCGTCATTAAATGTGTCATCTAAGTGAGTTTCTGATATAGCTAAACAATGAATACCCGATGATAGTATTTCCTCTATCTCAGTAACTTTATTCCTTAAACTACAAATATTGATATGAGCCAATTTAAACCCTTTCTTTGGTAACTTATTTGACATTAAGATGGCAATTTAAAATGTGTTTCTCTTTCACTACTTTTTAAATTGAGAGCTGAACCAAAACACACATGTAACACAACTAAAACCACACATACAACCCACCACCTAACTGCACATAAAGGATTACTATCCCTGTGCATACTCACTCACTCAATCACCTATACGAGCAGCATGTAGCTCCCAAACATTTTAGATCATTGTCAATGTGTTAGATACATTCATGGTAATGTCTATTACACACGATCTTATTTATGAATCAATAAATCAAAAAAAATGAATAAATCAAAATGACATTTTAGGAGGAATGAACAACCCCAGAGACCAGTAAGAATTGGTCTCTATTCAACATCTTTAAACAAAAAAACAAACAAACACCTTATATAGCCCAATAATAGCAATAAACTCATAATCGCAGTTGATGAAATAACTAATTTAAAATAAAATAGTAGATAACTCATAGACCAGAGGATATTGGTCTAAGAGAACAATCAAAAACACAATTCATCAAACCTGCAGCAATTCCCTTTGTATAATATAATTAATTTCAACTCCTAATGGGCTATAATAATCACAATAAACTCATAATCACAGTTGATGAAGTAAATAATTTTAAATAAAAAGTAGATCACTCATAGACCAATGGATATTGGTCTAAGAGAACAATCAAAAACACAATTCATCAAACCTGCAGCAATTCCCTTTGTATAATATAATTAATTTCATCTCCTAATGGGCTATAATAATCACAATAAACTCATAATCACAGTTGATAAGTAAATAATTTTAAATAAAAAGTAGATCACTCATAGGCCAGTGGATATTGGCCTAAAAGAAAACAATCAAATACACAATTCACCACAACTGCAGCAATTCCCTTTGCATAATATAATTAATTTCATCTCCTAATATGCATAACCATACCATCTGATACGTCATGTCCATCAGTCCTTTCCCACCTTCATTTCAGATCTTAGTTGAACTCGGGCTTATCACTGTTTTATAGAAATGTTCAGCTTCACTACAGTCCCGATACAGTTTTGTCTGTCCATTGAAGGTTACAATAAGTGTTGCGGGGAACAGTAGTCCATGCCTCACCTCAGCCTTACGCAGCTTCATTCTGAGTTCATTGAATAGGGCTCTCCTCCTGGCAATATCCGCAGTGATATCAGGAAATATCTTCAGTCGCATGTCTCGGAACATGATCTCTCCCTTGCTTCTTGCCAACTTCAAGATAGCTTCCTTTGCTTGATATCTCTGCATTATGACGATCATAGGTCTGGGTCTCAAATCAGTCCCCTGGCCAATCCTGTAGGCAATCTCTACTGCCGGCTCACACGAGAGCGCATTTCCGAATACCTCCTTTAAAAGGTTTGTCATAAAGGCAATGGGATCGCTCTTCTCTATATCCCTTCTCAGTCCAAAGACACGTAGATTACATTTTCTGGTTTGAATCTCCATCCTCTCCATTTTGTCTTTAATGTCTTTGTTTTCCTTCATTAGATTTTGGTTTGCAGTTTCGAGTATAGCAACCTTAGAATCCACATCAGTCAGTCCCACCTCCATATCACCGATCCTCTGACAACATGAGTCGAGTTCTCCCTTTAAAGTATCAAGCTGCGGCTGGAATCTCTCAAAAGCAGCCCCTATCTCCTCTCTCATTATGGA
Source organism: Notothenia rossii (assembly GCF_949606895.1). NCBI lineage: Eukaryota > Metazoa > Chordata > Actinopteri > Perciformes > Nototheniidae > Notothenia > Notothenia rossii. Next base: position 44,683,627 of record NC_136901.1, on the reverse strand, counting down.
GCGTATTAGTGCCGACAGCTCCGAGTGGCTCACCTGTGAGGACCCGCTGTCCATGGCGCTCTCATCAGCTGTTTGTGTTTCATCCACTCCAGACAGATCGCTGCTCTCATTTAACGCCACTTTAGCCTTTCTTCTTGATTTCTTCGACGGCATTACATTCCCCACATTATACTCTCCTGTGGACTTTGACTGAACAACTTGATCATCCGTTCATAACCAGATTTTTTCAAAAAGTTTGAGACGGGAGCTACACGCTTTCAAAATTCACACACTACTTCCGCGCATGCGCATCTGACCCATCAATGTCACTCTTGAGTGCGTAGACCCATCTACCCCCCACTACCCGTTTGCCTGGTGGCAATTGGGTGAGGTTGAAGGTCTCGTTCTCCTCCAGTGATCTCATCTCCTCGTTCATGGCATTTTTCCACTGCCTTGATTTGGGTGACGCTATGACGTCCTGGAAGGTTTGAGGAATGTCGCATACTGCTCTGTAACAAAAATCCATGCATGTTTGCAGTTTGTCCTCCGTATCGTCAGTCTCAAACTCCTGTAGGTGAGCTGGTCTCCTCCTGGTTCTGGGTGGGTTTTTTCTGTTTGGAGTCTCGGTGACTTTACCCGGCTGTGTACGTTCAGTCTGTTCAGGTAAAGTCCCAGAAGCACCACTTTGAGTATCTTGACCTGGCACATTTCCCACATCACATTCATCAACAACATTTTCATCGCTGTCCTTGACCCTGGGATGTACATCACTATCACCATATTCATTGTATGACTCTGGTGTTTGTGTTTCCTTTTCTTTATCCCCCTTTGTTGTGAATTTTACCAATCTGTGCTTTTGGACCCTCTCTGTGTCTGGATAATACACCAGGTAAGCTGGGCTATTTTTATCATAGCCTATGAAAACACCTTGCTCACACCTAGGGTCGAGCTTTCCCTTCTCTTGTTTGTAAGCAAAACACACTGACCCAAATTTCTGAAGTTTGGATATATTTGGTTCTTTGCCTGTGAACAGCTCGTATGGCGTTTTCTTTGTGCGCCTACTGTAACACCTGTTCCTTACATAAGCTGCTGTCTGTATGGCGTAGTTCCATAGTTTATTTGGTAACTTGCTTTCTATCAGTAAGCATCTGCCCATATCATAGAGAGTTCGCCAACCTCTCTCTGCTGTACCATTTTGGTGGGGTGAATAGGGTGCAGACGTCTCGTGTCTAATCCTATTTTTGGTTAACAGTGCCTGGAAGTCTCGGCTTGTAAACTCAGTGCCGTTATCTGAACGGATACACTTAACTTCTCCGTAAGGTGCTATGTCTGCTAAGAACCTTTCTGTGGCCTGCACTGTATCACTCTTGGACCTTAGAAAATACACAAAAATAGTACCAGAGTAGTCGTCTGTAAAAGACTGTGTATATCTGTGCCCTTCTATGCTTGGTGTCGACATGGGACCGGCTAAGTCTGTGTGGACTAGTTCTAAGGGCATCTTAGCCTTTTTGTCTGGCTCCCTATTTCTCGTTTGGGTGAACTTGCCCTGTGTACACACTTCACACAACTGAGCTGGTTTGACTGCACTTCCTCTTATCTCCATGCCTTTCACTACACCTTGTAAATTTTGTACATCTTCGTAATTGCAATGACCCAAAATGTCATGCCAAGTTTGCATGTCGTGACACCCTTTACATTGGTCAACATTCCCCTCAACAGTTGGTAAGTAATACAAATTTACACTTTCATGGATGTCAAACCTGCTGCCGTCTTTGGTAACCATGTGACTGTCCCCTTTCTTGAAGGTGATTGTCGCCCCTCCGTTTGTTGCTCTTGTCACCGAAAAGATGTCATGTGGGTATGAGGGCATGTACAGTGCATCCCGTAGCTGTGCTCTGTGTTGTCGTCCGGCGTCGTCTAATAGACATATCACCGCCGTTCCTCTTCTCTGTGCTGTTCCATTGCACTTGGTCCCGTCAGCTAACTCCACTGAATGAGACTCGGGCTGGAATGAATCGTCGAAGCTTTTAAACTTTCCGATGTCGTTCACGATGTGGGATGTCGCTCCTGCGTCCACCATGATGCCTTTCATCTTCACGTTGTCTGGTGGTTTCCCGCTCTTTGTGTGCTTGGCCTTGAAGAGATGGTCTTGGTCGCCATTCTGTTCCTCTGCGACTTTTCTGGCACCATCTTCTCCCCCCTTTTTCTTACAGAGTGATTCATCGTGTGTATTCCTTTTGCAGTAACCGCACCACACTTTTCGAAAACATTTTCTTGATATGTGTCCTTTTATTCCACACTTGTAGCACGTCACATTGGCATCTTCATCTCTTCTGTTGCTAGCGTGCGTCTTGGTGCCTCGGCCTTGCCTTGCACATGTTTTCATCACATTATCTGTGGATTCTGCTGTGTTCATTTTCTCCGACTCTTCATAGACCCTTAATCTTCTTCTAAAGTCTGTGAACGTAACGTTATCTTCGTTCTGTGTTACATGGACGGCGAATGGCTTGAAGGAGTCTGGTAACCCATTTAGTATCATGGCTATGGTCAGTCCATCACTCATGGTCTCGCCTGCATCTCTCAGGGCTGTAATCACGTTCTCTGCCCTTATCATGTAGTCGGTAACACTCTCGTTGTCTGCCATGTGCAGCCTCGTTAACGACGTGTATAAGTTTATTATCCTCGGCTTGCTTTTCCCTGAATAATGTTCTTTCAGTATTTTCAGAGCCTTCCTGCCGTCATCTGCGGCCTCATGTCTTATTAGCGACAGGCTCTTATCATCTATCAGCCTTATTAGCTCAGCATAGCAATCAGCATTCTTCCTTCTATCTGCATCTAGCTGTTCTTGATCAGCACCGGTGGGCTCATGTAAGATAGTCTCTTTTAGCCTCAGAGTATGTAAGCAGCCTAGGAATCTTGTTTCCCAAAGGTCATACTTATCTTCACATCCTTTGAATAAGAGCTGCGGTGCCAGGAGACCTGTTGCTCTGCTTGCCATTTTTGCGCGCCAACTTTACCGCAAGGGCTACTAGCTTGCTAATATACTTCACTTGCTAAGCTAGCTTGTTAGCTTAATTGGCTAACGCGTAATACGTCGCGTAACACTTCTTCCGATAATCTAACTCACTTATCTCCAAGTCGGTTTGTGTCCAACTCTGCCTGGGCCCATAACCTGTTAAGCTTGGGTGCACATGAATCGCGTATGAACAATAAGTAAATCAGACTCGGTATTCTCTTCAGCATGTCTCCGGTAAGTTTATTCACAGACTGACAACAGTCAACGTAGTGACGTCACATTAGGACGTACCTTCATACAAGAACAGAATAACAGTGCGACTGCTACCGTAGTACACAGACTAAGGGCGTCATCAAATAATAATACTTAACAATATGTAAGATACAAATACACATACATACATGCGTATATATATAATTATATAATATTATATATAATATTTTCAGGAATTGAAGTCAAACCAACTGCGTGTACTGTTGGGACACAAACATGATGAGGAAAAAGAGCTTGAGGCTGACAATATATAACATGAAGAGGATAATCAAAATGATCATCTTTATAGCCCATCAGACGTGGAATCTGATTCGTCAGCTGATGAGTATCGTTTTGTCATGTTTTTTTAAATGTTGCTCCATTATCATTATGCCGGGTTGGATCCAGCCATTTATTGCAGACTTGATCATTTTACTCTTTGTCCATTTGACAGGGACAGTGACAACCAGGACGACAATGATCCACTTAGGAGTAAGCTTCTGCTTGTGTTCATGTCTTCCCTGATGTCACTATTCACCCATTGTCCAATGTGTAAAGAGAACTCGCCAGGTCGCCTGCGGAGAACAATGGGTACATTTGTGGAAATCGATCAAAACTGCAAACATTGTGGTTTTCAAAGGTAATGTTTTTAAATGATGACCATGCGAAATATGTATTTGAGAATGATATTAGTGGCCATGATTGACAGGTGGTCATATTCATGAGATACTCATACAGGTTGTATAGTATGATAGAAAATTGAATGAATATATTTTTCTCACAGGTCATGGCAGAATCAACCTTTTATTGATAAAACTCTGGAAATCTGCTGTTGTCAGCAGGAATTATTTTTGCGGATACATCACCAACAAAAGTGCTGAGGGTACTGAAGTCCATCAACTGCTACACCATCACAACAAAGACATTTCTGAATCATCAGAAGAAATTCCGTCAGCCTGCAATCAAGACAGTCTGGACCAAGAATCGGAACAACATTGTGCAGAAACTGAAGGAGACGAACAAACACAAAGAACTGGTTTTGGGAGGGGATGGACGCTGTGATAGCCCTGGTCACTGTGCCAAGTATGGATCCTATACCATACAAGACCTCACAATAAAGGTGTTGGATGTTCAATTAGTGCAGGTCAGTATTAGTGAATGTATCCTATGTTATGAATAGCCTCCTCCAAATACTTTATAGCCAAACACAGCTGAGAATATTTATCGAACACAAAACACTATAATTTCAGGTGTGTTTTCTTTTTTGGCCGATGCATTTCAAGCTCAAAGCATTAACCATGTTTACAAATATGACCGCTGGTAATCAAATGCTCTATGATAGCCATCTTTATAAAATATATGATGTGTGTTCTGAATTTATTTCCAGAGAAATTAAGTCCCTCCAAGTGTCCACATGGAAAAAGAGGGGCTTGTGGGATGTGTCCAGTTCTTGGAGAGTGAAAACCTCATCATGAAGACAATCGTGACAGACACACACACAGATCAACAAATGGCTGAAGGAAAACTAAGAACATGTGGACCATCGGTTTGACGTTTGGCTCCTTGCAAAAAGTAGGTTAATTTTAGTAGAATTATAATTCTCCATTCACTACAATTAAAAAAAAAAAAAATACAGAACTTTCTATTTGATAGACCTAAAAAAAACAACTGGTAAAGCTTGCAAAGGACAAGCAGTGTACCAATATTGGGGAATGGATACAATCCATTCTGAACCATTTGCTCAGAACCGCAAGAAAAAATGTCTCAGAGCAGGTAATAATATTTTCTACGACAATGGACCACACATCACATTTTGTGTTGGAATGTTTTTGTGTCTTCAGTAAAGAAAAATGATATGCAGAGAGGAACTAATATTTTTTCTATTATTGTATATCCTATATCCTTTTTTGATTGTGTATTTTCAGATTCAGTGCCAGCACTAAAGCTGAATAAAGTTGTCAGCCAGAAAGCTTTTGTCAGAGATGTCAAGAAGATGTCACCTTCACAGCAAACCTACGGGGTGGAAGTGTACCACAGTATAGTTAACCCGTAGTTTGCCCCAAAGATGTATGCATACTCGTACACTGGCATGTATTGCAGGTAAAGTATAATATGAATCTCATCAGAAAATACTAGACTTCAACTTTATTTGCTTATTTATCTATTTGCCAAGTGTGACTGCTACATTATCTCTCTCTTTTTCTGTCAAGTTTCCTGGGCTTTTTGGGTGTATTCCCCACTTGAAAGGGATGGCGTCTACCGGACTTTGGGAACAGGATTTCACTCCAGTGACACAGCTTCTTCTCAATACTTTTTATTTTGATTTAGAAGTTGTTGAATCCAAATAAGCATAAAATGACAGAACACTTCACCAATACATTGTACAGTATGGGTTTGTATCCTAAAATTACCAGACCTAGTAGAATCACTTCTCATTCTGCTACATTAATAGACAACATATTCACAAACATTATGGAAAAAAATACAGTAGGCGGACTATTATATAGTGACATCAGTGATCATTTACCTGTTTTTATTGTTAGAACTGCAGTTCTAAGAAACCGAAAGTCTCCAGCCATTTCAAATACCAAAGATTGAGAACTGAAGATAACATAATTGCATTTAAGAATGAATTACTAAAGCAGAATTGGAGGGTAGTATATGAGAGAGACAATATTGACAAGGCCTATGAGGAATTTCTAAACATTTTTAAATCACAAAAAAGTGTCCTGTGAAACAATGCAGAGAGAGACCCAAACAAACTCACAGTGCATGGATCACTAATGGCCTAAAAAATGCCTGCAAAAAGAAAAATACACTATATAGACAATTCATAAAATATAGAACTTCAGAAGCAGAAAATAAATATAAAAGATATAAGAATAAATTAACTCATATTCTGAGGATATGTAAAAAAGAATACTATAATAAAATATTAGAGATTAATAATAATATGAAAGGTTTATGGAAAGTATTAAATAGTGTCGTGTGGTAAATGTTTTTAATGAATTCTTTGTAAATGTGGGGCCAGATCTGGCAGAAAAAAATTAAAACCGTAGAAACAACTAATGGGGAAGATACGGACCTCTGGAATTAAAACAATAGCTCTTTCTTCCTCACACCAGTCGAAGAAAAATAAATCATAGATACTGTGCGAAAATGTAAAAGCAAATCCTCGACCGATTGGAATAATATGATTATTGTAAAAAACATTATTGAAGAAATTGCAGAACCATTGACTCATCTCTTTAACTTGTCTTTTCAATCTGGTAAATTCCCAAATAAAATGAATAGCAAAAGTTATACCATTATATAAAACTGGGGATAAACACCATTACAAAAATTACAGGCCTGTTTCATTGCTCTCTCAGTTTTCCAAGATCCTTGAAAAGCTTTTTACAAAAAGACTTGACAGTTTCATGGAAACACATCATCTTTTGGACGACAGTCAATATGGATTCAGGAAAGATAGATCAACATCTATGGCACTAATGGAATTAAGTGAGGAAATAGCAAACTGCATGGACAATAAAAAACAAGCAGTGGGAATATTTATAGACTCACAAAAAGCATTTGACACCATAGATCACAATATTTTACTGATCAAACTGGAACGGTATGGCATCAGAGGGTGGGATTAGACTGGGTGAGAGATTATTTAAGCAACAGACAACAATTTGTTGAAATTGGTGAGCATATATCAGAATACATGAACATAACTTGTGGAGTACCTCAGGGGTCCGTGTTGGGTCCAAAGCTGTTCATAATATACATCAACGACATTTGCAGAGTATCAAATATATTGAAATTTATTTTATTTGCAGATGACACTAATATTTTTTGTTCCGGTGACAATTTGAAAGAGCTCATGGAAGTGATAACAGCAGAAATGATTAAAGTAAAACATTGGTTTGACACAAACAAATTATCATTAAATATAAGCAAAACAAAGATTATGTTATTTGGAAATCATAAAACAAATCCACAGGTGCAATTAATACTAGATAACATAAACATAGAAAGAGTATATGAAACGAAGTTCCTTGGTGTGGTTTGAGACCACAAAATCAGCTGGAAACCTCATATCACTCATGTAAAAGCAAAAATGGCTAAAACAATCGCAATATTGGGAAAGTCAGATACATTCTGGACTATAACTCATTGTATACTCTATATAACACTAATATTGCCATATCTGATTTACTATGTGGAGATTTGGGGAAACACGTATAAAACCAACCTACAGCCATTAAGCACATTACAAAAAAGGGCTATAAGAGTAATCAATAATATTGGATATCTTGAACACACTAATGTATTATTTTTGAAGTCACAAATATTGAAGTTCATTGATCTGGTTAAATTTAAAATGGCACAAATCATGTAGAGAGCAAGACATAATCTACTTCCTAGGAAATTAAAAACATTGTTCGTAGACAGAGAGGGTGGGTATAATTTGAGAGGAAATCTACTTTTTAAACAACTCAAGGTCAGAACAACTCTGAGAAGTATGAGTATAACAATCTGTGGGGTGATTTTATGGAATGGTTTGGAGCAGGAGTTAAAACAAAGCACAAGCATCATTCAGTTTAAAAGGATGTACAGAAACACTTTTTTGAAAAACTATGAGAATGAAGAAAGGTGATTGAAGATGAGAAATGATTGTATATGTATGTATAAATGTAAATGTATGTAGGAATAACTTGCATAGTGATTTTAAAGGACAATCATTGATAAAGTAAGGGGTGGGAATTAATAAGCATTTGCTTCCTCCTGCTCCCTTTCGGACACATATGATTTATTATTATTAATATGAAGACTTTTTTTTTGTTGAATATACAGATATTACCATGAATGTGGATGGATACTGTATTTTAACAATGCGGTATTCTGTTTTTCACATTTGTTATTTTTTAATCTGTTCGAAATAAAGAAGAAAAAAAGAAAGAAGTTCACTTTATGCAGCTGAAAAACCTTTGAAAACAAAAGAGAACCTTTTAGAATTTGTAAACAAAGCAGATTATTTTAACTTGACTTTTTTCTGGAAATGTTGACAAATCAAATGAATTATTATTTTTAAACAAGAAACTATTATGTCCTCCTTTAACAGAGGTATTCAATGAATAAAATAAGACTTCACTATTAACACTTCTACTAAACAAATGAAATGTTTATAAGACATTACTTATCTCTTAAACAAGAAAGCTTCTTTCTAAGCTAAATAAACAGCGCGTCTAAGCTCTGAATGAAACCTAGAACTTGTTGACAATGTTAATGTAAGAAAATGAGCTGTGGTGATTTGTTAGGACGTGATGATTCGTGGCGCACTCATAACGCGCAGGGCATGATTGATCTTTACTGTTGGGACTCGGGTTTGAGTCCAGCATGAACTTTTTTGTTATTTTCATGTCGATGCACATTGAATATTATGTTTGAATAGAGGATTCGTAATATTGTTTGCCCACACCAACATTCATGACCAAGCAGCATGTTAAAGTCTAAATATCCCCAATGACATTTCTGCTGCTATCTTTGCAAAACGAGGTAACAGTCACATGTTACACAATTTAACCTGGGCGGGTCCCAGTTCCCTGGGAGGATCACAGTTTAACACAGATGAAGACTTCTCCACGCTGCTTTCAAACTGTGAGTAAACACCGTGTGCTTCACTTGGAGGCTGTCTGAAGGTATACACAGATGGACTTGGACATTAACAACGATATTCCGTAATAAGTCTGGCAACAATAGCTGGTTTAAATTATTTATTCGAGCAACTCGTTTGTCTTGTTGTAGTCCTCACTGTTCGCGTCCGGATATCGCCATCGTAATCACAACCTCACACACTGGTACTGGATGTGCATCAACGTGTTCCTAAGAAGCCAAATATACCAAAAGATGTATGTAAACGACAGAAGAAAGCGATCGAAATGTGTATTTCAGTCGAAAGCCACGCACCCCACTGAAACGAGTTGATCGGGAAACGAGTTAATCCGGAACACAGGCCGGTTATATCGATTAGGAGATACACGGGGCCAGTGATAATTGTGGGAAGACACATAAACAGGAATGGAGAAAATACACATGATTATAGCATGAGGGGCTAAAAAACTAAATAAAATAAAATACTAGAGATACTTAGCTCAATCAAAGTAGGATTTGCCTCCTCTTTGACATCCCTTGTGACTCCAACAGGACTCTAATGTCTTTGTCTGACGCTACAGGAAAGTGCTGCCTAAAATGGACACCTGATTGCTGAGTTCTCACAGCTGTGGGGCCACGCCCCTTTAATTAGTTAACTCTCTGCAGCTGGTGGCCCTCAAAGGAAATCTAGACTGGCTCCCTCCTGAGTTGTTATTGTATTTTCAGTGTCACAATGGTTTTCCCAATTACATTAAACCCTAAGTTATAAAGTTATGAGTTTAACCCTTAAGACAGTTACACCTACTCAATAAAGCTCTTAGTATTGTTTAAATCAAAGTTTAACCCTAGCAGTCAGTTTTAAGGTTTCAGTCAAATTACTTGTCCCAAGTTTCTGCCTGACAGATACTGTAGCGGTTTTGAGATTTAAAATCACAATTTCAATCTGATCGACTACAGAGCATTTATACAGAGTACACACACTGAAACAGAGAAGTCTAAAAACAGAATGTTACTCACACAATTCTAGAAGTCACCAGTTGTTATTCTGTCAAAATCGAGTTGCAAACTGAATATACTAGAATCAGAGCAGATATTATTAATTATTCAAATCTATAATAATACCTGCACAAAATAATAAAAGGGGAAAACGATAAACGAAAATATAAATGACTAAATAAATAAAACTAATCAGAATATTATATGCAGGGGTGCACATAAGTGGTACGCAGGTACGCATGCGCGGCAACAATCTGAAATGCGTACCGTCACTTGTGTCACAAAGCGCATTTGCGTACCGATGTATATGTGAAGCTTTTCCAGAAGGCGGTTAGATCATCGGACGACGGAGTTGGTCTCCGTGTGCACAGACAGGGCTGCTGTTAACGTCGGCCTGTACAGCAGCACTGCGCTAAAACAGCTGATCACAACGTTCACACGCTCTGTGGTCACGAAGCTCTGCACTCTACTACTAACCCCCCCCCCGTTGACATTCGCGATACAGAGGGCTTCATCATACTCCACTAGCACCCCAACCCGCTGACATTCGCGATACAGAGGGCTTCATGGGAACTTTGAGGGGAGCTGGAAGTTGGAGTACCAAACACTGACTCCAGGTACTCATCTGAGTACCTCACTGAGAAAGTTGTGTGCACCCCTGATTATATGTATATATATTTTAATTCTCGTTCTATTATTCGTTGCTAGTAAACCAAGACCAAGCTTAAAAATATAATACAAAGTGATTTGAAGTCATTATATATATTTCTAATGATGAGTCAAAGAGTCTTTAAGTGTTGACAACTTTAATGAGAAAATAGAAAACAAGTTTTAAGTTTATAGCTCAGATTATTCCAGCAGCAAGAATCACATTTACTGAGAACACAGAAAACTAATGTCACAATGAAGTCAAATAATGAACATGAGATAATATTATATCAGAGTTTCACGAGAACAATGTTTGTTCTAACAAAACAAGAACGTCACAAATGTACTTTATCGCTTCTCATACCTAACGTTTCTTAGTGTTTTGAACATCACTTGAAAATAAAAAAATACCAAAAAGGCAACTCAAACATTTCAATTGAACCAAAACAATTCAGTGAACGTTACACACAGAAAAGTGTAAAACGGCTGGTTTATCTAAAATAAAAAAACATTTGTATTAACCAGAGCACTCTCATATAGAGCTAAGAGTGTGAGGACAGCAGGATTTTGGGACGTCTGAATGTAGACCATAAAAAATATTTGTATTAGAATGTAAAGTCACTGTTGGTCAGCTTTACATTTGGAGAACACAGGGGGAATGCTAGCTTGACTCAGAAAACAGTGATGCAAACACAGGTATGGTGAAAAAAGAGAGAACTATTCGAAGCAGAAAAAAAACAGCGTAATATACCATCTGACAAAGGCCTGTGCTATAATGCTTCAATTAACTGGCTATTCTTTATAATATACTCAGATCAATAGGAGACAGAGATGTTATAAATCAAGGGTTTTTATTATTATTTACAGCAGGGGGGTGGGGAACCTTTTTCCTTTCAATTTGTACAACATCCTCCGAGGGCCGTATAAATTATTGAACTCAAACTCTGCTTAAAAAAACTAAAATCACAGCCCATTCATTTCGCCTTTATTTCATGCTGTGCAAAGAAAAAGCAACCTCTTAATCCAGATATCTCACCATGACTCATGTTTGACGCATGCATGCATTCAAGTGCACGGTTGTGGCATGACCACCAAAACAGAAAGATATGGACACAAGATGTGTGCAAATGTAATCCTATCCATGTGAACATGATCTAAGTGGAGGGGGCCTAACCTCCTCTCGGGGGGTCCGGGGGCTTGCTCCCCCGGGAAGATTTTTTTTTAAATATTGAAGTTAAAAAGATCAATCTGGTGCACTTTGAGAGCAACATGAGGAGATCTATGGATACATCTTTTAACACCAATATGAAACAGAACTGTAAGCAGATTTTTCTTTTTGGATATTTTACTAATCACTCCTTTCAAACTCTATTCTTGTTATTTTTAACAACTATTTTTTGTTACTGTCATATAGTATTTTATACCTGTTAATAATTTAGTCTCTAATGTCTCATTAATAACTAATGATCATATCAAGGTGTGCCTTAACCTCACTGAGCTGAGGTTATTTGAGCCTCTCAGGAGAGAGCTCTCTTCCACCTGGTTGTAGAAAAGCTCTTTAAATTCGTTAGCATAGCTAGCTAACCAGATGCTAATAACAACAGATCGCCACTGTGCTTACAACTAAAGACAGCCTCGCAAACACTGTGGCATGTGTACGGCTCCTTATGGGTGTTGCAATATTTGAAGAGCTGGAGCGGCGTTCCGATGCTCTCCGTTACTCCTTTCAGACGAGACATAACCACGTGAAGACCAATGGTGTATACACGTTACGCTCGTGTTGTGTTCAATGAACCTGTCCTTGGCCAGGAAAAACAGGCACTCGCTTGTTTAATTATTTTGCGATCTAGATTTCTTCTTCTTTTTTGAAGTGAGAAGTTGCCCCCCCCCCAAATGAAAACTCTTCGGTTCTCCACGAATTACACAAGTCACCCAAATCAGCGTTAAAAAAGCGGGAGGCGCCGAAAAGCGACTAATTTGCATCACTGAGAAAAGGATAAGATGGAGGCAGAGTGAGTGCGCTGGTGGGATCTAAGGGAACTGATCTGAGTAAAGGCTTTCCCACATTGTTCACAGCTGTGTGGTTTCTCTCCAGTGTGAATCCGATTATGGCTCTTAAGATGACCTGATCTGGTGAATGACTTGTCACACTGGAGACAGCTGTATGGTTTCTCTCCAGTGTGAATACGATTATGTTTTCTGAGCTCACTTGATGTAGTGAAAGTTTTCCCACACTCTTCACAGCTGTGTGGTTTTTCTCCCGTGTGAATACGATGATGGCTGTTAAGATGACTTGATGTAGTGAATGACTTGTCACACTGTTCACAGCTGTATGGTTTCTCTCCAGTGTGAATACGATGATGGATTGTGAGTTCGATTGATTGAGTAAAGGTTTTCCCACACTGTTCACACAAGTATGGTCTCTCTCCTGTGTGAATACGATGATGGATTGAAAGATTTCTTGATGTAGTGAAAGTTTTCCCACACTTTTCACACCAGTATGGTTTCTGTCCTGTGTGAATACGATGATGGATTTTGAGTTTATCTGATCTAGTGAAAGTTTTTCCACACTCTTCACAGCTGTACGGTTTCTCTCCCGTGTGAATACGATGATGAGATGAAAGCTGACTTTTCTGAGCAAAGGTTTTCCCACACTCTTCACAGCGGTGTGGCTTCTCTCCAGTATGAATGCGCTGATGAGATGAAAGGTGACCTTTCCGAGCAAAGGTTTTCCCACACTGGTCACAGCTGTACGGTTTCTCTCCAGTGTGAATGCGCACATGAGCCTTTAAAGTAGGAGATGTTGAGAAGGATTTGTTACACTGGTCACAGATGTACGGTTTATCTCCAGTGTGAATGCGCTGATGAATCTTTAAAGTATTAGATGTTGAGAAGGATTTGTTACACTGGTCACAGATATGAGGTCCGGTTTGCTTTCTTCTTCTCCGTTCCTAAAATATACAGCGAGAGACAAAGAGTCAGTGAGAGGCCATTGTGCAGAGATCTACACAAATAAAACAAGCCCATTTCATTTCATATGACCAAATCATACTTAATCAAATTAGAATGTTTTCTTTTATTTCAATGACTTTAGTTAATAAACTTGAAATTTGACCTTATTGCTGACATTAGCAATGATTTTATTTTTTACAGATTTCTGAATGTCTTTCTTTCAGAATTTAAATCTGATTTTTCTCCACATATTCAAAATTCTCATTTTACAGAACTAATTGTTTATTTTCAGGATGTTTTCATTATTTTGACTTTTTTCATAATACATTAATTTTCATAATTCTTACTTTTTCCGAACTTGATTATATTTACATGTTTCAGAATAAAAACTTCAATATTAAGGTTTTCCCAAACTCTTACAAGAATCTGAATTTTTCTGAATTATAATTTTTGACTTCCTCAGATTTTTTCAAATCTGAATTCAGTCTTTATTCTTAGAATTTTGACTTTTTTTCAAAAATTCTCTCAGAATTTTGACTAAGGCTCTGGTTTCAGACGGAGGGTGAAAAGAGGTGCTGCAGAAGCAGTATGAAAAAAATAAAGAGCTTTTTGAACATTAAAGCATGGAGACCTGTCACAGTATAGACACTGAATACTGATAAACATCTCAACATCAGCAGGAGGACTCTTTATAGTAGCGGCACTACATACTGATATAGACCTGAAGATCAGCAGGAGAAGACTCTTTAAAGTAGAGACACAACATACTGATATACACCTGAACATGAGCAGGAGAGGGCTCTTTAAAGTAGAGACACTATATACTGATATACACCTGAACATCAGCAGGAGAGAACTCTTTAAAGTAGAGACACAACATACTGATATACACCTGAACATCAGCAGGAGAGAACTCTTTAAAGTAGAGACACTACATACTGATATACACCTGAACATCAGCAGGAGAGGACTCTTTAAAGTAGAGACACTACATACTGATATACACCTGAACATCAGCAGGAGAGGACTCTTTAAAGTAGAGACACTACATACTGATATACACCTGAACATCAGCAGGAGAGGACTCTTTAAAGTAGAGACACTACATACTGATATACACCTGAACATCAGCAGGAGAGAACTCTTTAAAGTAGAGACACTACATACTGATATACACCTGAACATCAGCAGGAGAGAACTCTTTAAAGTAGAGACACTACATACTGATATACACCTGAACATCAGCAGGAGAGGACTCTTTAAAGTAGAGACACCACATACTGATATACACCCGAAACCATATCTAAAAATAAGAGTCTGTCAAATAAACCCCACAATGTTCAAGATAGTTTTTTCCCTAAATAAAAGTACAGGTTTAAAGTATTTAAATAACCTAAATGTCACCCAGTGTAAGGGATAACAGTTTTAAGAATATATTGTGATTAAGTGAACACTGACCTGAGTTCTGGGGGTCTCTTTGTTCTCCTCCATGCTGCTCTCAGTGCTCCTTCGCCTGCTGGGTCTCTGAATTAAGTATTAACACTACAGTCACCACAAAACCAATGTAGAATGCAAAAGTTTGGTGATGTCAATGGGTCGCAGGCTTGATGCAGTTATTGCAAGCAAATGATTTGGAACTAAATATTAAGTATTATTCACATTATTTTAAGCATCTGTTCCTATACTTTTGTTCACTTGAATAATGGGTGGGTGTAAACAAAATGTGCCATCTTCTCAGTTGTTTAACAGATCTAGATGTAAAAACCTGAAATGAAAAGCTGAAATACTGACCCTTTTGATGTCACACCACAGTTTTCAGTTTACAGCACAAATAAAGCAATTGACCTTGCTGTTCCAATAGTTTTGGAGGGGACTGTATATTTAGATGAAATGAACACTGACCTGAGTTCTGGGGGTCTCTTTGTTCTCGTCCATGCTGCTCTCAGTGCTCGTTCTCCTGCTGGGTCTCTGAAATAAGTATTAACACTACAGTCAACACAAAACCAATCTACAGCTAAGAAGTACCTTAGCAGCAGAGGTGGGAAGGAATTAACTCCATCCTGATAGCAGGTTAGGGTACAATGGAAAGGCCTGCACTTCACGAACATAAACTCCGCCAGCGGTGAACAGTGTTTGTAGAAAACCACAGCGTCCCTACACCAAGCGTCACTGATGTGAACAATCACACCGCCGCCGCGGCTCTTCCCCCCGCTAACCGTAGCTCTGTCTGAGCAGTAGCATATTAACCGGTCGAGGTGAATGGCAGATTCTGGGATGTTGTCGTTTAGCCATGATTCCGTGAAAACGTACACACAGCACTCTCTCACCCCACTCTGGGTCGACCGGAGTAGTCTTATGATGTCCATGTTATTGTCCAGCGACCGATCATTAGCCATGAGTGCTCGGAATAGCGGTCCTGTGTGGGCTAGCTGCTAGCCTAGCTCGGATGCCTCCGCGTTTACCCCTCTTCTGCTTCCTCCTTGTGCAGCAGGAACTCACGACTGTACTGTATACTCCTAACTGTACTATCGGTTCGGGGTGTTTGAAGTGAACTCGACGAACAAATGTTAAAAACACTCGAAAACACTAAAGACTCGGGAGAGTTAGGGGCCGCTGCTGCTGTCTGCGCCGCCATCTTTAGAGAGGTGAGCCTGCTGTGAGGAATGATCGATGAACAGCTCCAAATAAAAAAAGTACTAAGTATTATCAGTTTTAAAGTACTCAGTGTTATATTAAACAGTACTCAGTAATCTTAGGAGTACCAGTACACAGTGTTATAGTAAAAGTAGACAGTATTACCCGGTGTTTCTGCTACTCTTTGTTCTTCAGTTTGTTGATGCTCATCGACTAGCATTAGCCACCTAGCATGAAGCAGCTAGCATCAGATAAGGACCCGGATGAAGAGGTGGAATAGTTCTAAAGCTCCTCTCGTCTCTTCTTCTCCTGAGAGAAACGGGTTATATTCTAATATATCACAGTTAGATATTAACGCGAGCTGAAAGAGACTCCGACCGATGGAAGTTTAACAACAACTGGATCGTGCCTGAGAGCAGAAGAACCCAGATGAGGGCCCACAGAGCATGCGCATTAGAGTTTTCCCTTAAGCCCCGCCTCCGCTCTCTGTCAGTTAGATGAAAGGAGAGATAACATAACAATGTAGTCAGCTTTTAGAGCATGTTATAACTTTTAAAACCTAATGATTCAAATAAAAGCTATAAGTTATCAGAATGCTTCTATGTCCAGTGTATCCTTACAGTCTCAAAGAGTGTATCACTGTTATCAAGGGCGGATAACAGCTGATGCATCCTGGAAGTTGTAGTCTTTCAATAAACGTTGTTGAAATACAGGGGAGAAAACAGACTGTGCAATCAAGTGGTCAGATAATAACGGAAAGAATGAAAGCCAATCTATTACAAATAAATAAATAACTTTATTTATCTGAGGGGGAAATGTGGCGTTCTGAAAGTTGCTCCAATTAATAATCCATTTAATAATAACAACATATAATAATATTAAAAAATATATAATAAATAAAATACAAATATTTATAAAAGCACAATAAGTTAAAAAAAATATTAATGATAATAATAACTTTAATAATAAGATGTGGCATTTAAAAAATAAGTTGTTAAAGAAAGGAACAACATTCATGTTGCAAAACATAAAAGATGAATTCTGGAAGACATTTTTTTATTTACTTAAAATTATTATTTAAGATTGAATTTATGCAAAGTGATTTTAAGTAATTCAATTATTTTTATACGGTGTAGTGCCGAGAGACGGGAGTAGGAGGCGGTGTGTCGAAAGAACAAGCTAGACTTTTATTAGACATTAAAACAGAATGCAAACAAGTTCAAGCCCGGGACAACTGACCTGGGAAACCGGAGGTCCGGCTAACTAAAATGTCTGTGCGGAACAATACCCCCACCCATAGTTCCGTGGGTGAATCATGTCAACCCACCACACAAGCCCCCTCCAGAATTCACCCATAGTCAAAATCCTCGCGTCGGGGAGGAAGGACCACCCGACCCCGGCGTACGGACCACAGGGGTGGGGGGTATGGCATGAGAGGACGGCCCGACGTGGGGGCAGAGCCAACTCCAATGGCCTGAAAACGTCCACATGAGCAGGCTTAATCTTGTCGACGGACACAGTCTCAGGCCTGAATGAAATGAAAACCATAATCCACCGACCATAGTCTGGGGGACACCCGGAAAGCTGGGTCGCTGTGCTGCAACGGGCTTGAATGTCCCGGCGGTCTACAGCAGAGAGGAGCGCTGCCCGGCCGCAGACCAAGGCACAGTGGCGGCGGGAATGAATTCCCGGACTCGTAGCATCTTCAGCCGACGAGGACTGCAAGTCTTCTTTGGGGGCACACCTGAGGCCGAGCATAACCCACGGGTGCTTATCCACCCAGTTGCCGTCTGTCAAGCCGGCATGCAGGGCTGCCTTCATGGGTCTGTGAAAACGTTCACACAATCCGTTAGCCTGGGGGTGATATGCGGTGGTGCGGTGCAGCTTGACCCCCAAACCCACAGCAACAGCGTTCCAAAGCTCCGAGGTGAACTGAGAGCCACGGTAAGAGGAGAGGTCAGATGGGGTCCCGAAGCGTGCCACCCACGTGCCGATGAAAGCGCGGGTGAGGTGAGGGGAATGGCCTCGGGCCAGCGGGTCGTCCTGTCAACCATAGTGAAAAGGTAGGTGAAACCGTGAGAGGGGGGGGAGTTGCCCTACGAGGTCAAACCTCCTCTCAGGAACCGCAAAAAGTTCCAAAGGGGCTCTAGTATGGCGGTGCACTTTAGCCCGTTGACAGGCCATGCATGAGTCGACCCAGGACTACACGTCCCTTTTAAGCCCCTGCCACACAAACTTCTACGACACCAATTTCACGGACGGTTTCCTGCCGGGGTGCGAAGGATTGTGAATCGCCTCAAAAACGGGTCGGTGCCAGTCCGCAGGGACCAGCGATCGAGGCTGGCCAGTGGAGATGTCACACCGCAGCTTCGCATCCCGAGTCACCGACCGTGACCTCCTCCAGGCGTAATCCTGTGACCTAGGCCTTGGCCGTCCAGTCTATGGCCTGGCTGGGGGACTTGTCTTGGAGGGCCTCGTACAGCGGGCGCATGGTGTGGGCAGCCCGGCGGATGAACCGGTGATAAAACGTCACCATCCCGAGGAACTCTCGGAGCGCCCAAACTGTGGGCGGTCGGGGAAAGGCGGACACGGCCTCCACTTTTGACGGGAGGGGGGCTGCTCCATCTTTGCTGATGAGATGTCCGAGGAAGTGGATGGAGGACAACCCGAACTGAACTCGCTGGGTTGATAATCAGGCCGTGTTAGTTGAGCCTCGCAAAAAGGTCTCGGAGATGCCTGGTGCTCTTTTTCAGAGGAGCTAGCGACAAGGATTTCGTCTAAATAGACGAAGATGAATGGCATGTCTCTGAGCGCTAAATCCATCGGCCGCTGAAAGGACTGAGCTGCATTCTTAAGTCCGAACAGCATACGCAGAAACTCGAACAGCCCGAACGGCATACTCACCGCAGTTTTGGGGACGTCCGAGGGGGACACCGGAACCTGGTGGTAGCCCCTCACCAGATCCACCTTGGAGAAGACCAGCTTGCCCGCCAGGTGTGCAGAGAAGTCCTGGATGTGAGGGACCGGATAGTGGTCTGGCGTAGTGGCGTCGTTAAGGCGGCAGTAGTCACCACACGGTCGCCAGCCGCCGGCTGGTTTAGGGACCGTGTGGAGCGGTGAGGCCCAAGAGCTGTCTGAGCGGCAGATGATGCCCAGATGCTCCATGTTTTCAAACTCCGACATGGCGACCACCAGCATGTCAGGCTTGAGCCGCCGGGCCCTATAGCGTAGACTTGGGGGCCTCTAGTGTCAATGTGGTGCTCGACCCCGTGTTTGGTAGTGGCAGAGGAAAAGGTGGGCTGTGTCAAGTCGGGAAACTCACTGAGAAGGTGTTGAAACGCTGGGCGCCAGTGTCACACAGGAGTCTGCGACCAGAGAGGGTGTCCCTGATTAACAGGAGCGGGTTGGATGTGCCCACGCTCGCGGCCACTACTGAGCGCAGGCCTTGGCGTTTCCCGTTGCCTTGTAGGTGCAGGGGGAACAGCACCTCTTCGCTTTCGCGCCGAAGTGTGCATGGAAATAACACACGCCACATTACTATACGTTTCTTTAACCGTTTTACGGTCAATCATACTCATTTATACAAAATGAAACCACATGTTATAGATTTTCACAAAATCCAGAACACGAAATCAAGAAAAAAATTAATTATAAAAAACAATAAACAGTGAAACACACTAGAAAAGGAAATGCTCAGTTTTTCCCTTTTTTAATTAAATAATTATGATTTGCTTATTTTTGCTTTAATTGAATTTTAAATGTCAGTGATACAACTTTATGATTATTTATTTAAGGAGATTTGTAGGTTATCCAGCATACCTTCATTGAAGTGAATGGGGTGGACAAAATAATAGAAACGCATTTTGTTATTATTCCTCGCTGCATAAATAAGTGTAGAAACTGAGTAATAAGAAAATGAGCAATGGCAGCGGAGCAACCCAAGGCAAACAATGACTGACAGTGTGTGTGTGTGTGTGTGTGTGTGTGTGTGTGTGTGTGTGTGTGTGTGTGTGTGTGTGTGTGTGTGTGTGTGTGTGTGTGTGTGTGTGTGTGTGTGTGTGTGTGTGTGTGTGTGTGTGTGTGTGTGTGTGTGTGTGTGTGTGTGTGTGTGTGTGTGTGTGTGTGTGTGTGTGCGTGTGTGTGGGTGTGTGGGGGTGGTTTGGGTGTATATATCATCACAAACATGATTTAATCCAACCAGTTGGAGGTCTGAAGATCTTCCACTCCTCTCCTGTTTTAATTCAAATTATTATTATTATTATTAACAAATGGAGCAGATGTCCAGCAGAGGGGTGAGTTTGTATTACTGTTGTATTAAATTAGTTGTTATTATTGTATTATCTCTTATGATTTAATCTTTTATTTGATCTAAGTCATATGATTTTACTGCATAATTTAAATACAGTCTTTATTATCATTTGTCAAAAATATTTGTAAGAAAAGTGTTTATTATTATGATTATTTAGGGTCACCTCTCTCCATTTTAAGTTCATTATTTAAAAATGTATAAATATAACGAATAATATAATTAATTAATATATATTGGCTATGCTGTTTTTTATCCTCGTGCTCTTTAAAAATGCACTTTATATTTAATATTTAGTTACTTATTGTAAAAAATGTATTACATTTTTGATTGATGTCGTGCAATGTGAGGTTGAACTAATTGAATTATTATTATTGTTGAGGAGATTGGATTGAACGAAAGCCCTGCAGGTACGACATACAATTAATATCCTTAATCCAACTTAATAATACAAATATATTTATTTATTAAAAATGTGATGTTTTTTTTCACTTCTCAGGTAAATTTCAGGTGTCTAACTGGTGTGAACCTCAGCAGCAGTACCTGGATCAGACCAGCGGGGGGCGGCAACACACAACACACACTGCTGCTAATGTGAGTGTGTGTGTGTGTGTGTGTGTGTGTGTGTGTGTGTGTGTGTGTGTGTGTGTGTGTGCGTGTGTGTGCGTGCAGACAACTGACCCCTTTAAGCCAATACGCTCCCCTTCTAACACAATCAGTGTTAAATGTAAAACCCTGCACTGACCTCAGGCCGTGTGTGTGTGTGTGTGTGTGTGTGTGTGTGTGTGTGTGTGTGTGTGTGTGTGTGTGTGTGTGTGTGTGTGTGTGTGTGTGTGTGTGTGTGTGTGTGTGTGTGTGTGTGTGTGTGTGTGATGTGTACCATACTGTGCTGTTATTTTTCCCTCTGGTCAGTTTGTTATCAATTCAACACAGTTAGTGTGAAGGAATCAGCGCTGAGAGGGGAAACCTACAAGCTGCCGTCTCTTCCTGTAACATCAAGTACTTTTTGTGTACTAATACTCCAAATGCATACTATACAGTACTATTATACGTGGTTCCCCCGACAAAAAGTACAAGAAATATGTTGTTTACATTTACTTTGTAGCATTTTAATGAATGTTGACTCTAATTATTACAATTAAAAGGTGCCCTATAAATACATTGTATTATTTTGTATCTAATATAATAATAAATATTATCATTATTGATACTTTTGGTTCAAATGTATATATTTAATTTATGTTTTTGGTTCAAATGTATATTTTATTTAATATTTGGATACATATTTATTGTATCTTATTATTATGATTTGTATATTATTATTTCCTCTGCAGGAGTGCGTCCACCCTCTCGTGCCCCTCCTCCTTTACAGCGACAGACTCCTCCCCCCCTCCCCTCCTTACAGCGGACCAATCGGTGCAGCCGCTTCCAAACAATCCGACGCCCACTCCTTAGGGGCAGACACCTGTTACCATGGCAACGGCATCAACAGGTGAGCTTGTGTTTTCAGGTTCGTCATGACAACAAGAACAACAACAACAATGATATACCGTCTTTGCAGAAAGCATTCGTTTTTAAGCTAGAGACGACTTTAGACTCAGATTCTTGACTAAGCTACAGTGTAGAAATGGCAATTAAATTCTTCTGACCTGATCTCCTCCAACAATGCAACATATATAAGACACTAAAATAATAAAAATAAAAAGTAGTGATAAAATGGAATACGATATGTACAAGAACAAACACTTTTATTTTCTGCTTTCCGAGTGATTGCTGCTGCTTTAACAGTCGGAGCTGTGCACTTCTAATTGTTCTAATTACTCACTTAACATATACGTTTCGCAATTACTCACTTAACATATAAGTTTCGCATTTAACAACAAAAATAATTCACGAGAAATCCTCCTCACAAAGCAC
This sequence comes from Notothenia rossii, assembly GCF_949606895.1. NCBI lineage: Eukaryota > Metazoa > Chordata > Actinopteri > Perciformes > Nototheniidae > Notothenia > Notothenia rossii. The sequence continues at coordinate 44,661,287 of NC_136901.1, read as the reverse complement.
GTCGCTTGAGAAAATCCATGAGAACAAACAGAGAGATTTATGGTTCTCACACACATTTCACTTTCCTCTTATTTGGTGAACACTAAAGCGTCTGTACACTGACCCGAGTCATCTATTTTTGGGTCCAAGGTTGTCTTTTGAACTCCTCTGTGTGTTCGTCTCGCTCTCAGACAGACGGTGAAAAAGCCTCTGAACGCCTTCATGCTCTTCATGAAGGAAACCAGACACAAAGTTCTGCAGGAGGGACGCGAGAGAGAAAGCGCCGCCATCAACCGCATCCTGGGACGCAGGGTAAGCCCCGCCCACTTATAATGATGTCATAGTGATGTCAAAAGGGTTATCTCCCCTGTCATCTCTTACTATAGAGCGGTGCAGGGATGACGTATTTACCTGGAAGGAAGCTGCTGGTTCCCTCGGAGTCAATAGAGGTTTCTCAATACTCTAATTTCCCCTCCTCGACTCCTTTCCTCGACTCCTATCCTCGATACTTAGTCCCGCCCACAGGAGATGCGAGCGGAGGACTGAGGAGGGGAACCGAGGAGAGAGGAGGGGAAGCAGCAGGCGGTTAGAGAAATGAGAACTCCTCTCCTCTGAGCGGTCATTTTAAAGAGACGTCCATTAATGATGATAGGAGGCACAGAAGCCCTCTGTCTGATGGACAGATGTGTTCATGACCACTTATATATTTACTTTGATTCATTCACAGTGCGGTATAATGAGACAATAACAGGCTACAGATTAGGAGACACACACACACACACATATATTTATATAAATATACCATTTCAGAATCGAACAAGTATGAGAGCACTCTCATAATAACGTAACACAATCAGAGACTGGATATATATATCCTTCCCCCCCTCTCTCTCTGGTCGCTGAAATGGGGAATTGAAATGACGGGCCAAAAGTTGTATTTACAAGTATTAAAAGTAAGCAGAGGAAACCAAACCAACTGAGACCCCTCTTTCCGCCGCATCTACGCATTGTACAACACACACACCTACACACTGTACTGTACCACACACACACCTACACACTGTACCACACACACACACACCTACACACTGTACCACACACACACACACACACACACACACACACACACACACACACACACACACACACACACACACACACACACACACACACACACACACACACCTACACACTGTACCACACACACACACACCTACATCTCCTCAAGCATAATCAGGCTACAGCTGTTGTGTATTTTATTATGTGAAGCACTAAATGGTCTTGGAAAATATCGACTCTTTGTTTGTAGATATCTACTAAACTACAGCAAATACAGAGAGTAGGCCTGTTATACTGAGTGATATATATTTTACACACTGCTCTGCTTTCTGCACGGACCTCACATCTGTTCTCTCTGGAAACATCGCGTCGCCATTCAAGCTGTTACTAAAATAATATCCAAGGGATGCATGCAGAGCTGTCATTGGCTGAGATAAGTCCGGCCGTTTGTCACGCTTCCACCGTTCCCGGAAATGCATCCATGGAGGAGCTGTGGAGGAACCATCAGTGTTTCTTCGTTAGAGCTCCTCCAGAGAGCCTCCTCGATGCTCGATGCTCGGTGCATTTAGAGAAATTAGATGTCCTTCAACATGGCGCGCTGAAATCCATTTCCGGGTCACAACCGGAGGACCGAGGAGTCGAGGAGTCGAGGAGGGGAAATTAGAGTATTGAGAAACCTCTAATGGGATTTCTCCAGAGGATTTTGGAAAATAGCTGGAAATAAGGTCTGTGGAAAACGAACCTGTTTGATAAATGCACGTTTTGTTCAGCCAGATAATCTCCACATGTCTACTTTTATAATTTTCTAATCATAAATCTAATGGCCAGAAGCAAAATGCTAACGTTATGCTATAAAGGAACTACAGCCGAGTCCAGCAGCACGACTTCAACGTCACGCCAACTTCAGATCCATATTCAGACACACAGATTCTAGATGGTAGGCTATGAGTTGAAGCGTTTGTTTGAACAGTCTGCAGGAGGCAGGTATTGCTTTCAAGCAGAACAGAAACTAACTTAGAGAGGTGTTTACGTGTTCGGCGTAATGACTTACAACGGCCTCCACGACTTCTGTAGTCCTATTCAGCTACTTGGTAACAACCATCGTTTTTCAGACACGTCAACTCTTCAGAAATCACCAGTGGGGTCACTGCTGATGGATTTAATGTCCTAGAACAAAACGTGATTTGTCTCTTTGTCTCAACCACAGACCTTAGTTCAGATACTTTCCTAAATCCTATGGAGAAATCCCATTGGCTCTGAGACGAGGGAACAGGAAGTGATAAAATGCTGACTCACATCTGGGTTTTAGGACTCGTCACTGCACCACTCTATGAAAGTAACAAACCAGGTGCACATTGGGAAACACACGGCTCTAAATGTTTTACATCTGACATGATACAACTACTGCCTCCTATAGTGATTTGCAAAAAATAACCCAACAGATTTTGGCCACTTTATGATGTCATAACGATGTGTTGTCTTGTGTAACCATTAGCCAATCAGCAACCAAGGTACCCCCCCCCTCCCCTTATCACCTGAATCTCCTCCTAGAGCACCATTGAGTTCTTTGTAACCAAATGTCTCTCAGAGGGGCGTGGGGAGGGGCTCCTTATTTTCATCTAAAGCAACAGACAGAGAATCAGCACTTTGGAAACAGGGCTGAAACCGAGGGGATTATGGGTAATGCTGAAATGATCTGTTTGGTGTTTCAGCCAATCAGAGACAGGTTCTGGATATATCTGAGACCTGTGATGTATTGATGAGAAACAGTATGATAGGAGACCTTTAAACTAAAGGAAGAATAACATTTAACACCTCTTTGCTCCTCAGTGGCACGCTCTGTCTCGCTCTGAACAATCTAAATACTACGACCTGGCCCAGAAAGAGAGGCTGCTCCACATGCAGCTTTACCCCGGCTGGTCCGCCAGGGATAACTACGTACGGAAAGCCCTGCATAAACAACAACAACAACAACATATATTCTGTGTTTGTGCTTCAGAAATCTACAGATTCTTCTTCTTCTCTTTCCAGGGTAAAAGGAAGAGGAAGAGGAGCCAAGAGCCGACAGGAAGCAGTCCCAGGTCGAGACAAAACAGCAAATAAAAACGTAACTCAGTGTGAATAAAATGTTGGAAAAATACTCCAATAAAGTAAAAGTCCTTAATTAAAATTTGTTAATTAAGCGTAAATACAAAGGTAAGAGTATTCATTCTGAAGGATTGCTCCTACTGTTAGAAATTAAAATCAATGTTTTGATGGTATAATGTAGCTTAAACATACCGTCAGTTTAAACGCTCTTTTATACTAAAAAACCAGAAATTCTTGTGCACAAGCAGTGAAGCTTTTATTCTCAAAATCCTTCATCTACGGTTAGCATTTAGCATGTGACTAATATACGATTTCCTAAAGATGTGAATTGAGTAGCGAAATGACGTGGTGTGGTGAAAACAGAAACCTACTGATTTAAAACTACAACTATAGATGTCGAGATACTACCATGCTGAATATTAAATGAAAGTACAGTTTATTTGAATACACTAGTTTACAGACGAGTAGCATGTGACAACATCCGGAATGACCGGAAACCAAACCAGCCGTGAAGCATTTTCTGTATGTTTTAGAGTATTGATTACAGCGTTTAGAATGTGTTACATGAAAAGTGATGAAAGAGAATATGAGGAGAAAAGGCGTGTTAAGCATATGTTGAAGGTGAGAGTGTCAATCCTCTGTTTAAATGCAACAACGGACATTAGAGACGAGGCGAGCCGGCTGGTGGGGAGAAGCCAGCAGAGGATATATAACGGCACCGAACGGAGGATGCTGGAGCTGTTTTCTGCCGGTGTTACAGTACAAGTTGAGTCATGACAACTGGCGACATTCTATTATTTTCGTCATAGGAATCCGGGGCGTGTACATTGAGGACCCATTGTTGACTTAACAGGAAAGAAACATCGTTTGTCGTTTACGTTCATCTTTTGCTATATCTGCCTCCATAGGATCACTTTGATGCACATTCAGTACTCGTATGTGAGGTTGTGGGGGAGAGGTCGATATCGTGACGCTTACAGGGAGGTATCGAACATTACAAAGTAGGTGACTGTGTAGATGCCTGTTCAAAATATTGCAAACTTGAATAAATCATTTAAATTATATTATTTGTTTCCGACTTTCATTTGTTCATCGTTCTTAATGTGATGTATATTAGCTTTGATAGCTGTCCATACCTTCAGACAGCCTAAAAGTAAAACACAAGTTGTTTATTCACAAACGCTCATCGACATGACTGGATCACTCATGACAAGTTGTGATCAGCTCCGATTAAATTGTGATATCAATTCTGTAGCTATTCTCCAGGGAGCACGTTTTTTTGATGAAATACCTGTATCCCTCTCATCACAACAAGACTCTACACTGTGCAGGAAAAACAATTACATACATGAAAATAACCTTGATGCATGGGAATGAAACACACAAACTATCTTCCGTGGCTATGCTGATATGTCACAGTAACAGTCAACCACATAAAAGTAAGTCCAGCGGGGCAAACGTTGAATACATATAATACAGTAGTTCTATTATGCCTTTAAGCCTATACGTTTAACCCATAAGAACCCGGACCCATTTCTACTTTTGGGGAAATTAAGGGGAACGTCATTTAGACTAAATAGACACATTTCTGACAAGTAACCCCCCTAGTGTCAAATATCTGAAATGTGACATATATGTCACATTGGGCTTTAATCGTAAAGTAACTCTTATTTATAACTTCATTCATGAGGATGATGTTTTGGTTTACATTTGTTTGAACATACTTTCAATTGAATAATAAAGAATATGTTAACTAAATATAATTGAATCAGCTAAATTAACTGAGCAGATCATAATCATATTTGTAATTGTACATATATGTCACTCTGGGTTTACTGTGAATGTTTAGGGTTAATGTCCCGATGTGACACCAGTGTCACAGCAATATTTATGGCATTTGTTTCATATCAATTTCATCAAGAAATGTTTCTACAACATATGTATATGTAATCAGAATCAGAAAAGAGCCAAAGACAGCTTAATGTTTAACAAATGACATGTCATGTAAGCATTTTTATTCTTAAATGGCTTGAATGTTAGCTTTAGCAACAAAAAACATTTCCAAATGTAGCTAGTTCTGTCACATGTGTTAGCCTGGCACATGGACTTCTTGGACATGTTGTTATGGGAACACAAAAGCAAATGACAAGGACCATGACCCACCAGACTGTTCAGTGTGTGTCACTTAGGGACTTCATGAGACAAAAAAGGCTAAAGTTGTATAAGGAACTTTCCAGAGCATTTAAAGTTCATGTGACACCTGTGTCTAAGCAATTATGTCTGTCTTCCGTGTTGCACCATGAGGACCCACTGATATAAAATGCTTAACCGTCTAAGTTGCAACCATGCACTTTTTGGAGGGCTAAGTGCCAGGTTGACATCTTTTTGGCTTCATTTATAGAAGGAAAGACAACAGTGATAGTTATGTTTCAGAATAACATTTATTGGAAATTGTTAGAACAATCTCCCTGGTCACCGGCTTGAGCTTGAGCCTCAGGATCCATGTATCTGTGATCCTCTCCAGAATGGAAGGAGTCATCACATACAGAGCATCAACTAGTTCCTGAACAGTGTCCTTCACATGCTGATATCCAAGAGAGGGAGTTCCACAGTCACAAGATGGAGGAATAGAAAGCAGTATTCAATGTTTACTTCAGATTAGCTCCACGTCAGAAATGAGCATGCTTGTCATATGTCTCTCTCCATAGAGGCTGAATCATCATGTTAATCACATAGCTATCATATGCCTCAAACAGTCCTGATGCTCTTCTAGGTAATCACACATCCTGTCATGTTCACAGCTACAGTTGATACCTTTGTTATCATGTTACCCTCATGTTGGAAGAGGACATTCAGGATTTTGCCAACAGAAATAATAAACTGTGTGTGTGTGTGTGTGTGTGTGTGTGTGTGTGTGTGTGTGTGTGTGTGTGTGTGTGTGTGTGTGTATATGTGTGTGTGTCTAAGAAGTGCAGCCTTTACAAAAGAAATCTGCATTGAGAGAGGGCTCCCCAACACAGTACGTGTGGTACCACATAGTGCACCCAGTGCACTCGATCTTAAAAATAAACAGAAAAACGACTTGTTAGAATATTGACAAACATTTTAACATCCCTCATCCAGAGTAAGCAGTAATCAAGTTGTTTACATTTCATTAAGCAAGCAATGTATAGTTTTAGATCTTAGCTGTTTTCCTTTCTGTTTAGAGTCCATGCTCAGAAGTTTCTTCAACTGCTCCAGTGTCATCCCATAGTGCAAAGGCATGCAAGTTTGGTGAATTAAAGTAAACATTTATAATATCTGTTATAGAGAGTGTTCACCCAGTGCTGTAGAGGTAACCAATCCAGGGTGTATCCCAGTCCTCCAGCCAAATGTTGGTCAGGAAATAAATACAACTTCTTACCCATTGGTCAACCTTAGGCCCTATGCTATGTTCCCCACAGGCCCGACACAGCTCGGATAGGTCATCTGTAAAAAAATTATTAAGAAATACAGGCATTAAGGTATTGAAATGCCAAATAAGACACAATATTTATGTTTCCCCTGTCTAGTCCTGTATACCTGAGTTGTTCACCAGAGCCATTGCCATCTTTAACCTCATTGAGGCCACTCCTTCCTGGTCCACTGGGTACTGGACCTGTTGTTTTTGCAGTATTTGCTCTGCAAGCTTAAAAGGTCTGTCATAAGTATCTTCATAATTTTTGTTAATTATAGATGGTTATATATACACACACACATTACTAAATGTTACCTTCAGAACCAACACACCGCAGCACGTAGAATCCATCTGTTTGGGATGATCGATTGTTGTGCAGGCCCATCTCCCAACTGAAGGTCTGTGTTTCCGGACCAGCGATCTACATAGGAAACAGATAGATTGGGTTTTGTATATAAGCCCAATTCAGATCCTTTTTTAAGTCAAGAAGAGCTGCATGTTCACACAGGACAATCTAATGGTATTCAAGTAAAACAGTAGTAATCAGGAACATGATTTATGTGGCTTTGTGTTGCTCCCTCTTAATATAATCAAAAATCCTGAATATGTCTAGTAAACACATTAGAGCTTATATTTTATTCACCTTGTTACATCTTTGCATCTGATTAATTGCTCTTCCGTGGCCCCCAATGGGTTCAAGAACAGGGACCTGTTCTCATTCAGATACATGATCTATGGAAGTGCAAAGAAATTATTAAAGTGTTGAGTGTTGAATAAATAAAAATGTCTTGACCCATTAACATTTTAGATTACTTACAATGAGGGTCCAGTGTGCCCCGTCACAGACAGCTCCGGCCGCCACCTCATGTTTTGACAAATCCAACTGAAAAATATTTGTACATACATCAGTACATACATATGTTCATATATACACTTATTTCTAGTACTCTACTCACCTTTCTTAAGCCTCCCTTGTGGGTTCCCTGCCAGAGGGAAGTCATTAGGTAGGAGTCCACAATGAAGACCCCAGCTTTGGCCCCAACCCATGCCAGATAGGCATTCACAATCTATGAATACACCAGTATCTTTTGAACCCATTTTCAGAATGATCAGTTTGCCTACTTACATTTTTCATATACAGTAGGCTTACCTCTCCCTCCAACTCCTCTCCCGGGGCCAAGACCAACAGATTTTGACTGTATATTTTGTATGGGCCATACTTGGCCCACAGTGTCTCTTGTCTCCTCCCTGCCCATATGTCTCGGATTACTATAAAAAAAGGCATGTTAGTTATTAATGAAATGCATACTTTAAGGTGTACTTTTTTTCAGTTTACTTACAAGTCTCTACATCAGAGGATGCTCCTCGTGCCTGGCACTCTGTTGTGGAGGTGGAGGTGGGTGTGGGTGTGGAGGTGGGTGTGGGTGTGGAGGGCAGTGGAGCAGCCAGAGGAGAAGGATCCAACACTTTTTGTAATTTAGCAGGGATCCTCTCCTCTGGCTGGACATAGTGTTTCAAATGATCAATGTTTACTCTCATTGTCTTTTTTCCTTTTTTTGTAGCAAGGTCCGCTACCTTCCCCTCAATTTTTAGGATCCTGAATGGTCCCAACATGTCTGCCTCTAGCTTTCCTCCTTTCCTCTGTTCCGACCTTTTGTTGCGTTTTAAAACGAAATCCCCCACTTGAAAATTGTCCACTTGCCCACCTTCTTTCCTCTTGCGGATCTTATCTTGGCTTTTTTCTATGTTACCTTTCACCCTCGCGAAAACTGCCTCCTGTTTTTTGAGTCCCTTGAAGACTTCCTCCATTTGCAACAAGTTGCTCACTTTCTCTTCCGTTATCTGCCACAGAAAAGCGTCAGAATGTTGAGAAAACATTGATGTTTGAAATAGTATGACTAATTAAAAAGGATGAGGACATTATCAGATCTTACCTCATACTCCTTGGGCACCTCTGACGGGTACCTCGCTTCCCTCCCAAACATCAGAAAATAAGGACTGAACTTGGTGGTCAGCTGGGTTTTCGTTCTCAGACCAAACATCGTCCCTTGGAGGAGTTGGTCCCACCGTTTGGGCTCACCCTCCACCAGTTTGTTCAGGGACCTAAATTCAGGTCAAGTACAAACACAAGAAGGTAGAACAGAAATTGGTTTCTAATATATGATAAAGCAGCTGATTTATTTACTTTTGTTGTATTTTTAGCTATCAATTCTGATTAGTTCATATAGGAACAGTAATGTTTGTTATTCTATGAACAAATATACCTTTGTATTGTGCCATTTAGTTTTTCCACCAAACCATTTGTTTGTGGGTGGTACGGCGAGCACAGGCTTCTTTTGATGGCCAGCTTCTCACAAAGGTTATAGTTGACCTTGAAGTGAACATTGGGACAAACAGGAAATAAATAAGTTAGCACAGCAGTTACATAATGGGGAGTCATAATTCTTCACAGTAGTACCTTATTGCAAAATTCCCTGCCTTGATCTGTTAGCAGTCTTTTAGGTGCACCAAATTTGTAAAAGAAATCAAGAATACACTTGGTCACCTCATCTGCTGTTTTATTTTTAAGTGGGTATGCCTCTGCCCATTTGGTGAAATATTCAACCATTACACAAATGTACTGATTGCCACCATCGGTTACTGTGAGTTTACCCACTAGGTCCATGCCGACAAGTTCCAGAGGCTCTGTTACCTGAGATGAAAAAAATACACATGAGCATTGCAGTACATTACTGTTGGCATGTTTGAAAGCTGAAACTGTCTGCAAATGTGTCCTGTACTTCAATAGGAGTGTACTCTTTCTTCTCCTTGATAGTGGCCCTCTTGGATTGGCACTGGGGACACGCAGCAATCTGAACAAAAAAACACACTATAAACCTTTATGTGTTGCACTTTTGTACCATAATGTGTAATTTACCTCATTATTTTGAACTCACCCACTTGCGGATGTCCTCCGTCATGCCAGGCCAATAGAACCGCTGAATGATGGCCAGATGAGTTTTCTCCATTCCAGCGTGTCCACCAATTAGGCTGCAGTGGAACTCTATGAAGAGCTCGTTGGCTTCTTCACTTGATAAGACCACTTTTGCAAGGTGCTCAGTCCTGTTTTTTTTCCTCCTGCATATGTAGTGCAGGTCTCCGTCTGGTATTGAAATGTCATAATTATACATGTATCAACAGTGTTATCAAAGCAGATGATGTTCTGAAGACCACATGTCTGAAATGGTTACCTTTAATCCTGAAGGACTCAGCTCTTCTTTTGATAGCAAACCTCTGTTTGTTAGTCAAGCCTTCAGGATATATATGGCGGATATGGAAATCCAACAGTTCTTTCACCATGTTTGCATCCATGGTTTGCTGGCCCTCTCTAATATTAAGCCCTACACAAATGCTGTCCCTCCAACACACACAAAGGCAAACAACTACTCACTAAATTAACACACAACACACAAGGACAAACAAACAATCACATTCAGTACTCACGCACAATCGATCTTTCTCTGTCGAATCTCACTATTCTTGTATCTGTCTCTCGCTCTAAATGTCTCTCTCGCTCTAATGTCTCTCTCGCTCTAACTCTAAATGTCTCTCTCGCTCTAAATGTCTCTCTCTAAATGTCTCTCTCGCTCTAAATGTCTCTCTCTAAATGTCTCTCTTGCTCTAACTCTAAATGTCTCTCTCGCTCTAAATGTCTCTCTCTCTAAATGTCTCTCTCGCTCTAAATGTCTCTCTCGCTATCTCTCTCGCTATATCTCTCTCGCTATCCTCATACATTTGTGTCATTTCCACCAGTTTATATAGCACTAGAGACAATCAAGGAGCAGATCACAGCTTGTCCCAGATGGTCAGCTGTGGCCAGCTGTGATCGATCCTGTGATGAACACGTGCTTCAGTTACAGTGTTGGGTGTAATGCGTTACAAAAGTAACGGAGTTACAGTAATGTATAACTGTTAGCTGTAACGAAGTAATGTAATGCATTACTAATAAAATGTGGGTAATATATTGCCCGTTACAATTCTCAGTAACGCAGTAACAACACATTTTAACCCGAAATTAAATGGTTTTATGTTTTTGAACCATTTACCAACATTGCAAGACATTCTGACACCAGAGAAAAATTGTTTACCCTTCAGGCTCATCAAGATCCAGGCTGTCGGATGTTCTTTTCCCCATGACTGCCTCACTGCACAAATATCCCGCTTATTACATACTAAACACACTACAGAGCCCATTCCGTGTTCCTGCTAGTATTTACTTCCTCTCTGCCTTCTTCTGGTGATTTATCTGACGTTCAGCGCTCCGTCTTTTAACCTCTTTTGCTTTCTCTTTCTTGATCTTCCTTAGCAACCTTCATTGTAGTCATCAACAGTGGTCTGTACTACTGTATTAACAACGTGTCACAGGTTCAATGAATCAGAATCGAGTATTCAACTAAGCCGTGTAATAAAAGTTGTGAGTAGCCTTAATGGCCTACACAGTTGTTATGCTATACCACATTGTCCTTCACTGGATGTATAATGAGCTGCACTTAACTACATTTTAGCATTTAAAATACTTAGCCATTCTTTTAAGGTTATTTTGGTAGAGTAACTCAAAAATAGGCTAATATAAAAGTAGTGTTAGTCATTACATTTCAGAGACAGTAATATTGTAATGTAACGTAGCCTATTACTTAAAAAAGACATTAGTAAGTAATGTAGGCTACTGTCTTACATTTTGGAAGTAACTTGCCCAACAACACTGCAGATGATCCAGTCATCTCGATGTTGCTTTCGGGCTGTGAATAAACAACTTGTGTTTTACTTTTAGGCTATCAAAGCTACTATACATCACATTAAGAATGATGTACAAATGTTTTATATGTATTCAACGTGTGCCCCGCTGGACTTACTTTTATGTGGTTGACTGTTACTGTGACATATCAGCATAGCCACGGAAGATAGCTTGTGTGTTTCATTCCCATGCATCAAGGTTATTTTCATGTATGTAATTGTTTTTCCTGCACAGTGTAGAGTCTTGTTGTGATGAGAGGGATACAGGTATTTCATCAAAAAAACGTGCTCCCTGGAGAATAGCTACAGAATTGATATCACAATTTAATCGGAGCTGATCACAACTTGTCATGAGTGATCCAGTCATGTCGATGAGCGTTTGTGAATAAACAACTTGTGTTTTACTTTTAGGCTGTCTGAAGGTATGGACAGCTATCAAAGCTAATATACATCACATTAAGAACGATGAACAAATGAAAGTCGGAAACAAATAATATAATTTAAATGATTTATTCAAGTTTGCAATATTTTGAACAGGCATCTACACAGTCACCTACTTTGTAATGTTCGATACCTCCCTGTAAGCGTCACGATATCGACCTCTCCCCCACAACCTCACATACGAGTACTGAATGTGCATCAAAGTGATCCTATGGAGGCAGATATAGCAAAAGATGAACGTAAACGACAAACGATGTTTCTTTCCTGGTAAGTCAACAATGGGTCCTCAATGTACACGCCCCGGATTCCTATGACGAAAATAATAGAATGTCGCCAGTTGTCATGACTCAACTTGTACTGTAACACCGGAACAATATTCTGTCTGTAACACTACCGCGCCTTTTTTAATTAAAGTATCCCATTTGAATCTTTTCAGAGACTCCATTTAGTCTCATTTTAAAGCTACTCTCCTGGACGCGAGAATAAAGAACATATTTAACACTACACACTGTATTAGGTCATTATATAACATGACATTTTCCTGTTTTTAATCTTACTGGGATCATTAGGATGAAGTACTAAAACCTATTTGCTTTTATTGTGTTTTTTTTAAATATGAGTTTTATATGCATGTAGTGGAGGAGAAAGTGCTCTATTTGTATTTCACTTAAAATGAACTTTACCTTTATGGAGCTTTATGAAACAACATTAATCTTCATTAATCCAACTGGTGGAAGTTGAAATTGTTTATTTTACAATAAAGAACAGTGTAAAAAAAGAGAGAAGGAGAGAACACTGAACTCAGCGTCTCAACACATTTTGACTTGTAAATATAACTTAACAATAATAAAGTATAGAAAGAAATGTACAACAATACTCATAATATCTTACTCTTACAAAACACTTTTTTCTGTCGTTAGCATGTGGCTAACTGCACCCAAAACAATGAGCAAATATGTCCAAAGTAATGAAGTTAGCTGTGAAAATGTCCCTAGCACTTCAGCATTGACCCTGAATATCTAGCTAGCTAGCCAAACAACACTCAGAAATAAATCTCATTATTTCTTTGTCGGTCGATGTTACATTTACCATTCATGTATGTCTGAACAACTTTTTGACCAAACTGAACTTAGCCTTGAAAATGCTAAATGGCTAACTATTTTAGGTCCTGAAACTCTAGCTAGTTTAACAACTAAACAGTAATAAATATTCTCAATATGTAAACATTCAGCTTCATAATTAGTGGTTGGGAGGAGATACTTTTACCATTCATGGAGGCTACTCTTGTTGTAGTTAGCATGTTGCTAACCGCAATCCAAAACCTAAACAAGTTAAAAACTGAGGATTTCCACTAGTAATGAATCTTAGGTTGTAAATCTCTGTCTAGCTAACAAACTAAATTATATTCTACATATTGAAATACTTAGCCTTATTGTTATTTGTTGGGAAGTGGTACATTTACCTTTCACGGATGCAAAAGCATATTTTTAACCAATGCCATAAGGATTGAATCTCAAAAGGCTACGTTTCTAGCTATATATCTTTGATCATGAATCTGTGGCTAGCTAACAAACTAACAACTTAGAAATAATCTGACTATACGTTTTGGGGCGCTGTAACATGTGCCTTAATGTTTGCTTAAAGATGTATAAATATCATTATTATCCTAGAAGTCCCTATAGCATTGTTACCATTAGTGCACTAGCATGTGTTAGCTAAACAACAAGCTTTCACTACACAGCGTAAGGACTCTTTGTGGACTATTTTACAACATTTTACAAAAAATAACCCATTTCGAGGACATTTTTCTTGATGATAAACCCAGAAGCACCAGCTGCAGGAATCAGAGCAGCAGATGCTTTAAGCGGCCACCATCTTTGTTAATACGCTTACATTTACATTCAAAACAAAGAAGAGGAACCATGGATTGACTGATTTTCTCCGCCGTCGTCGGTCCTGTAAAAATAAATCCCAGGCGTTCCTGATGATGTAAACTTGTCGTCATTTCAGTGTCAAGCAGAGGAAATATTAATAAATAAAGCTTTGTTCAAACAGGATGCATGATGGTTAATCCTCACTCGTCCCTCCCTCCCTCCACTATCCGGTACCGCTGTCTGCAGGACGAGGGCAGCGCCACCGGCCACGAGAACACGACGGGAACTGTGGTTCTGACGTTCTTCTCCAGGAAGTTAAAGATTGGGTTCCACCACGTCCTCGACAGGAAGTTGTTGGGAGCCTGACGCAGAGCCTGGGCAGAGAAAGGAATCAGGAGAACTTATTAATAAAACAATAACAGATTCTTAAGAAGCACCATATTTGATTGTGTCTATTTGCCCAAAATAAGATAGGATTAAGACTATTTTGAATAAAATAATGAGGTATACGTTTTTTTTTTTAAATATGTCTTGAAAGTTGTTTTACTGTTTTTATTTTAGTTTTTCTTTGGACATTTTATTGGCAATTTTTTTTTTAATTTAATTGCTAAAATAATCACGAATACGTAATCAAAAATAACACTTTACTGGTTTCAGATTCTTAAAAAGCACCACATTTGATTGTGTCTATTTGCCCAAAATAAGATTGTTGTATTTGTTGTCTTAAAAGTTGTTTTACTTTTTTAATTTCTTTAGTTTAGTTTTTTTCCGGACATTTAATGAGCTAAACAATTAATTTATTGCAAGAATAATCACAACTTTAGGTAAAACATATATCAAGAAGTTGTTTTAATGTTATTTATTTTCTATAAAACATTTGAGCTATTTCAAAAATAACATAACATATGTTAACAAGCCCTTAAAATTACATATAAGCAGACGAAGGTGTTCAGTGATTAAAATTAAAAAAATTACAAGAACTGAGCCATTAAATCCAGGAAATTACTCGAGCTTAAACCATCAATTGATTACTAAACAAAAAATGTACCTGCAGCTGTATAGTTCAGGGGTTTTCAAAGTGTGGGAAGGTGAGCCTCCCCTCAGAGAACATAAGAACAGCCGCCCCCCCCCCCCTCCCAATTATTATTGCTATTATTATTATTATTATTATTATTATTATTATTATTATTATTATTATTATTGTTGCTATAATGCAGGGGCATTCAACTGCATTTCAAAGAGGTCCAGTAAGAGAACATGTCATTAAATGCTCTGTTTTCGCTGTCTACCTTCCGCCATTTGAAATTACTCCGACTGTTTCTCTCCTCTTGTCTCGTCTCTGTGTGTGTGTTTGAATCTATCGTGCTGACTGCACCGATTTGATTGGCTGAGTAGCGTCACCTCCTTAAAACATTAAACAATAACTTTTTAAAGTATTTTTTATCTTTATCTTATAATAAATGTTTTTACTTTTTTAAAACTTTTTCAACATGGTGGATAAATCCTTACATGCTCCCGGCAACACACTGAACGTCAACTTTGCCTCCTTATTACACTCAGCCCTACTTTAGTGGGAACAATGAGTCTGCGTCTTTGATGCGCACAGGCGGATGAAGCGGGGATGCAATGTAGACGGGAATCATCCTCTGGCTGCAGCCTTGACCGGCACTTACTTTTGATCAAAGTCAATGCGGAAAACCTGCACCTACACAGGTAGGTCGACAAGGCAGCACAACAGATTATCAATTCCACCTCTGAGGACCTCTCCAGAGATGCATGGTTGGCCTCTGCTTGGAAGCAGGAGTGGGAGCTAGCCCTCCCGCATCCATCGCTACATCTGGGACCCAGGAGATGGCGCCATAGGAGGAGACGACCTACCACGCCGGCAATGGACCACACTAAACCGCCTACGAACTGGGGTCGGTCGCTTCAAAACATCAATGAAGAAGTGGGGCCTGGCAGACAGTTCTGCATGCAAGTGCGGTGACCCTGAACAGACTGCCGAACATGTAATAACCACCTGCCCTTTATATAGACCACCCTCGGAAGCCAGCCTCTTCGACCAGAGATGCGGGCATGGCTACACGACACCGAGTTGGACCTCTGACGTTACACGAAAGAAGAAGAAGGTAGGTCGAGGCAGGGGCGGACTGGGACTAAAAATCAGCCCTGGAATCTCACCCAGCCCAGCCCACACAAATTGGTAGAGCACGCTAGTGAACTGTCAACGGGGGGGGGAGCCTCGCTGCGTGGAAACGGCCCGCTGAACGGACCTCTGTCGCCTGTCAGCGCAACTTAAATGATGCCGTTTAAAAACATGAAAAATAAAGGGCGGTGCCGGCCGTCAGCGAACCGAGCCGGCCGTCAACGGCCTGCTGACGACCGGCCGTTCTTTGATTCTCCAGAACACAGAGATGGCCAGTCCGCCCCTGGGTGGAGATGAAGGGAATGGGCACTTTTACAGCCTTTTTGGCGAGGTGGGGGAACTCGGTCTCCACAGACGGCCAAAAGTGTGCAAGTGACACTTTACTCATCTTTTTCTCGTAGTTTGTTTCTCACGCTGCACCTCCCCTGAAGCTCTCTGGCGCCCCCCCCCAGGGAAGCGCGCCTCACACTTTGAAAACCGCTGGTATAGTTAATAGTTTTGTGTGTGTGTGTGTGTGTGTGTGTGTGTGTGTGTGTGTGTGTGTGTGTGTGTGTGTGTGTGTGTGTGTGTGTGTGTGTGTGTGTGTGTGTGTGTGTGTGTGTGTGTGTGAACCTACATGTGTGTTGGCCATGGTGTGGTACCACCAGAAGGTCCTGGTGGTGGCGAAGTACCCGACCACCACGTCGATGCTGTAGTGCTCGTGACCAATCAGGATGCAGAGAACCCCCGAGGCGCTGAGGCACCAACAGATCCATCGATACCACCACATCCACCGGGGAGAGTCTGAAACACACACACACACGTCACACACATGTTCCTGGACGTAGCACTGCTGTACATCACACTATGGATGTGGGAAGAATATCTTTGGTTTTGACACGAGATGTTGATGTGTACATAAATACAGATGTTAGTATTTGAATATAGACAGTTGCTTGCTTGAAGTAATATTGAAAGATTCACAAAGATTTTCTGACTAATTACAAATACTAATACAAAATATCTCATTAAATTGAGTAATGGACATGTATGCAGATAAAGTGTGTGTACTCACACTCTTGGATGAAGAGGTAGGACAGCGTACACATGACGGTGTGACCGCTGTACAAGAAGTCACCGCACATCAGCTGAGAGCCGGTCAGAGACAAACCTAAACAACAAACAAACAGAAACAAAACAACAACAACAAAATCAGTGGAAAAGTTTGACCAGTCTTTAGCCAGAATGATATGATCTGCCCCTGCAAATCAGACGGGCCTCCACACTGTCTGTGTTTAAATCGCTCCTTAAAACCCACCGCTTCTCCTTAGCATTTTGACATCTAGTAGATTGTTGCTTTTATTGCTTTTAAACTGTCTATTGTTTTTACTTTTACTTGTTTTATGGTGTGTGATTTGTGTATGTTTGTTTGTTTATTTGACTGTACAGCACTTTGGTCTGGAGGTTTTAAAGGTCCCATGTGATGGCCATTTCCACTGATCATAATTCCATTGTTGAGGTCTACTAGAATAGATTTATATTGTGCAAATTTTTTTTTTTTCAAACAGCATCTCTGTAAACTACGTGTATTCACTGAATTTCACTCTCTGCCTTTAACGGCTCGTTGTAGCTCCAGTAGCTCCAGCCCCCACCCTCCCTGTGAGCACAGTGTGCTCTGATTGGTCGGGACGTTGTGAATCGCGCTGAGCTCCGTGGAGGTGTTGTTTCCTTGTTTAGCGATACACAGCGAAACACAGCCAAACTCACCCTGAGCACACATAAAGTCACAGCCGAAGTAAAAACAATCAGTGTGTCTTGATATTGAGTCAGAAAAAGGTTGAAAAACGCTGTGAGAATGGGTCTGCAGAGAGAATCCCAACTGTCTGTTATCAGCCTGCAGCCAGGGAGGAGAGATCAGCAGAGCTGCCTGCACTGAGTGTGTGTGTGAGGAAGTCCGTGGATTGGTCAATTTGGACCAATCAGCACGGGCTTAACGTAACGGCTCCGCGGACGTAACGTAACGGCTCCACGGATTGGTCAATTTGGTTCCGGGTAACGCATGACATCATGCCGTACCCGGAAGAATCAATGGACAGTGACGTATCTCCAACGAGGCGTTTTGGGGAGGTCTTCTCTGTGTAAGAGTTTTACTCGCTACAGGGTGTACTTTGAGGGTTTTGACTCTGCAGACCGTTTACATGCAGAAAAACCTTCATAACACACAAGGGGACGGGTGATAACCGTCATGCATGACATGGGACCTTTAAAGTGCTTTATAAATAAAGCTCTATATTGTATATTTTTAAAAGTTGAGTGTTTGGGTGTTACCTCCTCCTGAGATCAGACTCAGAATCCTCCAGATCTTCCCCGTTGAGTCGTTGTACAGCTGCAGGAAACAGAACATACTGTAAGGAGGAAACAGGTAAACATGCAGTAAATGTACAGGATGTTGTGTATTTGTACCTTTGGGGCGCAGACCATGTGTTTCCCCGGCACCGGCAGCGTGGTGATGTACATGGTGACGCAGCGGTACAGGTACAGGGTCCCGATCATGAAGAAACAGCGACGGACGATTATAGCTCTGCAGAGAGAAGACGTTTACTTCAATAAATATTAAAAAATATATACATTTCATCCGTGCAGCTACCACTTAGGGACATCTTCCCTTAGCTGTTGCAATAAGTCAACGTTAGATAAGTCTAAAGTTAGATAAGTCTAAAGTTAGATCGCTCAATTGTTAGTCATTTATCCTGAAGAAATGTCTTGTTTTATATCATATATATATATATATATATATATATATATGATATATATATATGTCTCTAGTTATTGTGCTTTTTATCTTGTTTTTAATTATTGTTTTATTATTTTAGTCCTATTGTGTTATTTTATATTTGTTCCCTGTACAGCACTTTGGTCAACTGAGGTTGTTTTAAATGTGCTATATAAATAAATAAAGATTGAGATATGTACTTTGAATATCTTGGA
This sequence comes from Notothenia rossii, assembly GCF_949606895.1. Classification (NCBI taxonomy): domain Eukaryota; kingdom Metazoa; phylum Chordata; class Actinopteri; order Perciformes; family Nototheniidae; genus Notothenia; species Notothenia rossii. The sequence continues at coordinate 44,642,524 of NC_136901.1, read as the reverse complement.
AGAAAATATTCGCTAGTGGCAACCCAAACCAGTGAGAACCCACTAATCCTCCTGTTACTGCCCTCTCGACCTAAACACTTTTCAACCTCATTTCTCAGAACGACTCTGTACTGCGAGTGCTTGTACTAATATAACACGACCTGGTACGGCAGCTGCAGCGTCCTGAACCGTAACGGTACGTCTACACTACAGGCATCAAAAAATGCTTTCAACGCTTCGCCCCTTCACTTGAATGGGGTGACGTAGAAGATTTTTAATCTTCGCCGAACTGCATTGTGGGGAGCATGGCATGGCTTTGCAAGCATCACGAGCATCTATCGGCATCAAAAGTTGAACAATGTTCAACTTTTGAGGCTCGATGCTTGGCATCAGCCAATGAAATCCCGTTTATGCAAATCCCGCCAGTGCAAGCGCAGCCAATCAAACCGCGTGCAAGCTGGGAGAGCCAGACCGCAGTTCATTTCCTCATATTCCAAACGAGATATTACGGTAGCAAATCACCCGGTTCTTTACGACCGGAACTATTTTCCGGGATACAAACCGGAGGAACCAGGCATGGAGGGAGGTGGCAGAGACAGTGGGTGAAACTGATCGTTTTTTCGCCTGTTTGGAGAGTTTATATCCAGTTTACTTCGTTTTAATATTGCTATTGCTTTGTATGTCGGGGGCGGGAGATTCATGTGATTGGTTGCTCGCAAAAAATCGCCAAGCTTCAGACACGCCCAGCTCCAAGATTTTTTCATGCCTGTAGTGTAGACGGGCCGTAAGGCTTTACAGAGGGTGGTGAAAACTGCACAGAACATCACCAGGACGGAGCTGCCATCCGTGGAGGACCTTTACTCCCAGCGGCTCAGGAAGAAAGCTCTCAGGATTATCAAAGACCCCCATCACCCCAGCCACACACTGATCTGTCTGCTGCCGTCTGGCAGGCGGTACCACAGCATCCGGACTAAAACCACCAGACTCAGGGACAGCTTCATCCCACAGGCCAGAAGACTGTTATATAGCTGAACTGTTGAAACAACATCCATAACATTCATCTGTTCGCATCTTGCATCTACTTATTTATCTAAATAGTTATCACTGCAATACACCGTATTTAATTTCGCCTTAGTAGTTGCAGTCGTAGTAGTAGTAGTAGTACAGATTTGGGTAATCGTACTTGTACTGTGCAACACGTAGTAGTAGTTGCAGTAATAGAAGCAGTACTAGTAATAGTAGTAGTAGTAGCAGTATAGATTTGGGGTAACCGTACTTCTGTTTGAGGAAGAGCATTAGTAGTAGCAGTAGTAATACTAGTAGTACTAGTAGCAGTAGTAATAATAATAGTAGTAGTAGTAATAATAATAATAATAATAATAATAAGGGATGCACGATATTGGTTTTTTGAAACCGATACCTTCCTGCTTCTCAAGACCGATACCGATAATAATATGATATATATATATATATTAAAAATGTACCTGTAGTTTTTTCCTCGTTTTAGCCCTGGGGTCGTCTCTGGCAAACTTCTTGCCTTTTTCAAAAGCCTCGTCGATAGGTAAAAGCCCGGTGCCTTTGCAGCTGGCTTTGGATTCGCCGCTAGTTTAGCAGCGCAGGCTTCTTCGTACGCTTTTAACACACCATCGTAGCGATGGCGATGTTTCAGGTGACTAATCAGGTTGGAAGTATTATAGCTCGTTGCCTTTTTCCCTCCTCGTGGAACTTCTGCATTGCATTCGTTAATACAAATAGCAAGCGAACTATCTAACTCTGAAACTTTGAAATAGTCCCATACTACCGACGACATGTTTGTTTACTGTCCTGGCTTCACGGCCGCACACCATTTACGTCACAGCCAGGCATGAGTTAGGGAGCGCTGTGAAAAACTCCCCTCTTCCTAAACCACTAATACCACAGTAATGGCAAAACGGGAGGAGCCGAGTGAAAAACAAGCACCCCTCATCCCAATCCACCCACGCCGCAGAATGTTTTTCTTTTTTCTTTACCCAAAAAAAATATTGTATATTATCGGGGCTATTAATACTTTTATCGAGATGACGTCATAATTCCTAATATCGGACCGATAATTATCGGGCCGATAATTATCGTGCACCACAATAGTAGTCATAGTAGCAGTAGTAATAATAGTAGTAGTAGCAGTAGTAATAATAATAATAGTAGTGGTAGTAGTAGTAGTAGTAGTAGTAGTAGTAGTAGTAGTAGTAGATGTTGTAGTAGTAGTAGTAGTAGTAGTAGTAGTAGTAGTAGTAGTAGTAGTAGTAGTAGTAGTAGTAGTAGTAGTAGTAGTAGTAATAGTATAGATTTGGGGTAACCCTACTTGTGTTTGAGGAAGAACAGCTGCACCAGCCACAGTCCGCAGAGGATCAGTCCGTTGACCTCGGTGACGGTGAACGCCCACGGCACGCGGTCCACGTAGTCGAAGAACTTATCGGGCAGCGGTGGGCTCACGGATTTGTCGGGCACTCGTTCGTGGATCACGGTGATGATGACGGTGGTGAAGAAGAGGATGAAGACGGAGTAGAGGAAGGCCACACCCGTCTTCCACCACTCGGCGGGGAGGCGGTCGGCGCGTTCCTCCGACACCGCGATCTTCACGTAGTCACATCGGCTCTGCAGCCGGCTGCTGCGAATCAGAATCAGAATACCTTTATTATGGGGAACATTTACATTGTTACAGCAGAAAAGACAGCTTAATGTCATAACGATGTTTTGTCTTGTGTAGCCATTAGCCAAGCAGCAACCAAGGTAACCCCCCCTCCCCCCCACCTGAATGTCCTCTACACCATTGAGTTATTTTTAACCAAATCTCTCTCAGAGGGGCGTGGGGAGGGGCTCCTTATTTTCATCTAAAGTACTTTGGAAACAGGGCTGAAAACAGAGGGGATTATGGGTAATGCTGCAATGATCTGTTTGGTGTTTCAGCCAATCAGAGACAGGCTCTGTTTATATCTGACACCTGTGATATATTGATGAAACACAGTATGATAGGGGAACTTTAAAGATACAAAATTATAATAAAAAAAGTTATTATAAATTATATTGCCTCAGAGACTGGATCAGCTGGTTCTGTTTCAAAATACTGCTCAGCATCTTGTTGCCTTCCTGCGCCGTCTTTTTCCCGTCGGCGGGCGACGATGGCGTCGGCGAGGAAGCGTGGCAGACGGGGTTTCCGTTGGCGATAATCGGAGGAGGCGTTTCCGGATCCGTTGTGGTGACGTTGACCTCCAAGTGGGGCCGGATGTCATCGCTGTCCTGGATCAGCTCTGAAGCCGCCATTTTTGTACTTGAATACCTCTTCAACCAATAAGGAAGACGTTATTTCATTCAACGTCCAATCACAGGCTTTGGAATTAGTCAGCTGACCAATTGAAATCAGTTCAACTACACGACAAAGGCTTAACAAAATCCCTTCAATAATCCAACGAAAATACACTTTCTACTTTAGTTCCTCCTTGACCAATAAGGAAGAACTTCTTTTGTATGACGACCAATAACAGGCTTTGGAATGAGTCAGCTGACCAATTGAAATCAGTTCAACGAGACGAGAAAGGCTTCCTCTATCAAGTGTTGACTTCTCCGGGTTCAATAATCCAACGAAAAACTGGTCAAAAGTCAGTTTGAACTTTAATTCCTCATCGACCAATAAGGAAGAACTTCTCTTGTGTTACGACCAATCACAGGCTTTGGAATGAGTCAGCTGACCAATAAAAATCAGCTTAACTTGAAAAAAAAAGCTTGAGTTTCAGAAATATTCCTCTATCAGGTTGACAGGTCAAAAGTCAGACATTACTGATTAAAAACTTAATATGTTGATAGATATAAGAAGTCAAAATGGTGGCAGGGGGTTGGTCGAAGAGGATGAGTCAGCACTAATCTGAAAAAGACACAAAAACATTTTATTTAGAACATTTTTTAATTCGTTTTCTTATTTATTTCTATATAAATGTAACTACAGATAGACCTAACATTCAACAGAAATATAAAAAATAAATGTAATTATTTACTAGTTTAATTAATAGGAAAAGTGCCCAATATTAGACATTTCTGTTAATAGGCTATTACTCCATTCATAGTCCCTTTTAATCAAATATAATATGTATATATAATTACAATATACAGTATTTTATTCTACGTCTAAATAATAAAATAAAATGTTTTCTTTCTTTTCTTTTTAGATAAATATTATTACAGGGTTAGGGTTCATAAACATTACTATAAATGCAAATAATAATTAAATATTCTTTCTTTAAAATGTATTAAAAACAGAGGCTCTTTAGACAGGAGATGTAATATATTTATCTTCCACTTGTTTTATTTAAATGTATATATTATTAAAATAAACAGCATTTTATTCTACAGTACATCATTTAATTTGACAATCGGATTATAACTGCATTTTGCTTGCTTTATTTTTACATCTTGAAACTTCTGATTTGTATTCTCAAAAAACTCCAAACTACTACAAAGCCTTTTGCAAACTCCCTTCACATTTCAGCCACGTTTTCTGCATTCATAACAACTCACTTTTCATACATTAGACTTGATTTTTACAAATTTAAATTATCAGCAGATCACATTTAAACTAATCTAATGCAGTTTCTCTGTAACCTGGTTTTGTAATATGCAGCAGCGTTGTTATCGTCAGAGGAATCATGCGTCACTAAATCAGGGACAATTTTTAAAGGGAGTTTTTAACTGCTGTGACGCCTGGATTTGTGGTGCAGGAATGTTTCTTTATTGCTGTGGTTAATCGAGTCCCTGCGGGTGACAGACCTCAGACACACTGTATACACACAGATACTGTTTACACAAACAAGGAAGAAGGCTTTAATTAGAATGACTGTTTTGACTATTAGTCACCTGAGGCTGCCACTCCCTTTAAATCAGACACACCCCCACACCCCACACCCCCCCACACCCCCCCACACCCCCCCCCCCCCCCCCCCCCCCCCACCACACACACACACACACACACACACACACACACACACACACACACACACACACACACACACACACACACACACACACACACACACACACACACACACACACACACACACACACACACACACACACACACACACACACACACACACACACACACACACACACACACACACACACACACACACACACACACACACACACACACACACGGCTTTTCACAAGCTGAAACTTGGCTTTTGGTAGAAAACGAGTCTGACAACATTGACGTCCTATCAAGAAGGAACCAGAATTCAACAAAATATCGTTTTGTTTTTTTTGCTTAAGTGCTGAGAGTGAGCTTTAAAAAGTGACATGTTTTCTCTCTTTGTAAATACAAAATAAAAGCCCTGTGCAGCTCTAACAGTGTGCATACAAGAACACGTTCACTGTGGTGTGAAATGTTGTGCACAGTGGAGGTATTTAGCAGCAGAGAGAGAAATGACTCACAATATAAAGAGGACATCTCATGTTCAGGTGTATATCAGTATGTAGTGTCTCTACTTTAAAGAGTCCTCTCCTGCTGATGTTCAGGTGTATATCAGTATGTAGTGTCTCTACTTTAAAGAGTCCTCTCCTGCTGATGTTCAGGTGTATATCAGTATGTAGTGTCTCTACTTTAAAGAGTCCTCTCCTGCTGATGTTCAGGTGTATATCAGTATGTAGTGTCTCTACTTTAAAGAGTCCTCTCCTGCTGATGTTCAGGTGTATATCAGTATGTAGTGTCTCTACTTTAAAGAGTCCTCTCCTGCTGATGTTCAGATGTATATCAGTATGTAGTGTCTCTACTTTAAAGAGTCCTCTCCTGCTGATGTTCAGGTGTATATCAGTATGTAGTGTCTCTACTTTAAAGAGTCCTCTCCTGCTGATGTTCAGGTGTGTATAAGTATGTAGTGTCTCTACTTTAAAGAGTCCTCTCCTGCTGATGTTCAGGTGTATATCAGTATGTAGTGTCTCTACTTTAAAGAGTCCTCTCTTGCTGATGTTCAGGTGTACTGTTTATCAGTATGTAGTGTTTCTACTTTAAAGAGTCCTCTCCTGCTGATGTTCAGGTGTATATCAGTATGTAGTGTCTGTACTTTAAAGAGTCCTCTCCTGCTGAGGGTTCTCTCTCTTCAGATATTAGCGGTCTCCCCCTGTCAGTCTTGTGCTTCTGAATCAGAGTTAATTTGGGGAAATGTAGTTCTCGTGTCTTTAATCTAATCACAGCTAATCCCAGTGTGATTTTGCAGAGCTGTAAACTGGAAGAAATAAATAAAATGTCTGCAAACAGAAAGTAAAAAGATGTAGGTAAAAAGGTAGAAGTTAAGTACGTCCTCATATTTAAATAACACTTCCATTTTCTTTTCAGACTGTAATATTATCTATAATATGTTCAGTGTATTGTGTTGCATTTCTTTCAATAGGTTATTATAAAATACATGATTAGTTTCTTAATAAAGACAGTTCAAAACGGTTTTTTAAATGATTTAGGAAGGGTTATAATATATTTTCAAAAATAGGACATGATTAGGGTTTTAGTTACTTATCAGAAAAAAACAATAAGATGTGGGTTTGGGGAAAATCATAATGCAATTTTTTCAACTCAATTTCTGACTTTTTTTTGACCACATTTTAATTTCATATAGGCCTATTGATGTTGTGAATATTATACCTACTTAGTTACATCATTTTCCCGAATTGTTATTTCATCTTAATAGGTGGATTATTTATTGTACGCCCCAAAGTACGTTCATTTTAAGCGAAAAACAAACAAAGATGTAATTTAATTCTGGTGTTTTTCTCACTAAATAAAGTTAAAACACGATTAAAATGTAACAGATCGACCAATTGATTAATCGGCGTGTATTTTTTAGCGTTAATGTTGTGTTTAAATGTTGGATTATTTATTGTAGGAACCAAAAGACATTTATTTTAGGTGAAAACAAACAAAAATTGTCTCTAATTTTGATGTTTTTCTCACTAAATTAGGTAAAAACACAATTTATGTTTACCAGATCGACAAATAGATTAATTGGCGTGTATTTTTAAGCGTTAAAGTTGTGTTTACACTTTACATAAAAGTTCGGAAAGTTTAGATCGGGACAGGAAAACGTAAACAGGAACTGAGAAACTCACCTGTGTCCGTTGCTTTCCGTGTCTTTTCACTCCTCAAAGGGGTCAAAACGGCTCCAAAAGTTCCAATGTTATGACCCTGAGGCAGAAAACTAACCGATTGATCGATTAAATTGCAGATTTTTAACTCTTAAAGTCACTTTTTCGACTCCTGAAAATCGTCCCCTCCTCCTCCTCTCTCCTCATTCAACTGAGAAAACAAGCATGAGAGTTGCGAGTGTTTTCGGAGGGATATCCAAATATGGTGCGGCGACTTCCTCCCGGAAAATGTCGCACCATATTTGGACATCCCTCACCCTTCTGACGTAGCTCTGCTGTGACGTCAGACGACTCACCTGAGCTCGGAAGAACTTTTCCGTAAAATTGGCAAAAATAAGTACTTTTTTGTGAGGAAAAGCCAAAAAAAGAGTGGAAAATTAATCACAAAAATAAATAATACAATTAATAGGTCTTTGAATTCAAGATTCACTTTCCAATTTTTTAGCTGTCAATAAACAGCAAAAAAAAAAATCGATATCGTTATAATATGTTTTAATTAGCAATATCCTCGTTTTAAGGTGTATTTCTGTGACTTTTAGTTGGAACAAATCCTTGTGGTCTTTAAAGGTGTTAAGTTTGAGAAACCGGCTCGCGATACACTTTTTGTTATATTCCATGGAATGCTCTAAACATCCCGATAGCAATGAATATCTGAAGTGCTTTGACAAAAAATCCATAAAAGAAAGTCACCTATGGAAGCCGTGGTGCTGTAAAAAGCACGACCAATCATCTGAGCCGGCTAAAGTAACTGGATGGCCTACCTGCCTGTCAGCCTTCCATCTGTGCACAAACTTATCTCGTGCCCTCATTGGTCATGTGCGCGTTCGTGTGTGTTGGAGGAGGGGATTTTTTCCGGTTGTGTATTTTCAAATTCTAGCGCACTCGAGCTGCTTTCTCCAAAATTAACTACCCCACCTTTAAGGGGATTATCATCACTGAAGGGCATTTTTAGGGGGTTTACAATCCTTCAAAAGAGCTTAAACCTCTGGCTTAAACACAAACGATATGATTATTTTCCTACAGGTTGATTTCTTCCTCCTCTCTTCTCCCACTCATAAGGAACATAAGGAAGTTTGTTTTACTGCAGTTCAGGTTTCTTCCACCAGAGGGGGCTGAGTGTGTGCTGAAAACACCACACACACAACAACACTGCTGAACTCAATCTGTACACACACACTCTGTAAAATAACCCTTAAATTAAAGAAAAGTATAAAGAAACAGAGAATTACATGTGGAGTAATGAGAGGAAAATAAAATCAACAAATATATGTATAATGTATAAAAAAAAGTATAAAAAAAAGTTTTAAAAAATCAATAAAAATGAATGAAACTATATATATATAAATAATATAATGTAAATGTAATGAACTATTGACTTCAAGTAAAATATTTGCCTCTCAGGTGCAACTAGTATACAGCAATGATCTAGATATTTCTTCCCCCCTGTGTAATAATAGAATAAACAACAAAGTATTTGGAAACACAACAGTTTTGACTATAAAACAAGTTGAAATGTTATATTGTATTTTTTTCCTGAACTCTTTAATTGAGTTTGTAATCGGCTCGTCTTGTTGTGCACATAAAGCATAGTTTGACCTTTGACCTCCAGCAGCTGCAGATGGAAACAGACAGCTGACAGCGTTTGTGTTTCGCTGCAGAGAAACTCTCCGCTTCCACTCCGACAGCATGAAGAACATGAAGTACACGGATAACATGGACAGCATCTTCAATCCCAGGTACTAAAACATGTTTCTTTATTGTACTTGTAATAGTATATTAGAGTCATACATATAAATAAAGATAATATGATATTGTAAACTCCCTACAGAGGGTATTTAAAGGTTAAATCTGAGGTAAAGTCAGCTTTCTGTGTGTTGCTTAAAGTCACCGTCGGCTACAAAGGTTTTTTATTGACATCATTTGGGATTATTAAGATTTACTGTATATATATATATTTAATTACAACACATGTCCTTTATGTAAGAATTACTTTGTATTTATTATAACGTTTTTGTAGATTGTTGTATTTACATTTTTTGATTTTCTTAATGGTTAATGGTTTCATTATTGTGTAATTTTGTTTCTCATTTACTTTTCTATTTATTGTTCGATGTATTCATTCATTTTACTCTACATTATTTCATATTATGTGCTTATCAATTGTTCTTTCCCCATGTTTATGTGTGTGTGTTGGCTTAAAGTTAGTTTTTCTGTACACATTTAAGGTACTTTTATGTTATTCCTAAGCAAATATTTTAATATATATTATTATATTAAATCAGTGTATAGTGCTTAAAATAAATTCAACTTGGACAACATTGACTGCTTCGACAGAAATGAACATGGACTATAGTTAGACTTCAAAATATATATTAAATAAATGCAACAGTTCAAATGGAGCCGTTTCGCATAATGTGTATTCTATGATTGTTCGGGACATTTTCTGCTCAAAGTAAAAATAAAAAATCCAGGACTTTTTACTTGTAACATGGTTTTTATTGTGGTAATGCTACCAGGGCCGTCCCTACAGGCTGATCATGCAGACTGTGTGGGGCCTCACCTTGCGGGGGGGCCTCATCTTGCGGAGGGAGCCTCAACTGTGCCGCAGCACCTATGCACTTATACGGCACACGGTTTCGCTGCGAGGCTCCAATAGCCCCCCCCGCCCCCCCAGCCGACGCTCGCGAAACAGAGGGCCTCATCATATAACTTTGCGTGGGGCCTCAAGTTGGCCAGGGACGGCCCTCACATTAAAACTCCCTGATGTCAGCTTGTGTTGTTTATAGCAGGAGGCCGGACTGCAGCTGTTTCTGAACCTCATTGGTTTAGCAGCTGCGACTCGTATAGTGTGTGTGTGTGTGTGTGGGTTATTCACGTTACACATACATTGTGGGGAATATTGGTCTTTGGCCTTTAAACAGTTTTTCTTTTCAATTCCCAGAATTAGGATATTTAATGCTGTTTTAAGATTTTCCCGCATTCATATTTTGCCTTTAAACCTTATTAGATTTGGGTTGGCGCGCTGACCATGGGAAATGTTCTCCAAAAAAATAAAACATAAAGGTATTCAATCCTGCCCATTGTGCACCTCAGTGTAAATCGATTGCGTCATCCATCCATGGCCTTTTTTTTAGGCACGCGGTGGCTGCAAAATGACACAACTGAATAATGAGGCCATGTGTTGGCATGCAGTCAGAACTACTGTATGTTATCGTTTACTGACTCTTTGTTGTTGTGAGCTGCTGTTAATTACCTGTTCATTTGAAAGAAGTATTTCAGTTTGAAACGTGTTGGTTTCACCTCAGTAGATTTGGGTTGGCGTGATGATCGTGAGGATTTAAAATAGACTATAAAGGCTTTCAATCAGAAATATTGTATTTGTCCCGCAACGAGGAAATGTACAGTGGTACAAGAATAAACAATAAGTAAAGAAAGAAACACAATAATGGTAACAAAAAAAGAACAAGCTGTATTAACCTTATGCGTCGAAACCAGTCCAGCACACACAGGTTCCACAATATCAGGACTTTACAGTAATCATATGGCAGTTTAAATATGCTTTTTTCACAACACATGTATGGACATTTCACCTTTCTAAATTATAGTTTTATTTATTATATTGGGTTTAAATAATAATAAACTAATACACTCTCTCAGGAGCTCGTGTCTGATATAGACTTTTTTCTTTAGCGGTTAAGATGTTTGGTTTTTGGTTGATGTTAGGGGGAAATGTTTTGCTATACTGAAATGTTAATATAAATGTGCATACGTGGACATATTCATATGTTTTTCAAAGCTTGAGGTATATTTTAGGCTAAATGAGGAATTGGGTTAACCCTAACCCTAACCCATTAAATTGACCACCACTATACAAGTTTTATAATCATTATAAATATGATATAATAATAATAATAATAATAATATATGAATAATAATATAAAATGTCCACTAGATTAATAAGTAGTTATAAGAGACATATTTTAATTCACATGCTCCAGAATGCAACACAATTCCCAAGCATTAATGAAAAGGATAATAATGACAATTAATAACAATAATAAAGAAAAATAATTAATAAAATGATGAGCAAAAATAATTTAAATTGGAAAATGTCTTACAGCCTGTTTTTTGTTTGTTTTTTTACGACACTGTGTCTCAGGGCATCTTAATATTTAAGAACCTATTAATGTGTTATACCAGATTAACGGGAAGAATCTCAGCTAACTGACGATACAAACCATTTTTTACCAAAACATAAGTCTCATAAGAAGCATCTAAAGGACCCCTGAGCGAAAAATGCTAACGCACTTTGGCACAGAACTCAAGATAAAAGTAGCCTTATTACTTATCGTAGCTGCACATACAAGATATCCAATTAACGCTGAGGTTCCACGGATTATTTAGGTATATATATATCATCACTAAGTGATCCAAACTCGCGACAGGGGAAGCAAACACAGACATCACAACACGTACCTTTACGTAGCTTTTACCGGAGATCGTCTCACCGTAGCTGTCAATCTGATCAAAAGACTTGTTCAATGGCATTAAAATGAGAAAAAACGCTTCTGAATCGGTTAATCCATGAGTTAATAATGTTTCTGTGTAATTATTTTATTTTATTTATAATCCATAATTCCATTTTTATGTAAAAATCGGTGAGTAAAAGTTAGCTGCTAATGGTAGCCACCAGAGTTATCGCAGCTTCCGGTCTTGGCTATGCAGCAGTCTCACACAGATACATTACCAAATAAGGAGTATATGGGAGTTCCCCTCGATTCCATTGGCTCTGACGGTTAGAAAGAGATGTCAATCAGCAAAATCGAACAAGGGGGGCCAGAGATAGGTCAAATCCACGCAAATGACCCCAGAAGTGTTTTTTTTTTGCTAAATCTCTCCAAAAAGGTCAAATTTCACTTTTTTTGCATCAACCTTGATACAGGGTACTTATTATATGTTATAGTTTGGATTCCTAAAGCTTTTAGTCTACCATCCCATCATTCAAGGTAATTCAAGGGTGGTTTTCACTATAAGTAATCTTTGTTTTTTGGATGGACACAATAATTTACATTTTTTTACTGTGTTCAATCTAAATTTACTTTAAAATAAAAGCATCTATATTGATTCTGACACTTCTACATCCAACTCACAGGTGTAACCTTGCTTTGAGAAAAAAGATTATTAATTTAACCCTTTTAGAAGGGAAGATATGGTCATTTGTTCTGGGAATGTCATTTTCGAGCCTGAGACCTGAAAAACAGGCTCGGGGCTTAACAGGGGGATGTTCCCTTCAACAATGAACTTGTATAGATACGTGAGTTTATGTATGTAAATCCTAACCATTTCTGTTTTGATACAAAAGTTAAATCCCAAACAAACTTCCTCTTATCAATTATTTCTGACATTTCACCGTCTCTCTGTGTGTTTAGCCCTGAGGCAAGGACAGAAACGTAGATAACTCAGATATCATCTAAATAAACATTTAATCGTTGACATCAATGCCGGTCTGATTTGCAAACTGTCAGTGAAGTCTGTGTTTTAACAACGACCACTGCAGCGCATCATAAAGTCAATTTAAAGCCTTTACATTGTGAATGATCATATTTGCATCAGAGAGATCTTTTTTCCTGATTAAAACTGCAGGTAATTTGTCCTTCATGACATCTACGGTGATAGAGTCAAAGTCGTATTTATTCCCATGAATGCAAACAACTGGCTTTGAAATTATTAATACTTTGGTTTGGTTGTCTCTTAGCGTGGCAGATGCTCTGATAAAGCTCGATCCAGAGGACGGGCCGCATTTCGTGGAGTATTTTCAAACTCACGCCATGTTGTCAAGAGAGAAAGCACGTAAGAGAAAAAAGATATGTGCTTATATTCAAAACGTTTATATCCATAACCAAAAAAAATGCTGTGAAATTGTCAATGCAAGATATTTGTGCATTGCGCCCCCTTTTGGTTGATACCTAGTTTATTTTTATAAATATGTGTGTGTGTCTCTCCAACGACTGTGTGTGTGTCTCTCTCTCTCTCTCTCTCTCTCTCTCTCTCTCTCTCTCTCTCTGTGTGTGTGTGTGTGTGTGTGTGTGTGTGTGTGTGTGTGTGTGTGTGTGTGTGTGTGTGTGTGTGTGTGTGTGTGTGTGTGTGTGTGTGTGTGTGTGTGTGTGTGTGTGTGTGTTTCAGAGCTTCAGGCGTCGGTCAGAGATCAGAGGAAGCTGCTGGTTGAGAACGGGAAACTAAAGAAAGACATCGAGCAGCTCAAAACTCTGCTGCAGGACAAACAGAAGAGACGCACCGGTAGCCTACTGCTTGATTTTATTGTGATATCTTTTTCCTTAGTTATATTTTCTTTACTGTCTCTTCTCCATCTTCAAAAATGTTACCTTCCAAACTTTTGCAATTTGCAATATTCAAAAGCTATCTTTAAAATCATAGGTTCCTAATTTCTCCAAAATATCCTTTCTTTCATGATATTTTAGTTATTATTTAAAACCTCGTCACTCTTCATTTGGATACTCAACTTTCCAAAAATGTCAATAATGATCAAATCTGCCCGGACTCAAGGTTTATAACTCAACTGGGTCCTCACAAAGAAACACATATAAACACACAGACACACACACACACACACGGACAACTGCAGATAATTACCATTCACTTTTAAATTAGATTAAAAAGACATTTTTTTAATCTAATATAAACTTATATAAAGACGTATTCACTTGGAGATCAGTCCATTAGATAAGAAATATCCAATTCATTTATCATATTTTTCTTTTGTTTTGCAGCTAAGGTTCTGTTCTCCCCGGCCCCGCCTCCAACGACTACAAGCCCCGCCCCCAACACAGAAACAGCTGCTGTTCCCAATAATCCTCCTCGCCTCTCCTCCCAGGACCGGAGAGACAGACAAAGCAGGAGGAAGAAAGGAGACAGGAAAGGTGAGAAGAAGAGGAAATGAGGAAAGGAAGGAAGGATTTTGGTTCTGATTCTGATTTACTTGTCTTTTTCTTAGCTCGTCCTTCTTCTGACTCTCTCTCTTTGGTGGCGGAGCCCCGAGTCGACGTGTCTCGACTGGATCTGCGAGTCGGACGGATTCTCAGCGTCCGGCCCCACCCATTGGCCGAGACGCTGTCCGTACAGGAAGTGGACGTCGGAGAGAACGCACCCCGAACCGTCGTCAGCAAGCTGGGAGCTCAAACAGATCTCGAGGAGGTAAAATTAACTTTATTCTGAAAATATTACGAATGTATTCTCTAAATTTGATTATTTCTTTTTTCAAATACTATACAATTTCCCCCCCAAATGTTATGACTTTTGTCTAAAATCACCTTTGCTCAAATAATTTGATAAAAAACATTATTATCCTTTTCAGCTGCAGGGTGTTCTCGCTGTGTTGCTATGCAACGTGAAGGCCTGTAAACTGAGGGGCGTGGCTTCTAAGGCCCGCCTCCTTGTTTGCTCCGCCTCTGATGGTGACATCATTGAGCGACTGACCCCGCCCACATGCTCCGACCCAGGGGACAGAGTCACCTTCCTCAACTACCCTGGTAACAACCATGAAATTGTAACAGTATAAGTGACTGAAACTAGTGAATAAATCAAACATCATCTTTTTTTATTTGTACTGCGAATTCCAATGTAACACAGAATTAGTCATTTTTAGCAATACCAGTTAATAACCACAATATTTGACTAAATCCAACATCACTCTCAACCTTTGTGTTTTATGAGGAGGGTTTGGTTTTCCAGGTGGTCATTATGGAGGACATTCTTAAGAGAAACTGATAAATGATTTTTCTATTGTTATATTTAATAAAGTGATAAAGAAAGTCAAAAATCGATCTCAAATGCAGGAACAGAGCTACTTCATCCTCAGAGGATAAAGAAGTTCGGCTTACAGTCTCTTCCTTTTGCCCTCCTGAAATGTAAACCTAAACATATGTCTTTGTTAAATGTCTTTGTCTTTTTGTATATATATTTAACATGTTCATACAAATGCACAACTTTTTACTGTGATATCTTGTTTTAATAGTCACTTTATCTCTTTATTTTTGCTGCTATTAATGCCTGAATTTCCCCAAGGGGATAAATAAAGTTCCCTCTTAAAAGGCAATCAGAGTATAAGACGATATGTTTTAAATGGTTATATGATCACTTGACCCGACAGTCATGACTCTATCTGTGTTCAGGTGAGCCGGA
Organism: Notothenia rossii; assembly: GCF_949606895.1. Classification (NCBI taxonomy): domain Eukaryota; kingdom Metazoa; phylum Chordata; class Actinopteri; order Perciformes; family Nototheniidae; genus Notothenia; species Notothenia rossii. The sequence goes on along the minus strand of NC_136901.1, from coordinate 44,627,182 downwards.
CAAAGAGCTTCAGTCCAAACAGAGGCTTTGGGAGATTCTTCAGCCCGACCTGCAGGTGGACTCAAAGGGAGTCGCCAACTATAAAGGCTGTGGGTTCGAGGTGAAAGGAAAGGGTCTCTGCCGAGCCCCCTCCCTCACCAACTGCAACATCAAATAGATGAAATAAGGGGTCCTAACCTACAGGAAAATACATGCTGTGGACGTGATGTGAACCAGAGTTCTTTTATTGTGAAAAAGCAGAGAATTAAACAATAAAAATCTGCTGCTGACGGCCACTTAGCTAGTAAGTAGCTAGTACCGTTAGCTCACAAAGGTTGTATAAAGGTGTATTCATTAAAACATTTAGAACTAGTCTGTTTCCATGGGTGTTTTGTTTACCAGAAGAAAGGAAGGCCAGCAGAGAATAAGACATAACGATCTTTTCCAGTTCCCAGTTCGTTGTTAAGATTAGGTGCTAAACTCACCGCCAGAAAACCAAAAAACAAACAAATGTATTTTATAATTGTATGTAGAAAATGGTCCTGATATACGAGATTCTGATGTCACCAAAATGGGGTTTTCCATTGAATTTCGACTATACAAGACTGTGACAACCAAATCTTAACAAATGAACAGTACTTTTATAGAAACAGGAGCATGACACAATACCAAGGAGTGCAAAACTAGCGTAAAGCTACAAACAAAGTTCACAACAGTCACATAACTTGACAAATAGACGGAAACAAAATCAGTTTAAGAGCAAAAAAACATTAGTTTGTAGTTTAAAGTGAGACCTCCGTCCGGACGGTCAGCGCTGAGTGATGGTTCCTCGCTGAGAGGTTTAGCAGTCGGTCTCTTATCGGTCGTCCTCTGACTGACGGCCAATCACAGCTGTTCTCCACAAACAAGACTCCGCCTTCCACCTTTGCAGCCAGAGCTCTCAGCCAATCGGTGGTCTGCGTTAGGTAGTCTGACGGCTGAAGCCCCGCCTCCTTCAGGTGATCGGCATGTGTGATAACGAGCAAAGCGTGACGACGCCATTCTGGACCGAAAAGAGTCTGAACGACAAAACACACAAAATCACAAAAAAACATGATAATCGTTACGGAGTGTGTGTGTGTGTGTGTGTGTGTGTGTGTGTGTGTGTGTGCGTGTGTGTGTGTGTGTGTGTGTGTGTGTGTGTGTGCGCGTGTGTGTGTGTGTGTGTGTGTGCGTGTGTGCGTGTGTGTGTGTGTGTGCGTGCGTGTGTGTGTGTGTGTGTGTGTGTGCGTGTGTGTGTGTGTGTGTGTGTGTGTGTGTGTGTGTGTGTGTGTGTGTGTGTGTGTACCTCTACGTGCTCCTCCAGGTGTGTGTTGTCATGCATATCAGCTCTCACGACGAGCACAAGTACGTGCACGCCCTCGGGGCAGAGCTCGTGCACGCTCTTAGGGCGGGGAAACGAAGGGGGCGTGTCCAACACTCTCAACGTGAGGTCAGACTCCGCCCCCTTTCTCCTGAAATACCGTGGGAAATTTCGGCGTAGCAGCTGGTGCTCCGTCGTCATGGAAACGCCAGAAATGCAGGTGCCGGTTTTGAATTCTTCACCACCTGCAACACAATTTTGTGTTAAAAGTTAACAAAAAGTGCACAAAGTGAGCAACAATATTAATTTAAAGAATAAAAACATAAAATTAAATAAGTAAAATACTGTAACATAACATGTGTTGATCCTAGAGTTAGCTTGTGAGGGTTAAATAAAAACTACTGACCAATCAGAGCATTGCCCACAGAGCTCCTCCCACTCTGCCTTCCACCTAGCAACAGAACGTTCAGGGCCAGTACGTTCTGCTCGCCGTCGTCGTGGCGACCCCATTTGCTGAGGATTCCGAAGGGGTTGTTGCCGTGATGATGGTGTTCCGTGACGAGAGACATCTAAGGAAAAGGTTTTAACTGAATTTTCTAAATAAAGGAACTAAATGTCGCCGGATGGAAATTATTACTAAAATGAACTGTTATTAAGTTTTAAAATTACTGCTTATAATAAAGGATCAGAACAAGAGACTCTATTTCACATTTTATTTTTTAGCTGTGAACAGTGTTTCATTTCTGATTGGACAGAAAACGTATGTTCATCTTTAAGAAGGCCACAACACATCTAAACTTGATGATTAACAGAATTAACAAAAGTGTCTCTTACCTGTGTTACCTTACCAAGAGAGGAAAAGTACTCACATTTCCTGGACTGATCGATATTGTAGTGCGTGTGTGTGTGGTTACTGGTTAAACAGTAACCAGTCCTACCCATCTTTCCCTCACTCTGTGCTCTTATTAGGGTTGTAAAGACTGATAAACATCCCTGTAATTTAGATTTAAAGGGACAAGCATAGGGAACTGTATCATGTGCTTTTTTATATCAAGACACATTTTCATCTGCAGGATTGCAAAACCAGCTAAAAACCATCATTTGCTGAATCCATGAAGCTGCTTGGCGTCACCGTTTACTTTACCCGTAGTATAGGATACATGGACGTGACATCAAGGAAACAAGGAAACACCGATGGCGATGACATATCAACAAGGAAGCTAGGGAACACGGATGGAAGAGTGAGTGTGTGTGTGTGTGTGTGTGTGTGTGTGTGTGTGTGTGTGTGTGTGTGTGTGTGTGTGTGTGTGTGTGTGTGTGTACCTCTACGTGCTCCTCCAGGTGTGTGTTGTCATGCATATCAGCTCTCACGACGAGCACAAGTACGTGCACGCCCTCGGGGCAGAGCTCGTGCACGCTCTTAGGGCGGGGAAACGAAGGGGGCGTGTCCAACACTCTCAACGTGAGGTCAGACTCCGCCCCCTTTCTCCTGAAATACCATGGGAAATTTCGGCGTAGCAGCTGGTGCTCCGTCGTCATGGAAACGCCAGAAATGCAGGTGCCGGTTTTGAATTCTTCACCACCTGCAACACAATTTTGTGTTAAAAGTTAACAAAAAGTGCACAAAGTGAGCAACAATATTAATTTAAAGAATAAAAACATAAAATTAAATAAGTAAAATACTGTAACATAACATGAGTTGATCCTAGAGTTAGCTTGTGAGGGTTAAATAAAAACTACTGACCAATCAGAGCATTGCCCACAGAGCTCCTCCCACTCTGCCTTCCACCTAGCAACAGAACGTTCAGGGCCAGTACGTTCTGCTCGCCGTCGTCGTGGCGACCCCATTTGCTGAGGATTCCGAAGGGGTTGTTGACGTGATGATGGTGTTCCGTGACGAGAGACATCTAAGGAAAAGGTTTTAACTGAATTTTCTAAATAAAGGAACTAAATGTCGCCGGATGGAAATTATTACTAAAATGAACTGTTATTAAGTTTTAAAATTACTGCTTATAATAAAGGATCAGAACAAGAGACTCTATTTCACATTTTATTTTTTAGCTGTGAACAGTGTTTCATTTCTGATTGGACAGAAAACGTATGTTCATCTTTAAGAAGGCCACAACACATCTAAACTTGATGATTAACAGAATTAACAAAAGTGTCTCTTACCTGTGTTACCTTACCAAGAGAGGAAAAGTACTCACATTTCCTGGACTGATCGATATTGTAGTGCGTGTGTGTGTGGTTACTGGTTAAACAGTAACCAGTCCTACCCATCTTTCCCTCACTCTGTGCTCTTATTAGGGTTGTAAAGACTGATAAACATCCCTGTAATTTAGATTTAAAGGGACAAGCATAGGGAACTGTATCATGTGCTTTTTTATATCAAGACACATTTTCATCTGCAGGATTGCAAAACCAGCTAAAAACCATCATTTGCTGAATCCATGAAGCTGCTTGGCGTCACCGTTTACTTTACCCGTAGTATAGGATACATGGACGTGACATCAAGGAAACAAGGAAACACCGATGGCGATGACATATCAACAAGGAAGCTAGGGAACACGGATGGAAGAGTGAGTGTGTGTGTGTGTGTGTGTGTGTGTGTGTGTGTGTGTGTGTGTGTGTGTGTGTGTGTGTGTGTGTGTGTGTGTGTGTGTGTGTGTGTGTGTGTGTGTGTGTGTGTGTGTGTGTGTGTGTGTGTGTGTGTGTGTGTGTGTGTGTGTGTGTGTGTTATCTGTATATCAATATAACTAAAGCCAGAGGGAACAGTTGCACATTCAATTTGATTTGAAAAGCTTCTCGGAAGGTTTTGCAAAAACAATAAAATGACGGACATGAGCATATTTGTTTGTACATAAACATACTCTCTGGAAAAACTGAATTGATATGCCCAACAGGAGATATCCTGGGGGCTACTTTGGGCTAGTTTTTTGTTCCAAAATGACAATAAATGTGACTTTTACAAAGATATCCGTATCAGATTTACCATCTAAATTCAGCTTTAGTTAGTTAGCATTAAAGAATATGAAATGTTTTTGTTTTTTTCTTTAGAATAACTATGGCTCTGTAACTTCTTTTAAGTAAGACTTTAATAGATGATAATATTTCCAATCAGATAAGGCCCATTGGTAATACGTTTTTTTTTGTGTGCACATTTCTATATATAAAACATCTGATTTCAACTGATTCACTAAAGAAGAAAAAATAAGACAATCAGATGCTTTAAAACCCAAAACATTGGTCGTATACAGCAGTATGTTCCTTTTAGTGTCCTCTTTGTTTTTCATTACAGAATGAAGACGTCATCCTCCTTCCATATTTAAATCAGGAGAGGGTTTGAATATCTGAGTGTGAGCTTTACCTGCAGTCAAAAATAACTTGTATCTACACAAATGAAATAGTTTCCTGGTTTCTCTGCAGGCTTGTGGGCATGCCTTTTCCTCTTTGTTAACCTTATCACTAAAAACAGTGCTGGAGAAAGACTGGGATACACCTGTCCGATCAGATGGAGGGTTTTCCAGCTTTAGTTACACCAATATTTTAGGAAAATGGAAGATGAATTAAGGACAACGTTAATCTAGTTTTGGAGCAAAGACTTGAATATTACATACAGGGTGTTCGGGTCCACCTGTCTGAGCCTTCTGTGTGTGTGTGTGTGTGTGTGTGTGTGTGTGTGTGTGTGTGTGTGTGTGTGTGTGTGTGTGTGTGTGTGTGTGTGTGTGTGTGACACATTCTCACTCCCAACTTGTCCTATAGTAACGTTATGTCAAGGTCCCTATCGTCACTTTCCAACGCAAGGGGGGGCCCCTTAGCGTCCAGTTTCGACTTTCGTTGATGTCCATAGACTTCTATAGAGCTCCCTAAACGTATGTGGTGGTCGACTTGAGATCGCGAGCGAATGCTCCCCGCGGCCCGTTCTCAGCTGACGCGTATGGTGCGAGACGTCACAGCAACACATTATGCTCTTTATATATTGTTTAAATTACTAAATTGTAATTTTCACACTCTGTGATAGGCCTCGGCGACAGTTAGGCAAAAATAATATAGGCTTATAGGCATTTTATTCTCTTATGTGAAGTTGAGATGGTGCATGCTGGGTAATGAATTATTTACGTGGATGCATACGTTGCGAGACTGCGTTGCATTAAAAACATTATGCTCTCTATAAATGGTCTTTATTATGCTTTAAACGGTGTCTCGGGCTTTGGCTATAGGGCGGCTCAAAGTATTTTGTCCTAGTCGTTGTGAAGATTGCTTTATTTATTGTCCTTGTTTTTTTATTTAAATTAAGTATTTTCAATCACGGCGCGCTGATCAAAACATGTGATGTCATATGATGCGTCGCATTTAAAGTCCGTTGCTGAATCCTTCATGGTGAGTAGCAGAGCTGCATTAATTACATGTGTATAATCAGAGACGACGAAATCCATGACATATACACCAAAAAGCCAGCAAGTATTATAAGCACCTTAAGAAGTGCAGGGTAGTCGTGTTGTGAGTTTATGAATTAAGACATTACAACTTACTGGACTATGCTAGCTAACAGCTGATAGCCATTAGCTACTATCCATTAGCCACTAGCTATTAGCTTTTAGCTCGTAGAATTTTACATTGGGGTGTGAGTGAATTGACTGAATGACAGTCCAAATTATTATTCCAACATGTTTATGACAGATGTGTATCTTATCTCGTTCTTTTCTTTTCACTATATCTGTAAAGCGTCTTTGAGCACCTGTAAAAGCGCTAACAAAATAAATCTATTATTATTATTATGCACAGCCCTTCAAATATAGTGTTACTTTTATGTGTCAAATATAATCATACTTTACCTTTACCTGGGACATTTACATTGTTACAGCAAAAGTAAATAGCAACACTTTAATTAAGTGGCATGCATTCATTTTAAGATACAAATAAATAAATGACAATTTATGAAACTACACATCCAGGTGGAACACAAAAGATAACACGAGTGTAAAAGGTACCTTGGCAAATTCTAAATATTGTTTCTCTTCTTTCCACACAGGTCTTTCAAAGTTCCCATTTGTATACCCCTGTGATCTGCCATTCACTCACCCACCCAAAGGCACTTTGAAGAGACACGTTTGTCAAACCGTCCTTTTCAGTGTGCCCTGTCCTTACCTGTGTTGCTGTCTCTGTCCCTCTCTCCGTCCCTCTCTCTCACTCTCCCTCTTTCGCTTTTTCCCTATCTGTGCTTACCCCTGTTTTTGTCTTATCTGTCTGTGTGAGTGTTTCTGTCTGTCTGTCTTTCTGGCCATCAGTGATTCAGAGTGAACAAGAAGAAGAACTCAATAATGAGCTCCAAAGTCTTGATCACTTGATTTCTTGATCAAGAAAGAAAGACTTCGAAGCTGGAGGCAGCAGCAGCAGTGAAGACACCTGAACCAATCGTCAAATGGAAAAAGAGAGACGTCGATGGTAACCAAATCTTTGAGAGACCAAAAGCAAGCAGGAATCTGCCAAATCAGGGTGAGTATTTAATGTTCACTAAATGTTGAAGAACTAGAATGTTTACTATCTAATGAGTATTACAACAACAGTATTACATGAATGGATGTATGAGGAAAACAATCGAACCAAAACCAACGGCAAACATTTTTACATTTGAAAGGTAATCTGACATGATTATAGCACTTGACCAGATTATTTGACTACATCTAATTCTATCTAAGGGGTAATGAAGACATTGAAATAGTATTTGTGGTAAATGGTTTTGTTTTGTACAGCTGGGAGGAAAGCTCCTCGTGTTGATGCTCCTGACACTGACTGTGAGAGGGTCTTTGCTCCAGAGACTGTTGGTGTCTCTCTAAGCCTAAATCACTATCTCCATATGTCTGTACTTGTTTCTGTGAGATGTGTTTGCACTGATTTGGACATTTTAATTCCATGTTTGAATTTTAAAAACACTTTAACATAATTATAAACATAGCTGTTAAATATTTCCAAGCCACAGCTACTCCATACAGTAAACATTGATTTAGTATAAAACCATATTTTTGTACAAAACAAAAACCGTTACCATCTAAGAAATGTAAAGGGCAAATATTAACCATATGAACTGTTTATATTGCTTGTAATTGAGATGAAGTAAACATCTGTTGAGTATTTTAACATAGAATAGTTTGATTGTGTTGAATTGAAGCCCAAAAAGGCAGCGGGTCCACCAGACCCGCGAACACTGGCTGAGTAACAACACTATGAACACCACACAAGGGTTAAAGGAAGTGCTAGCATCAAACTGGCAGAACGTAACGTGGTAAAAATCTCTATTTTCAAACGATTGATTTTTAATTCAACATAGTAAGAATATAATACTTTGTAACACAGACTGATCTTTTATCACATATTTTCCTTCATTTTGACATTCGTGAGTTAGCTTCACGTCTTTTCACATCAACACAACTCTCTGAGAGAAAGACTAACAGACAAATCTATGTTTACTAAACTATTTTGGTACATTTAAAAAAGTATCTTCATTTGAGACACTTTTGATATCTTAAAGGCTTAATCTAGAGATCCAAGTTTGTCCCAAAAACAAAGCACACAAACATATTTTAGGTGACCAATCCTTTTAATCATAAAAACACAGATTTCCACAGCAAGTGGGGGAATTTAAACTCCAAATGAACAAACAAATGGTTACACCAACTAATAGAAACATCTCTCTCTCACAACAATAGTGCAACCAATCCCAACTTCTGCAGAAACCTCAGGCCTTTAAGGTTTTGGCGGCGAAAGTTTGGGTTTTAACGAGGCCACATTTCACAGATTTGTGATGTGAACGAGTTTCTTGACTGAAACTTCAGAATTATTTGTATATTTGTATATATATATTACTTTGGTAATAATAGCAGAGCATGGACAGAGAATTGAAGATTAAGTTCAATTTTTCCTTTGAGAAATATATTTGAATTAGGTTTAGGATTAAGTGGTGAATCTCCCACATGTTCACAATACATTAAGAAAGTCTATGGAAAGGAAAAAGATCATTGTACATTTTTGAGTTTGCTGTTTTTTGCAGACTTTTCTCCATTTGTGAAACATCATTGGATATATTTAATTAAATATCTTAATAAATAAGTTACTTTTACCAGTGCAATTTAGGACTTTTCTTCACTATTTAGTCTAAGAAAGCCATTCAATAAAATGTTACTGAAATAAGTTATCCATCTTGCCTTTACCTCAAATCAAGACAATTTCTGTAGAGGGTTTTTTCAAAATAACAGCTTGTATGTTGGTCTTTAAAACCTACATGACAAAAGACATGTATTAGGTTTTCAATATCAATGTTGTTCCTGTTGGTGTAGGTGAAGACAAACTGGAGTTCAAAGCAGTTTCTGCTCGTCTAGACAGAAGAGGAGGAAACCAGATCTGAACCACAAAGAGTTTCACTCCCGCCTGACAGGAAGCTTGCATTGAGACACTGGAGGTGTGTGTGTGTGTGTGTGTGTGTGTGTGTGTGTGTGTGTGTGTGTGTGTGTGTGTGTGTGTGTGTGTGTGTGTGTGTGTGTGTGTGTGTGTGTGTGTGTGTGTGGTGGTGGGGGGGGGGGGGGGGGTTCCACAGGTGTGAATGCTTATTCAACGCTCCCTCAGCAGTGTAAAGTATAGAAACTCTGGCCTCAGTTTGTCTCTAGTCTCTCTGGCAAAGAGAGGGAAGTCCACCCTTCATTTTTAATCCTATCTGTAATTTCTTATCGTTTCTGGCACACGTGAAGTCGTGTTTTCGCCCCGTCTGGAGATGCCGACGCTAACTTTCCTGCAGAAGAGGACAAAAGTGAGGTGTGATGAGAAGAAGAAGACGCTGCAAACTTTGACTTCGCCACCGCCGCCATGAGTGAAGATGATGGCGATGACGATGAAGGTTTGGCGTCGGGGTCTCGCAGCGTCCGGCAGCTAAGTCCGTCCCCACACGGGCAGCGTTGGAACAGCTCCAGCCCATGGTTCCCTTTCCGCCGGTGGCGCGTGCAAACCTGTCCCCCCCGCAACACCGGTTTACAGATTCGGGTCCAGAAGTGACGGGCGCAACACAACGCCTCGGAACAATCTGAGGAGCGGAGGCACGGGTCGCCCACCTGACCTGCAAACATGGAAATAATTAACTATATAATAATACATTGGATTTTTATAGCGCTTTTCGTAATGCTCAAAGAAGCTTTACATAAATCAGAACAGAAACACTACAAAGAAAAATACGACCGCTATTCTGTGAAGGTAGCAATTACAACACAAGGCAATTCAAAGTGCTTTCACTCAGACATTAAGAGCATTAAGAAATAGTGCAGCAGAAACATATTATAAAATGGCCATTTAGAAAAGACTCATTTAAAAGCAAAGATTATAAAACACTATAACAATGAAACAGAATTTGATGAATTAAAAGTGAAAGAAGCTCACCTTTACTGGAGGATCCTTTGGGCTCCATCCGGCTCCTCTTCCTCCAGCCTCTCTTCTTGGACAGAGTACTCATCTCTCCATCGGGGATCGTTTGAGACACAAAGCTGTCGTCCTCTGGAACGCAGATATCTGAGGGAGGGATGAGCGTTTACAACGAATAGACGGAATAAAATGAACGCAGAAAATGTGCTAAATTGTTGAACTAATAAAAAGGAATAAAAGGAAAATCATTTCTAGTAATCAGCATGAGCATGATGAAAAAGATTGATTTCAAAGCATTGTGCATTAGACATTTTAATGACACTTGAAACCCTTTGTTGTGCGGCTCTTATTTTTAGCAGATACTGAGAAATTCTGCCTCAAATAATTTGTAAACAGTAAATAAAACTTGCAGCTCGTATTTCTGACTTTCTTATCATCTCAATGTCACTTTTCTGTTCTTTTTGCAGGGTATAAAACACACAAGACATTCAGATATCACTATAACATGACAGAGATATGACAGTACAAGTTCAAAAAGTATATATAATATATATATTAATCTTACTGTTGCTGCAGCTGTTTCCAGGACAACAGATGCCATCTCTATGGCAACGCCTCTTCCTCCTGCGGCAGGTCTGACAGCGGGAGTGGGCGGGGCCTTTGGTGGGGGCGTGGCAGTAGCTGCCCTCGCGGCACTCCAGGTCGCTCATGCACTGATACAGCTGCACAGACACACAGAAACATTTATTATAATGTAAAGTACCGTGACTTTATTATAATGGACCGTACTGTCTGATAATGGAACGTGGTGTTGATGGTAACGGAACGTTGGAACGCTGCAGTGAAACATTGTATCTCTTCCCACCTCCAACGTTCCATCACCTCAAAGATAGAGATAACGCCATGACGTCACACACTCACCGTCAGGTCCAGACTGGGCTCCCACGTGCTCCTGTTCACCGGCAGCGCGTGCCCCTCCCGCAGGATCACCGTGCGGATGGAGTTCAGTCTGACACGAGCCTCCCTTCCGCGCGAACACGTCACGAGCACGAGCGCGAGACTCACCATCAGCACCGAGTGAGGGTGCATGACTGCTGAGGGGGCAGACAAATAAATACATTAGAAGAACTCCCCAAAAAGTTATAAAAGTTACAAATAATTATAACATTTGTAAAATAAACCTCATAAATAACAGAGTTTCACTTCTTCAATAAAACATCACACTAAAAACGAATTTTTTTTTTTTTGAAACCAATTCCCTAAAAACGTAAAGTAATCCTATAAATTAAAACAATATCCTCAGTAAAAACCACAAGGCGAAACGTCCATCTTAAATGTCCTTTGCATTGTTTAACTTGTGTTAAATACAGATGTGTTTGAGAAACTTTACAGAATGTATAAATATCTTTCATTTTAAAACCTATATTCCGACAAGCAGGTACAAACACACATTGATAAATCCTACCTGTTGCTTTCAGAGAGAAGTTCCTTTTCTCTGAATCACGTTAAAATGGCAACAAAAAATACATGAAGAAAGAAAGAAATAATCCCGGTTAGTTGAGTTAAATCCCACTTCCGGTGTATTTCTGCTGCCTCCAGACTCTCAGGTGCTGCTGGTCTGTCTGCAGGACTTCAGGTGAACTGGTCCCGGATCCTCGTGCACTTTATGTCTGCTCACAGGTGTACCCCAGCTCCGCCCCCCCGCCCCCCCCCCCTCCCCTCCCGTGCAAGCATCGATACCTGCAGCCATCGATACAGAGAGAGAGAGAGAGGGAGAGAGGGAGAGAGAGAGGTGTCTCTGAAGCCTCTGTAGTGCAATGAGGATATTTATTTACATGTAACTGGGAAACATGCAGCCTACATTATTTAAGATAAGCAGTAGAGTCTCTTATAGTGTATTTTAACTTGATCACCGGTAGGTTGACACGTACGAGGAATTTGACTTGGTGTTTTGGTGCATACATACAAGTAAAACCAAAATTACAAAAACAGATAGATTACTAATTTAAGAAATCTATAATGACATATATAGTAAAATATAACAGTATTTACATTGAAATAGGATTGGCTGTAACAAACAGATTCCCAGTCTGGCATCAACAAAGTAAATCTCATGTAATCTGATGATCTCATGATGACTAGAGGAAGAAGTACTCAGATATTACATTTAAAATCAAAGTAGAGAATATTTTAAAAAATGCAGTTGATTTGAACTTTATATATAATAATAATAATAGTAATCTGTAATTATGTGTATATCAAATCTCTCTGCGCTAACTATTTGTATGTGTGTGTGAAATGATATTCTCCAAAGTGTTTTAAAACGTTAAAATATCTCCCTCTGCAGAAAATGTAAACACTCAGACTCAGTTAAAGTACCTCCAAACTATTCTGAAGTATTTGCAGTACTTCATTAAATGTACTTGGTTACAGAAAGGTGATTCACAACTATTAACCCACACATTTCCTGCTCACACACACACACCCCCCCCCCACACACACCCCCCCCCCCACACACACACACACACACACACACACACACACTCACACACACACACACACACACACACACACACACATTTTACATATTCTTTATCTTGATGATAAATACCCTGTCGACCTTTCAGTCTCTGTGGTTTAACCTTTCCGCGCTCACGTATAGATATGGAGCGCGTTTTAATATTTGATCAAATCAGGGCTGCTCCATCCGTCATTAAAGAAAGAGTGTAATATGTGAGAGGCTCATGGAAAGGTTATTTAATTGACCTTATCTCCGGTAGAGAGAATACAACTGCTTCCTGTTGGGCTTCATGGATCTGTCATTTAGATATTTTATCATCATTTATTTATTAATGTTTCACTTTCTTTCTTTTTTATGTTTTTATTTAAATATTCATGCATTACTTCATTTATTTAGATATCGTCTCTTAAATTATTTATGTTTTGCTTCATGTATTTATTTTCCTATTTCCCAATAATTGTAATTAATGCTCTAAATCTTTACACACACACACACACACACACACACACACACACACACACACACACACACACACACACACACACACACACACACACACACACACACACACACACACACACACACACACACACACACACACACACAACACACACACACACACACACACACACACACACACACACACACACACACACACACACACACACACACACACACACACACACACACACACACACACACACACACACACACACACACACACACACACACACACACACACACACACACACACACACTTGAGTTTCTGTATCAGATGCACAGAATGAAACATCGCCCTCTTGAGGTCACACCTGGAACTGCAGCTCCCCCATTCAGAAAAACCTTTACAATTTTAAAATTAAGTAAAAGTACACACGTATAAACATGTACTTTGTGTACCAAAAGTGACTCATCATGCAGAATAATATATATTATTGTATTATATCTTATTGATGCATTCATGTGTGCGTTGCAGCTGTGAAAAGGGGAAGTTTGCGGCGAGCGACATAACAGAGAGAAGTGAGGGTGAAATCAGGGTAAGTGTTGGATCTGAGAGACGAACAGGAAACCAGAGACAGGAAGCCGTGTCTGTGAGGATCTTCAACTCTTTACTTTGCATTACTACTATACTATAACTACAACTATAATATAATTACTACTATACTATAACTGCTACTATAATATAATTACTACTATACTAATACTATACTATAAATGAACTTCCCTTTTAAGAATGAAAAACTAGCTCCTTCTCTACAAGCGGCAGCCTTAACGTGATGAACATATTCATGCATTAGTTTTAATACGATACTTACTATTTAACACCATAAGTGCTTTGCTTTTGGCACTAAGGCTTTATTGGATCACTGCACGTTTTTCTACACTGTGGTATTGCTTATGGTTAATGTAAGAGACAACAAATAGATGCAGAGAAGAGATGCTATATGTCCAAAAACAGATGAAAAACAACCATAAACAGACAGAATATGACTCTATAGAAATGCAAAATGATGGTGAAAAAACACAAACAACCAAACAAGAATGTGTTAGAACCAAAAGCTTAAAGAAATATGACCAAAAACAGAAACCAAAAGAGATTAAATATGACCGAAAAGCTGCTCTCTGCTGGGCTGGAGACTCTTTTGACTACTTCCTGTATCTTTACTTCCTGTATATCTACTTCCTGTATCTCTATTTCCTGTGCACCTCTTTACAGCCTGGCTGATGGGTTGCGGTCCAATAGTCCATTTAGCTTAGGAACCTTCCTAACGGAGTGAAATGACCCGAAAGTCCCTCAGTGGCAGCCATGATAAGTGCCGTTCCAATTCTCTAGATGATAGGAAAGGAGGTTTCAAACTTCCTTTATAACCTCCTTTAGCTTAGGAACCACTGGACCTCCCTCGCCGAAAGGAGAGGAGAAAATGCTGCCCCACAATGCCTTGCAGCCGCGGCATTTGCCGACACACAACAGTCGGCCGTTCACGGAAACAAACGATTATGACGGAGAAATGATATCATGAAAGTTACGGTGCTTATTAAGCTTTTTAAAACGTATGTGGTAAGTTGCCAAAGTGCTTTGTTTTGAACGTTCATCAGTATTATAATCAAAAAGAGAACTATGAACGTTAGTTTTTACTGAAATGATCAAATCAAGTCAACATTTCACTGAGCTGTGTGGGGGTTGTTCAACTTTTAAAAGATGTTTGAATGGTGATATACACAGTGATAGATGTTAAAGACTAACGTTTATAATAAATACATTTGTATTGATTTTAAGATCTTTTCATACAATCATACGTATTGGGATCATTTGTATTAATGTGGACCGGAGGGAGAGGATGACAAGCATAAGTTTCACTTTCCTTTTTTATTTCAATTCCAACTTTGGTCATGACGAATCTGTTTCTCTGTTGTTCATAAAGCATAAAGCAACAGCATCAGAGCACGGTGCAGAGTCTCTAGATGAGTCCCTCGTTCTTATTAAACATCCATGTTGTAGTCCGCTGTATAGAAAACTGTAGTTTCCATAGTTTCCCCACAGCAGCAGACGCACATTCAGGACGTCCGCTGGCGCATCATAAACACGTTGGATAGTGAAAGTGCATTTGATTCTCTAAAGTACTGCAGTCTCTTCTCCTAAGTCCTTTTGAATTCTCCTATCCACTATCCCTTAACCCCGTGACCTTTCACTCAGAGGTCAAGGGATAGAAGATAGGGATAGACGAAAGGAGCTGATCTTTTGACTATTTGACTGCAACCATGGTCTGGGTTGAGTAAAGAAAGTTGAAGTCATGACATCACTTCCTGTCTAACGTGTGTTCCTCAAGCTCAATGCAAACTCTCATTCAGTATTTCTTCAATATGTATATCTGCAGAAATCAAGCGCTATCTAAGAGTTTATTGTATTTTAGGACAAATAAACTCCCCGATAGCAGCAATTATAAAAGCTGTATAATGTATAATGTAATAAAAACAGTTTCCGTGCAAAATGACCAGCGCAGCAGAGTTGCATACTTATTTCATCGTAACGTACTTTTATCCATTTTGATGAGAAATCTCTTCTAAAGTACATTTTTCATATTTTTTCTATTTATTTCTGTTGTATGAAAGCTAACATGACACCTATATATAGCGCGAGTTAAGCTTTGTTAGCAAAGACAAAGGGAATTAAAAGAGGTTTTGGCTAATTTCTTGCACTGTACTGACAGTTACGCCCCCTCAAATAGTTTGAATAAGACGTTGTATAGGGAAATAAATGAACGAAGCACTAATTAGCTTATATCTCTCCTTTTATGTCTTTATATAAAATAGTCGTGGTTGGGTTTCAGTTGAAGCTGGCATTGTTAAACGTGAGAAAAATGCTTTAGAAACATTCAATTACGCAAACAAATAGACATTATATTAAATGCTAGTCAATGCAAATGAATCACGAAGTGTTTCCACACCTTACAAACCTTTTAGCTTGTTCTTTAAGCATGTTCTGTCTTTAATCTACTGTTAGACGACAGTTCTTGACTTCCGTTTTGACTTCCGTTTCTCACTTCCTGTACGGTGAACCGTTTCCTGCCACAGAGCAACGTTTTTTTTTACAGTGCAGTCAGATCGAGGCAGGAGAGGGTTAACTTCTCTGAAGCTCTTGCTGCTGCTTTGTATGAAACCTGTTTCCACTCGCCTCACATACCTCAGCCTCGAGGTGTCGGCTGGTTCTCAGCTCTGAGCAGAAGCTTCACATCTGTCACCGCTCAGCCATGTTTGTCTCCAGATTTCTCTGCAGGGCGACACACCGAATCAACACAGTGAGTTTAACTTATTGTAAAGTTTATACATTTAAGAACGACAAAGTGGAGGGACTCTTCCTCCGTTATCTGCTCAGATAACTTTAAACAAAACAACTGTATCAGGAACTACTTTAACTGCATACTATTACTACTAATGCTGTGTTATGCAACTTCCTTTGTTACAACTACAAGTATTTCAACATCAAAGCATCTCTGAAAGTATGAATTCTTCTGCAACGACTCGTCATGTAGCCAGGCTTCCTCTTTTCCTCGGCTCCATTGTTTCGGTTGCCACACCTTTTGAGATATTTGCATGATTGTGCAACTGAAGAAAATATAATAATGTCTCTCTCAGTGTGGTCCGGTGTGGTGTGTCGCCTCCAGGTTCAGCACTCAACCTTCAGCTAAAGGTAAACAAGTCCCTCAAACAGCAACCTGTCAAATGTCCTACTTTTAAACAAGATCCAGTCTGATGCATTCAAATGATATATTTGTAGGTGAAAAGTGACCGTACATCAATAATGACAGTATGGTACAAACATACCTTTCAGATTTGTAATTACCCATTCCATTTTCGCCTATAATTAATGTGTATTAAAGTGTATACATTTCAAAGATTGACAAAGATATTGATGAGACCTTTGGTTCTCTATGTGCAATAACTGTCTGTGAACATGAAATCCAAATATGGTGACATTCAGACTATTATTTCCAGAGATACTTGGGATAAGAAAAGTTATACCTCGGGTTCGGGGTATCCAACACTGTTGAGGGCGAAAGTTCCTTGTTGTTTTAGTATTTGTTCTGAATCTAATCTAAGCTCTAATATATTAACCCATCTCTCCAGAGGTGGGAAGTAATGGAGTACAAATACTTCGTTACTGTACTTCAGTACATGTTTCAGGTATCAGTACTTTACTCCACTACTTATTTTTCTGAGGACTTTTTACTTTCTACATTTTGAACCCAAATACCTGTACTTTCTACTTCTTACATGTTGAACACAAATACCTGTACTTTCTACTTCTTACATGTTGAACACAAATACCTGTACTTTCTACTTCTCTCATTTTCCAAACAGGCTGGTTCCTTTAGTTTGAGTGTGTGTTTGGTGGTGTGATCATTATTATTTAGAGTCATTGCGTGCCTATTGATTTGAACACGATCCGTGTATCCATCATTTCCTGGTCTTCTCTAAAGAAGAGGGACCAATGAAAACGTTGTCATGTTGCCGTTGTTCATCATGGAAACATTCATTAGCTAACAATGACATTATTGTTCTATTAATATAAAGGGAGCTCAGGTACTCTTTAAAACAGCTGCTAGTTATGGGTACTTTTTACTGAAGTACATTTCAAAGCCCTCTTTACTTTTACTTGAGTAAAGAAGTTTATTCAGTACTTTTACTTTTACCTGAGTATTTTTAAACATGAGTATCTGTACTTGTACTTGAGTAAAGGATGTGTGTACTCTTGCCCTCTCTCTCTCTCTCTCTCTCTCTCTCTCTCTCTCTCTCTCTCTCTCTCTCTCTCTCTCTCTCAGATGCATCAGTTCGATACAGCCTTGGTCGCCCGGTCCTCTCTCTCCGCCTCCCTCTAGGTGGCCTCGGTCGCTTTACTTTGACGCCGATGCTGACCACCGTGGGAGATCTGCTGAGTGAAATCACAGCCAAAGACCCGGGGGTGCATAGCGCCTCGCTGCTCAACGGAGGTAACACAAACACACACAAACAGGGTGGTGCAAGACTTTTAAGGACCACATTTCTTTAGCCCATAACCCACACCTTAACCCTCCATCTGATTCTCTATTTCTGAGCTTGCACTGGAAAATCTGAAACATTGCCCTTAATGTATTCTGTCAACAGATTTCACATTACTGCATTCGGTTAGTTGAAAGCAATACTATTAAGTTGAACCTAATATTTGTTATTTCAACTTTATTTAACTGCTTTGAACTAACCTAACACATGTGACATCTGTTGACATTATACATTTCATTGAAGTCAACGTTTCAGTTTTTTCCGTTTAACCCTAAAACCAAGTCCTAATATTCAGGGTTTTGAAGAAGTAGAAAGTACTGAAGCAACCGAACTTCCTAAAAACATACTTTAACGAAACGTGTTCTTTCTTTAATAACATCAACATTTTCCTTAAATGTCCCTACTTTCTGAAATGTCTTCATGTTCAACAAATACAATCACTTTCCAAAAATGTCCTTGCTTTATAAAAATGTAATCTCTCAGATGCCCAAACTTTATAAAGTATCCAGAATTTAATTAAAGGGCCACACCTTGTCCCTAAAATATCCCTAAAGTGTAAAATATTCCACTTTCGCAAAAGGTGCACTGAAGTGTCTTAACAATTCCAACTTGACATAAACTTTCTAAAAAAGACCTCAATTTTAAAATAAAAGACTTACTGTTACTCAAAGTGTACACAAACAAGTGACAATAGCACAAGTAAAGTTTAATAAATAAGAAATACCTGAAACTAAACTTTTTGTTTTCCTTCAGATGGACAGAGAATCTCCACATGCACCTTCATGGAAACTGTTTTAGACAAAGATTTTCAACTGATCATCAACGACGTCACACACAACATTCGCTCACTTGGACAAGGTGTGTTTGTGCATAGCAGTGGGAACATGTTTCAAATGGGGGGTGCTGTGGGGATCACATCCTCTAGGGGGGTCAGACGGGAAGATTTTTTTTCAACATTATAAAGTAAAATGCTTCAATCTGGTGCACTTTGAGCTGAATTGCCAGAGACTAGATCTAAGGGGTACAACTCTAAACACCCATATCGAAAAGATCGGTTTACATTTTAATAATCAAATAATTATGTGGACATAACCAATAACCTAACACAGCCAATAACAAGTAAATGTAACTTATTTTATTTTTGTTGTTCGTTTATTTCTTATTTTACCAGTTAACATTTATTTATTTATGCATATTCTTTAATCTCTCCAGATTCAAACAATATTTCTGGTTTACTGTCCTATAGTATGCACTGGAATGATTTCAAACCTGTTTTTATTTATCCCAATAATTATAAAGTTTGCCTTGGAAATATTTGTTTACATAAATTGTTAACAAACCATTTGAGACCCTCTGAGATAACTTAGACTAAAGTGAACTATCTAAACACTCAGTCCTTTACCTCACTGAGCCTCTCAGTCTGTCTGGCTATCAGTCCTGTCCAGACAGCTGATATCTGTCCTGTGTGTGAGCTGCGGGCGCCTGATAAGCCAACATCCCCCACTTTCATCGTACAGGGCAAATGGAAACTGTAACCGGGGTGAAAAGGGTGTTATCTTTACTTAATTATGAATGTTGTTACATCAGGGCTGAAAATGAGTTTTTTTGTATTATATTTCCATTTAATCTTGTGGACGTGCAGATTCCCTGTCCTCCATCAGGGGGTGCTGCAGCACCCTCAGCACCCTTACTTCCCACGGCCCTGTGTGTGTGTGTGTAGGGTGTGTGTGTGTGTCTGGTGAAGTCAGCTTAGCTATGCATAAAAGGGAGCAGCTGGTGCGCTTCAAACCAGGTCAGAATGTGAATGTTTGTACCACAGTTTTTGTGTGTTTTTACGGTTTATACACCCCATCCATCGGTGTATTTCTTCTCTACACTTTCAGGATGTTCCTTAAGAGTTGAAAGCAAAGTTATCAGACTCTTTCTCTCACACAGTGGTTCTCTGTGATTATAATACAGGTGTGGCTCAGTTGGTGTAACTTAAAGTAACACACCTGTGTGTCTGTCCCTCTCAGGTGCGTCTCATGAACATGTGTTGGGTGTCGATGACATGAAATACGTAGTTCGTCTTCTTCACTCGGCTCTGAGTCTTCCTCAGCAGCTGCACAGCAAACACACCAATCTGCTGGTGAAGCAGGAGGAGCTGAAGAAGCAGCTGCAGCCTCTGGAGACAGTACGGCACAAAACTCACAATCTAACAAACCCTTGATGAGTGTGAAGTTCAGTGTGTTTCCACCTGGTCTTGTTCTTTATTAGGATCCCCATTAGCATGAGCATTAGCATGAGCATTGGCTGTTCTTCCTGGGGTCCTCACACACACAACACATACATAAAACTAAACTAAGACTAAACAGCTCATCATTTCA
>NC_136901.1:44594533-44599533 GCF_949606895.1 Notothenia rossii | reverse complement strand
ATTGTTAAATCCATTGTTAAATCCATGGTTGAATCTCATAAATGTTTGCCTGAGATTCACAAAGGTCTGTCCAATCCAGATTCTTTATCTTCACGGCCTGCTGAATATTTTCATCTCATTGTTTTGGGATGTTTAAATTCTTTATCCTTAACTTCTACTTATGCGCACTGTTGCTGTATTTCAACATGTATATTTTCTACTTTTTTTTTAGACGTTTACATTTTGGTTTGTTTATTTCTAGTCTTTTCATTTCTCTAATGTGCAATGCCTTGTCTTTTGTTATGCTGCTGCAAAACAAAAACGTATCTGATCTTATTATCTCATCAAATACACAGATGTTATAGGTCCGTCTGTATCTCACTGGTTTTGCGGCGACCCCCCCACCACCCTCTTCACTCGGGCGCCTCTTCCTCGCTCGGCCACCTCGTCTTCGTCCGCCGTGGTGGAGTTGGGGAGCCCGCAGTACAGCCGAGACTCCAGATGCGCCCGGCCCGCCCTCATTTCTGCAGAGAGCATGCACAGAAAGACTTCAATATGCTTCCAACCCTCGTGGTGTCAGGAGGACTCAGCAGCTGCTCTGGACGGTCACTAATGTACATCCCTCAAAGATATTGAAGTGACTGTTATTTATATTGATTGTTGTGCTTTTACTTATGTCTTAATATGTGCAAATGTTTCTGTTGATTGTGTATTTTGCATTCGGGATTGTGGGAAACGGTATTTCGATCAATAAAGTTGACTTTTGACTTTGATTACAGTTGAAAAAAAATGTACTGACTACTTTTGATACTACTATGTTGTGAGTGTCAATGTTTAGTGTACATACCTTCTTTGGGAGAGGAGAACTGAACTGAAAACATAGAATAGAATTTATTTTTACAACAACAGCAGTTTTGAATGAAATACATTCAATCCTCCTTCACTTCAGGAACAGTTACCTAACTTCTGGAGATGCGGGAACTCTGGTTCTAGTTCTTCCTCTGTAAAGAAAAAACATATTTCACATTACACACACTTAGAGAGTTTAGACGGACAATTACTGCAGGAAGCCAGGCATGAAAAGACTTCTCACTTTTCAATGTGAACTTCTTTGATTCGTCCTCTCCGTCCAGACAGTCGATCAGTCCGTCTGCGAGGGCGTCCGGATGCAAACACACTCCCGTCTTACAGCGGAAAGCTCCGCCCCTGCATTCTGTTCATCAAACAGCACATTGTGAAGGAGACACATTGAAGGTCTCTTCTACAGCAACATGTGTCCCCTCTTCTCCATGTCTCCTCTACATCAACATGTGTCCCCTCTTCTTCATGTCTCTTCTACATCAACATGTGTCCCCTCTTCTTCACGTCTCTTCTACATCAACATGTGTCCCCTCTTCTTCATGTCTCTTCTACATCAACATGTGTCCCCTCTTCTTCATGTCTCTTCTACATCAACATGTGTCCCCTCTTCTTCATGTCTCTTCTACATCAACATGTGTCCCCTCTGTGGAAAGCGACTCTGAAAGTTTCAGGAACAAAGATTCTCTCTCTTTTTGATCCATTTCTATAAAAACCTGTCGTTTTGTCTTGTGTAACCATTAGCCAATCAGCAACCAAGGTAACCCCCCCCCCCCCCCCCCCCCCCCCTTATCACCTGAATCTCCTCCTAGAGCTCCATTGAGTTCTTTGTAACCAAATGTCTCTCAGAGGGGCGTGGGGAAGGGCTCCTTATTTTCATCTAAAGCATGGGTGTCAAGTCAAGGCCCGCGGGCCAGATCCGGCCCGCGAATGAATTATCTTGGCCCCCGGGATGATATTTGATTAGTATTAGAACCGGCCCGCAGGCCACAGCCGCCTGCTTGTGTTTTGCACGCACCAAGACTACATTTCCCACAATGCAACGGTAGCCCGCGAACTCACTGCAGCGCCGCAAGTGGGCCTCGGCTTCGTTAGTCATCAGCATTCAGGGCAGATGTCAACTTTCAGCAACCCCGCTCCCCAATAATGGCTAAACGGAAGGTGGACGGTGAGAACAGGGGGTTTAAAGCCAGGTGGGAGGCAGAGTACATGTTCACGGAGGTAAAAGGCAAAGCTGTGTGTCTTCTGTGTGGAGAAAGTGTGGCCGTAATGAAATAATATAATCTAAGAAGGCACCATGAAACGTCTAAGAAACACAAAGACAAAGACAAGAATATGGACATGGAACAAAGGCTACAGAAGGTGGAAGAATTAAAACGAGGTCTTAAGTCCCGGCAGGCTCTGTTCACAAAAGCCAAATCACAAAGCGAGGCTGCTGTCAAGGCTAGTTTTATTGTGGCAGAAGAAGTTGCAAAATCAGCCCGGCCCTTTACAGAGGGAGAGTTTATCAAAAACTGTATGCTTAAAGTTTGTGACACGGTGTGCCCAGACAAAAGGCAGCTATTTTCAAACGTGAGCCTGAGCAGAAACACCGTTGCTGAACGTGTAGACCAGCTTTCCACCAATCTAAAAGAACAGCTTGTGGAAAAGGGAAAAGATTTCATCGCATATTCACTTGCTGCGGATGAGAGCACCGACACAAGTGACATTGCCCAGCTGTCAATTTTCATTCGTGGAGTTGACTCCAGCCTGGGCATAACAGAAGAGTTTTTGGCATTACGTCCTATGCATGGCACAACTACAGGACAAGATCTGTATGAAGAGGTATCCAGATGTGTAAATGAGATGGGGCTGCCTTGGGGAAAACTCGTGGGATTGACAACAGACGGAGCACCCGCGATGTGTGGACATAGGAGTGGATTGGTGGCAAGAATACGTGAGAGGATGCGGGACGAAAACGTCACAGGTGAGCTGACAGCTTATCACTGCGTAATACACCAGGAGTCGTTATGTGGCAAAGCCTTGAAAATGGATCATGTAATGAGCATCATAACGCGTGCAGTTAACTTCATTAGGGCCAAAGGTTTAAATCACCGCCAGTTCAAGGCATTTCTGGGCGAGTTAGATACAGAGTATGGTGACTTGCCCTATCACACGGCTGTGCGATGGCTAAGCCAAGGAAAAGTGCTGCAAAGATGTTTCGAGCTGCATGAGGAGATCTGTCTGTTCATGGAAAGCAAAGGGAAAGACACAACAGAGCTCCGAGATGAAACATTTATGTGTGAAATGGCGTTTCTGTGCGACATCACAATCCATCTGAATGCGATGAACCTGCAGCTGCAGGGACGGGGGCGTGTCATCTCTGATATGTACAGTACAGTGAAGGCGTTTAAAACCAAGCTGATCCTGTGGGAGACACAGATGCGGAAAGAAAACTTGAGCCACTTTCCCAGCTGCCAGACAATGAAAGAGAAGCTCTCTACCGCTGTGTTCCCGAGTGCACAGTTTGCTGATAAACTCAACATACTTGCCGCCGACTTCCGACGCCGATTTGCTGACTTTGAAGCTCAAAAAAGCAGGTTTGAACTGCTCGCCAATCCTTTTGGAGTTGACGTGGAAAGCGCACCAACAAACCTGCAAATGGAGTTGATTGAGCTCCAGTGCAATGACACACTGAGGGAAAAATATGAGAGAGTGGGTGCTGCTGAGTTTGCACGTTTCATCCCCGACACATTGCCTCAGCTGCGCATCCAAGCTGCTCAGACGCTCTCTATGTTTGGCAGCACATACCTGTGTGAACAAATGTTCTCTTTGATGAAGCTAAACAAAACATCACACAGGAGCCGTCTTACTGATACACACCTTGAGTCAATCCTGAGGATTTCCTCAGCTCAGAGCCTGACCCCGAACATTGATGAACTTGTACAAAAGATGGGACACCACCAAGTATCAGGCTCAGCCTCAGACAAGTGAGCATCACAGAGCATTAACTTATTTTTAGTTTTTAATTCAGTTAAATTTTTATTTATTTTTATTTTTTGTTTCTACAAGACATGATTTTTCTTTGAAAGAAGTATTGTTTTGTCTGTGTGCCATAGATTTTTGTATTTTATTTATTTATATTTATTTTTCAGTTAATGGATTGCAGATAAGAGCCATGAGAAAGAATACAACTGATTTTATTTTTATTTTTTTATTTTCTCATTTTACTATTTGAAAGCATGGGAGCAGCACAATATTGCATTTTCAGTTTATAATGCATGCAATTTCATTTATGCATTTATCTCGATATTAAGGAGCATATTTTATTTTTGAAGGACATTAACTTTTTTGCTGTTTGCCTGTTGAAAATGTTTTCCCTTTAAATAAATGACAGAGCCATAAGAAAATATTGCTTCATTCATTTAATCATTAAATAATATACGATGCACTGTGTTAGGTCTTGGTTCAATAGGTTATGTGCAATCATTTTAATATGTTTTAATAAAAATTGAACCAGTCCGGCCCTCGGCTTGTAGCAAATTTGTTTTTTTGGCCCTCTGATGCATTTGACTTTGACACCCCTGATCTAAAGTAACAGACAGAGAATCAGCACTTTGGAAACAGGGGGGATTATGGGTAATGCTGCGATGATGTGATGGTGTTTCAGCCAATCAGAGACAGGCTCTGAGACCTGTGATATATTGATGAAGAAGAGGATGATAGGGGACCTTTAATGCTTTTTATAAATCTGTTTTTGTGTTTTTCTTTACTTTTGCAGCACATTTCGTCGCTGCGGTCTCCACAGTCGTCGACTCCGTCACATGTCTGGTTCAGAGACACACACTTCTCATTTGCACACGTGAAGCCACACCTGCTCCCTGAAACACAGCAAAGAACAAGAGAAACCTTCATGGTCTCTGATGGCACGGAAATAAATGATCTCAAGATCCAAAGGAAAGTCTGGGCTTAGGTGAGGAACAGACAGGAAGTAGTTTGTTTTGTAAGACCCATTTTGATAGATAGATAGAGAGATGGATGGATAGATAGATAGATAGAGAGATGGATGGATGGATGGATAGATAGGTAGATAGATGGATGGATAGATAGATGGATGGATGGATAGATGGATAGATGGATAGATAGATAGATAGATAGATAGATAGAAAGATAGATGGATGGAT
>NC_136901.1:44584533-44587033 GCF_949606895.1 Notothenia rossii | reverse complement strand
TACACGGATCGTGTTCCAATCAATAGGCACGCAATGACTCTAAATAATAATGATCACGCCACCAAACACACATTCAGACTAAAGGAACCAGCCTGTTTGGGAAATGAGAGAAGTAGAAAGTACAGGTATTTGAGTTCAACATGTAAGAAGTAGAAAGTACAGGTATTTGTGTTCAACATGTAAGAAGTAGAAAGTACAGGTATTTGAGTTCAACATGTAAGAAGTAGAAAATACAGGTATTTGTGTTCAACATGTAAGAAGTAGAAAGTACAGGTATTTGTGTTACAAATGTAAGAAGTAGAAAGTACAGGTATGTGTGTTCAACATGTAAGAAGTAGAAAGTACAGGTATGTGTGTTCAACATGTAAGAAGTAGAAAGTACAGGTATGTGTGTTCAACATGTAAGAAATAGAAAGTACAGGTATTTGTGTTCAACATGTAAGAAGTAGAAAGTACAGGTATTCGTGTTCAACATGTAAGAAGTAGAAAGTACAGGTATTTGGGTTCAACATGTAAGAAGTAGAAAGTACAGGTATTTGGGTTCAACATGTAAGAAGTAGAAAGTACAGGTATTTGAGTTCAACATGTAAGAAATAGAAAGTACAGGTATTTGTGTTCAACATGTAAGAAATAGAAAGTACAGGTATTTGTGTTCAACATGTAAGAAGTAGAAAGTACAGGTATTCGTGTTCAACATGTAAGAAGTAGAAAGTACAGGTATTTGGGTTCAACATGTAAGAAGTAGAACGTACAGGTATTTGGGTTCAACATGTAAGAAGTAGAAAGTACAGGTATTTGAGTTCAACATGTAAGAAGTAGAAAGTACAGGTATTTGTGTTACAAATGTAAGAAGTAGAAAGTACAGGTATTTGTGTTCAACATGTAAGAAGTCGAAAGTATAGGTATTTGTGTTACAAATGTAAGAAGTAGAAAGTACAGGTATTTGTGTTCAACATGTAAGAAGTAGAAAGTACAGGTATTTGTGTTACAAATGTAAGAAGTAGAAAGTACAGGTATTTGAGTTCAACATGTAAGAAGTAGAAAGTACAGGTATTTGTGTTCAAAATGTGAGAAGTAGAAAGTACAGATATTTGTGTTCAACATGTAAGCAGTAGAAAGTACAGGTATATTTGTTCAAAATGTAAGAAGTCAAAGTAAAAAGTCATCAGAAAAATAAGTAGTGGAGTAAAGTACTGATTCCAGAAAGATGTACTTAAGTACAGTAACGTAGTATTTGTACTCGGCTACTTCCCCCCCTGCAGGTTTGTATTGTTAGTTATAATATGATGTAATCTTCTCACAGGCGGTTTCCGTGCTCCTTGCAGACCACGTTAGCGGCCGCCATGTTCCACATCTCGCTGCAAACCATTAACTTCCGTCCGGCCCCAGGGAACTCATCGTTGGGAAGGAAGACTTTAACGCCTCCTGTCAGAGAGTCTATTGAACTCATGAATGTTGGATACTCCGCTGTGGTGAAAGAGAAATGACGGCAATTAGAAATGGGAAAATAGCTATAGTTATATATGTAAAAGTAAAAGTACCTGTTGGTTTTTAAAATCAGCTGAACATTGTTAAATATTCCACTTGTATTAGACTTTACTACACTGTAAACCAGTAATCTTTACGTACCATAACACAATGTTCTTAATTTATTAAGTGCAAAATAAAAAAAATGATGGCAATTAGAAATAGGATATATAGCAGTGATGTAAAAGTTGCATTTGTGAGACCAAACCTCCGCAATTTTCTCCGAAGTGGGACATGGTGGTTTTCTGGGTAAGACAAGAGGCGGCCATCACCTGGAAAACAGATTGTTATTGTGTAAAAATGAAATGTAATGTAAGTCCTGCTTTGTGTGTCTGTCACCAGTTCCCTCACCTGGCAGAAGGACCGGTACTTCCTGTTGTCCCGTCCACAAACTGGAGCCACGTCCTCTGCCGGACACAGGTACGGAGGTTTACAGGAGCAGTGTCCTTCAATGCAACGCTCCCACGGAGGACAGAAGACCAGCGAACAAGATCCTCGAGTAAATCTGACAAACCACGAAAGATACATCATCATTTAGAGACAAAGGACTGCAGTGAGGTCAGAGAATACTGGCAGTAAGGCCAGAACTGGCATATTGCAACATACGCAAATATTGCTTTTGGCCTTTAAATGGAGAACAAACTCCACTTACTTCTTCTCAAAACACTCAACAGGTCCCAGAAACTCGTCCGTTGCGGGGGCTTCAGGGGTCGTTGGGGCTTCAGGGGTCGTTGGGGCTTCAGGGGTCGTTGGGGCTTCAGGGGTCGTTGGGGCTTCAGTGGTCGTTGGGGCTTTAGTGGTGGAAACAGGAGGGTCTGTGGGTTTTGCTGGTACTTTTAGGGTCTGACGGATCTGCTCTACATGTTTTTGACGCTTCTGCAACGAATCCGGGTGCAGAACCATTTTATAAATCAAGAGGATAAAAGAAAATGAAGTGTTACGCAGACGATACACAACTTTATAAGTATGGAAA
>NC_136901.1:44572033-44579533 GCF_949606895.1 Notothenia rossii | reverse complement strand
GTGCAAGCTTGGAGTGAGTGTATTATGAGTTTTTGTGTGTGTGTGTGTGTGTGTGTGTGTGTGTGTGTGTGTGTGTGTGTGTGTGTGTGTGTGTGTGTGTGAGTGGTTGTGTGTGTGTGTGTGTGTGTGTGTGTGTGTGTGTGTGTGTGTGTGTGTGTGTGTGTGTGTGTGTGTGTGTGAGAGTGTGTGCATCTGTGTGTGTGTTAGTGAGTGTGTGTGCGTCTGTGTGTGTGAGAGTGTGAGTGTGAGTATGTGTGAGTGAGTAGAGGTGTGTTTATGTAGGTGAGTGTGTGTGTTTGTGTGTGTGTGTGTGTGTGTGTGTGTGTTGTGTGTGTGTGTGTGTGTGTGTGTGTGTGTGTGTGTGTGTGTGTGTGTGTGTGTGTGTGTGTGTGTGTGTGTGTGTCTAAGCCACGGTTGGTGGGAAGGCTGTGATTGTGTGCATGATGCATTATTAGGAAATTAAGAAAAAGGCAAAGTAATAAATATAAAGCACCCCTCTCCCTGCTGGTCACATGAATGCACGTTTATCGTCTCTTGAACCTGAAATCCCTCAGTATTTCTGATTCTATCCTTAAAAAAAATACATCGTTTTTGCTTGAAATTATAAGCGGGTTAAGGCCATGATTTGTAAAGTAGTGTCAGATTTAAATGAAGGGCTCGTTCAGGCAGAGCGGTCCAAGGCAACAGATATAAACTTCTGTTGGGAATACTGGGAGAGTTTTTCCAAGATATTTTGACACTAATTTATGAAACAATAAAACACGTTCTTACCTTGTGCTTTATCTGGATAACTTAATGAACAAAAAGTTGTCTGTAAAGCGCCTCTGAGTGAACGAGCCCCTTATGGTGCGTTCACACCCGACACAAATGTATTTTTCTCACACAAATGCAAAGATTAGTAAACCAAAGTTCATTCAGAAAACAGGCATTTTAAAGTATGTTGCTTGCCGTCGTGCAAACGGAGTAATCTGTGTCATTACGTCGTTAATTCGGATCCACTTTGGTGCAAATATTGCAATTAAACCCGTTGACTCTGGGTCTTAACGGCTGTATTAATCGATATAGAGACAAACGGTGAGCTGGTCAAACTTGTTTCCGTTGTGGACGCACCATTAGACTGAAATCCTTTCTCTGACAATGACTTGTTAACTAATTGATTAAATAAACATCTTGCATTGAATCTCGTCATTAAACTCTTACCTGACTCTGAGCCTGTTTGAGACGCTTAGATAATCTCATCTGTTCACACAATAACACATAAATAAATAAGGAAACATATAATATACTTTTACAAGCAATGGAGGAGTCCTGGTTTGGATGTGATGAGGGGGAATCCCTGTGTGTTATGGAGTTTTTTGGAGTGTCGTGGTGTATTATGGGGTATTTTGGGGTACTATGGGGTATTATGGGGTACTATGGGGTATTATGGGGTGCCAACAGGAGACCCTTTGAGGCTGCTCAGAGCCGCGTGGATCCTGAAGTGAAGCCGGGACTCCATGGAGTAATCCTTGTAGTTCGTCCTGAGGGAAAACACAAAAACATCATTAAAGAAATCAGATTTTTACTTGCAAAATGTTCTTTTACCAAAACATTTTTTCCTTTGCCTTTAATTACATTCTTTCTTTTTTTAAATTAATACATTTTGTAATGATAAATATAAGTAAAACACATGTACCTTGGCCATTAAATACAAAAAATATATACAAAAATACAGGTCAAAAACATTTTTCCCTTGTACCTTGACTGTTAAATGAAATAAATATATATATTAATAATAATAATAGGTATAGAGAAGTAGAGTAAAGGGTATATTAAGGTATACATTACATACAAATCTGATGTATAAAAGGATAAACCAATATACAGAGGTTGTTAAAGGTATGTTTTGGTGTAAAAGGTATAATGATATATCTATAAGGATAACTCACTTGGCGTTTTCGATGTAGGTGGTGGCCTTGGCGAAGTCTCCCTGCTGTTTGTGAAGCAGCCCCAGCTCGTACAGCGTGAAGGGAATCAAGTAGTGATCGTATCTGATACGGCTCTCGCTGAAACACAGATAACAACATTTATCTTATCCCGCTTTCTGAAAGGAGATAACCCTAAGTCAGATAAGAGAAGGAGTTGCAGCAGCATAAAAAGACAAGGCATTGTACATTAAAGAAATTAAGAGACTAGAAATAAACCATACAAAATGTAAACGTCTCAAATAGAAATACAAATAAAATAGCATTAAAAAAGTAAAAAATATAAATGTGGAAATTCACAGTAACATAAGCAGGATATTATAAATACATTAATTGTGCAAGGAATGGATTATTAAATATTAGATTGAATATTAATGTAAAGTTTGTTAAACCTGTCTGTCCGAGTGTATTTTAGTGTGTGTGTGTGTGTGTGTGTGTGTGTGTGTGTGTGTGTGTGTGTGTGTGTGTGTGTGTGTGTGTGTGTGTGTTACCTGGAGAGGACCTGTGTGAAGCAGAGCTCTGCCTGCAGTAACCTGCCCAGGTGTTTCAGACAGAGACCCTTCAACATCTGGACCAGGCAGCTGTCGTCGGGATGAAACTCTGACGGGCCTGAACACAAGTCATGTTATTTTCTTGGTGTAGCTTTGACCTTGTTTTGTGTTTCTATGATGGGGTTTGTTTACACTTTGTGTGAGAGAGTGTGTGCTTTGTTTACTTCCAGAACATAGAGCCAACACTCTGTGCTTCTATTGGCTAGCACTCTAACACATTTATTTGGATAAATATGTAACAGCATCATCTGCATACAGCACTACTTTTTACTAGTTATACTAAGAAAGAAAATAAGTAGCTTTCAAACCGTGCTAAAATAGATTGTCTTGAGGCAACAGAGATAGGATGAATATAAAACAGCATCGTCTGGTAGAAAGACCTGCTCGATGACATTAATCCAGAGGTTTTTATCCGGTACAATGTGAAAACAAAGTGGGCCAAGGACGAAACCCTGTGGAACTCCGGCTTGACTTTTTTTTTTATTACAATAACGAGTAGCTAAGTTGTTATTTTTAACGTACTGGGGTCGTTGCGTAGCTGCTCCTCTGCCGTCTCTATGGTTACCAGCAAGGCCTCGGTGCTGTCGGCTCTCTTCCCAACGATGGTGAAACCGTTCCAGACGTACATCATCTCCTACAGAGAGGGAAAATTAGACCAATCCAAAAGGACTTTTCCTGATGATTAAAAAATATCCTTTTGTCACACCCTAAACAAGGGGTGTCAAACTCAAGGCCCTCGGGCAAAATTCGGCCCGCAACTTCATTTTATTCGGCCCTCAAGAGCTCTGAAAGAATATAATACGTTTGTTATACGGTTACATGCCGCTTTCCAGAAGCACGTGGCCCGTAAACGACATGTCCCACAATGCATCTGGTTTTGCGACATGCGCACTGAAGAGACTTGCAATTATTTGCCCTAGACTTCTGCTTTCAGACGTAGTTAATTATTAAGTTATTACCCTATCCGATAATACTCCAATGCAGAGGCAATAATGTAATATTAAAGAGTCTTAAAGTTACAACCGGCCCTTTGAGTGCAACAATAATTCTAAAGAGGCCCGCGATGAAATTGAGTTTCACTCCCCTGTCGTAGATCCTAAAACACTGAATCAATGTGTTTGATCGCAGAAATGTACGTTACGGTACGTCTACACTAAAGGCATCAAAAAATGCTTTCAACGCTTCGCCCATTCACTTGAATGGGGTGACGTAGAAGATTTTGAATCTTCGCCGAACTGCATTGTGGGGAGCATGGCATGGCTTTGCAAGCATCACGAGCATCTATCGGCATCAAAAGTTGAACAATGTTCAACTTTTGAGGCTCGATGCTTGGCATCAGCCAATGAAATCCCGTTTATGCAAATCCCGCCAGTGCAAGCGCAGCCAATCAAACCGCGTGCAAGCTGGGAGAGCCAGACCGCAGTTCATTTCCTCATATTCCAAACGAGATATTACGGTAGCAAATCACCCGGTTCTTTACGACCGGAACTATTTACCGGGATACAAACCGGAGGAACCAGGCATGGAGGGAGGTGGCAGAGACAGTGGGTGAAACTGATAGTTTTTTCACCTGTTTGGAGAGTTTATATCCAGTTTACTTCGTTTTAACATTGCTATTGCTTTGTATGTCGGGGGCGGGAGATTCATGTGATTGGTTGCTCGCAAAAAATCGCCAAGCTTCAGACACGCCCAACTTCAAGATTTTTTCATGCCTGTGGTGTAGACGGGCCGTTAGCATACCAGTGCGGGGATGACCAGGGGGATGGGGCTAGCAGCTTTGTAGCGTCTGGATTTCCTCACGGCAAATTTCTCCGTTGGGATCGACTTCCCCGCCAGCCGCTGTTTCAGCCCCTCCACCTGCCTGCTCACACACAGAAGATAACACAGGATATATTTGACCGTTTAAAAAAGTTCTTTACAAAAAGGTTTTCACAATGTTTTTCTTTATATATTCCAAACGGTATGTGTTTTTGGGGACGTTATTAATGTTTTATTGACCTAAAGAGCTCCATGATGTCTTCCCCCGTCTTCTTTACTTCCTCCTCTGTCATCATACTGAGGATGGCCGCCTTCTGGTACACATAAATAGCCTGGAGAGGGCAAAAAGCAAAGATTGGATTAACACCATTGTAGATAATATCGTACTGTTTTCCCTCAACAGATGCATTTGTGCAGTCACAATACAACAACAACCACAACAACAACAACAACAACAACAACAACAACACATAACCATATCAAATCAATAAATGTTTGCTTTATAAGAACAAGTCTGATTCATTAGTGCACATTTTATTCCAATTCTATGCTATATTTGAATATTTTTGTTTAATGTTATTACAGTTTTCTCAGGTAGTTTTCTATCTGTGTTTTTAATTGTTGTTTTTATGTATGCACCACGACACCAGAGACCTGTACTACGAAGTTGGTTCAACCTAACCTGGATATGTTTGAGTTAGCCGGCTGGCCTAATCCAAGCTCTCGCTAAACGGTCCTACGACGCGGGTTATCAAGTGGATCGCTCAAGCCAGCCGTGTCGTATCTAGGTATCTTTAGGTGCGCGTTCACATGAAAGGGGTGGTATCTGGAGCATTCGACCAATCACAAACATGGAGAAGCGTACTGACAGCGCAGCGTCATACTTCCTGAATGAAAAGTAATCTATAATATTAGACATATGAAGAAGTTAAACTTTAAACATCCATGACTTAAACACTTGATCCAGGATCAAAGCCACATAGCTGCACCTGCAAGGTGAATACAGCTGGTAACAGAACAAGTGTTTGAATGCGTACATGAACAGGTTTATGATATCACTGCCCCGTCTAAGACACCATCTGACTTTAATTACATTTGACTCGAGTGTTTCCTCAACTTAATGTGTTGCTTCAAATAATACTTCTGCATACAGTATGTGACACTGTGAGTGTTGCACGGCCAGATACGGCTCAGCTGACTCAGATAAGGAGATGATACATTATGATGTGATATGCCGCGGACTGTACTTAATGTTACTCTGATCCGGTTTCTTATGTTGTGGCAGATATTTAAGTAAGCTTTCTTAACGCTAATGTTCTAATAGTCAGATTGCTCTGAAGATGGGAGGTGATATTCTATTAATGTTCACGTTCACACAGTCGCTGATTTTTGCCGGCCGTCTTTCCTGCAACGGCAGCTTTTCTGTATTTCCTTTCTCCTGTAATATGACTTGATCGGCTTAAACTCCGCACACTGAGCTCTGATTGGTCAGCAGGCAGTGCTTTCACTGAGTTGAGCTCTTAGCCTGCAACCTAACTTGCTCCTGGGCAGGTTAGCCGCTCAGCATCAGTTACCATGGAGATCTAGCCCGCTAAGAAGAGAACCAGCTTCGTAGGACCGGAAACCCAGAGTTTTCCCTGAAGTTAGCCGCTAAGAGAACATCCTGCTTCGTAGAATACCCCCCAAGTCAAATTCCTCGTATGTGTCAACCTACCTGGGGATAGACCTGATTCTGATTCAGTTCTGCAAGTTATATTTGTTTCCATACGTTTTTGCTTCATAACAAAACAAGTGATATAATCTTTTTCCAGTATAAATCGAGTCCATTCGTTTCACCGCCTGTTCCTTGACTGAATATTATTTCGTTATTTGTGTGTATTTAAACTACTGCTAATAAGCTAAAACTTAAAAAGGAATGTGTTGTCATATAAATGTGATGAAAGTGTTGTTTGACCTTGGACCAGCGGCTCTCCTTGCACAGCAGGTCAGCGTAAAGGTACGCCTGCTGCCACTCCTGCTGGTAGGAGTGAGTCCACATCAGCTCCCAGTAGCACAGGTGGTGGATCTGCTTCCACTCCTGCTGGCTGCTGATGCACTCCTCGTACATCGCCCGCGCCTGAAACACACAACAACCTTTTACTTTACTTTATTCATTTTATTTATTTATTAATGCTGTCAAAATTATCGCATTAACGGCGGTAATTTTTTTTTAAAATTAATTGCGTTAAAATATTTAACGCATTTAAAGCATGTGCAGAATGGCCCGCCCCATACATCCCACCAGTGGCAGCGCTGGGGTATGGCTGGGGTAGGCTACACCCATACCAAGAAATGGCTTAGCCCCACCTTGAAAAATGATGTTAAAGTAAGATAAATAAAGTCCGCCAACTCGCGCAGAGTAAATTGCACAGACAGCAGTTAGTCAGATTGATTTCAGTAGCCATTTGTCTGGAAATACCGAAGACTAGAAACGGTTTTGAAAACTTTTGCCACGTAGTGATCGTCTTCTCAATAGAACATCTTTGATAATGTCTTCTGGCCAATCAGAATCAAGATAACGGCGTGGTGTTGTTGCAGGAAGTCCCGATGGAGAATACTTTTGCTGTAGTACATCTCTATATACATCGATACAACATTACGTGTTGATAGAAATCAACACGTAATTAAATAAGACCCCACGGTTTGATGATTGATAGGTGTGTTTCATTCTGACACACAGAACAATGTTATAATAAACATACTGTATGTTAAATGGATATATCCGCCTTCTTTCATTTATCTTTCCATTCCCACAACAATATACATAAAGAAATGGCATATTTTGGACATAGTTCGAACGGTGATTAATCTGATTAATTAATTTTTAAACTGTGATTAATCTGATTAAAAATGTAATCGTTTGACAGCCCTATTATTTATATATAGTACAGTTCACGATGTAAGAATGTCAGGTCAAAGAAAAGGAAGACCCTAGATGTTTACAGCAAGGAGAATCATTTAGTCCTAAAATGTGCATTATATGATATATGACCTTCTCGAAGTTCCCTCGTAGCGCTGAGATGCGAGCGGAGTAGAAGAGAATGATGGAGCCCTGAAAGAAACAAAAACATGATGCAGTTTATCAAAACATTTACATATTTGTTCTGATAGTCACTAAGGTTTGAATGGGTATTACTTTCTGCAGAAATACAGCTCATGTGGGTGCTTATCTTACTTTGGGGTATTTC
>NC_136901.1:44570018-44571833 GCF_949606895.1 Notothenia rossii | reverse complement strand
AACAAACATTTGCATAAAGCATATTTGTCCACTCATATGTTGATAAGAGTATTAAAAACTTGAAAATTATCCCGATAAGGAACATTTAGAACAGATAGAAATGTTTTTTTGCGATTAATCGTGATTAACTATTTTAATCGACTGACAGCCCTAGTTATAATAAACATACTTTAAATGGATATACCCGCCTTCTTTCATTTATCTTTCCATTCCCACAATAATATACATAAAGAAATGGCATATTTAGGACATAGTTCGAATGGTGATTAATCTGATTAAAAATGTTAATCGTTTGACAGCACTAATTTATATATACAGTATAAAACCCACCAGGTTGAAGGACCCGATGCCGAGCTTCACGCCGCCCTCAAACTGCTTGAAGGCGTCGGACTGAACGTCCTGAGTGGCGTTCAGAGAGTTCTGGCATTCCCTGTTTCATGACATTTAAAAACAGACTGTTAGATAATAAATAATCCAGATCTTAATTATAACAATAATATTATATATATATACATTATTAATATAATATAATATAATATATATATATATATATAATATATATAATATAATCATTAATATATATACATTGGATTTTTATTGCGCTTTTCCTAATGCTCAAAGAAGCTTTACAGAAAATCGGAACAGAAACAGAACAAATGATGTTTGAATATTGCATTTTTACACAAACAAAAATTGCTTTGGTAGTTTATTTTTATTGTGTGAGTACGTCTTCCCCCGGTTTGGAAACTCACTTGTAGATTTGGTAGCTGGTTCGAATCTTGAGACCTCCTTTTATAAAACTGATCATGTTTTCATCCTGCAAGAAGAGAGTTCAATCAAATGTAATCATTTAACGATGAAGTTATGAATCCTGAGCCAGCAGTGCTGTACCTGAACAAAGGTCAGCGTGGCTTTCTGCAGAAGACACTCAGCGTAGCAGATCTCTGCGTGCATCTCCTCTGCAACACACACACACACACACACACACACACACACACACACACACACACACACACACACACACACACACACACACACACACACACACACACACACACACACACACACACACACACACACACACACACACACACACACACACACACACACACACACACACACAGTCACTTCCTGCTGCTGTCGATCAAAGGGTGTGTGTGTGTGTGAGTGTGTGTGTGTGTGTGTGTGTGTGTGTGTGTGTGTGTGTGTTTTACCTTCCTGCAGGTTGGACTGCTTGCTGATCAGACTGGACAGAGAGCCAACCACCGAGTTCCTCTTCCTGAATCTGCACACCATAAATGCTGCTGTTAAACGGTTGTGTTTGCAAAACCCTTAAAATCCAACTTAAGGTCAATCAGAAACAGGCCCTCTCAAAGACCTTGGCATATTCAAAGACGTCTTGAAGGCAAAACCACACTTATTGGTACCCATTGACGGACCCTTGAAGAGACCCTCAAAGTCCAAAAGATCAATCCATGACCCACCAAACCTCAAAGGAAGCTCTAAAGAACACTCTTAATGGCATTTGAAACACTCTCAAAGACTTGGGAACAGAAACATATTCCTTGAAGACCCATCTAACATCCTGACACTCACCGAAAGACTCTTGAACAACTCTGATCCTCAAGATCCAAAAAAAACTTTTCAAAGACCCGAACACAACTCATCGTACTTAATGAAACCAAATGAGAAACCTCAATCTAATCTAATCTGATCTGATATAACAGGCTATAATCTGAGGAGTTCTGACCTCTGGCAGGTCTGCAGAGCGTCCTTGATGGTGGACATGGCCGTCTGGATGTCTCTGTGCTCGAA
>NC_136901.1:44552518-44565018 GCF_949606895.1 Notothenia rossii | reverse complement strand
AAGACCCATTAGTTACTGATACCATCAAAGGATCTTTGAGAAGTTGCTTCAAGATCCAATAACTCAATCTTTGACCAATCAAATGTCCAAAAGATTCCACAAACAACTCAATGTGAGCATTTTAAACTCTCTCAAAGTCCTTGGCACATCAACAGGTTTCTTTAAGACCCATAAAAGTTACTGATACCGTCGAAGGATCTTTGAAAATAAGCCTTAAGATCCAAGAACTCATATCTTGATCCATTGAATCTACAAGAAAGTTCAACAAAACAGGTTGAAATCAGTTATATAATCATTCTCAACGAAGTGAGGAAATTCAACGATTCCTGGGAGACTCATCAGACTTTAGAAGCCAAATGACCCTCAAGGTCCATAAACTCACTCAATAACTCACGAAACCTCAACAACACATGTTCAAAGACCTGTACACATTCAGCAATTCCTTGAAAACTCATCAAAGTTCTCGGTACCAATTGATGGACCCTCAAAATCCAAAAGCTCCCTCCAAATCTCCAAGGAAGTTCCAAAAGAACACTCTTAATGGCATTGGAAACACTCTCAAAGGCGTGGGAACAGTAACCTTGAAGACCCTTCTAACCTTCTGATACTCATTGAAAGACCCTTGAACAACTTCGAGTGATCCTCAAGACCCCAAACATCTTTTCAAAGACCTGCACACATTCAGGAAATCCTTGAAAACTCATTACACGTATTGGTACCCGTTTAAAGACCCTTTAAGATCCACAAACTCACTCCAATGTCCATATGGAGAGAGTTGTTGATTCTGTAATTTCAATAACGAAAGTGATACGAGCTAAAGGCTAACATATGCTAAGCTTGTTTCTCTGCAAACCACCGTTAATATTAGGCTTAAAACTGGTCAAAGGTCAGTTTATGAAAACCAAACCGACCAAACTACACATTTTCTGGTTTTGTAAAGTGTTGTTGATATTTGGGATAACTGCGTACACGATTTAACTACATTTGTACGAAACATCAAGTTGTTTTCCACACATACAAGTGAGGAAATGATGTTTTTAAGTAAAGCCACGTTTTTAATCCATTTGAATTCTCACGGTGTAATCTAAAGTCCATTCATACCACAGGGTTTTAACCAGAACTGCAGGATAAGCTTCATGGACTTGATTACAAAATAAAAAAGGTCAAAGCACGGTAAACAATTTCTGTTTGTTTGTATTATTTATTGTTGTGTTCCTGGGTAGTAACCTCTTTGTTTGAATGTTTAATAACCTCAGCGTGTTCCCCTCAGTCAGCAGATTCCTCTGTAATGTGATGAGTTACGATTTGAGACAAACAGAGGAGCGATTGTCAGAGAAAATTAGGAAATTACCAAGTAAGGTATGACCCGGGACAGCCCTTAAAAACAGCAGAGGTTATACAACATGTCAAAGCATAATTGAAACGTTCCCTTTGTCGTTGTCATTCAAAGATTATTCAAAAAGCCAATTTATAATTTGGAGAAAAAAGTGAAAGTAAAAAATCCAGTGTACTGTCTGA
The DNA here is from genome assembly GCF_949606895.1 of Notothenia rossii. Lineage (NCBI taxonomy): Eukaryota > Metazoa > Chordata > Actinopteri > Perciformes > Nototheniidae > Notothenia > Notothenia rossii. Next base: position 44,563,500 of record NC_136901.1, on the reverse strand, counting down.
GATTAAAGGGGTACATTTACAAGAACACTCACTCAAGTACATAAGAAAAATACTTGAATATTCCCTGAGACGTAAAGGCAGCTAATTGGGGTTATTGTAGGTAAACACGTTATCATTATCGACCCAGGTAGGTGGGGGCGATATTCAGGAAAAAACTCTAAATTAACGAGAAAAAAGGTGCTTCATCTCCGAGGTTAAAGTGGAACAATTACAGGAAAAATAAAAAAAATGTACGAGAAAAATACTGTATTTGTGTTTCAATATACTTTACAGTTTGAGACGTGACGTTTAACATCAATTGAGGGCTATTTCAGTTCAGATGTTCGGGGTATTTGTTGGTGCTATGTGGAGAAAAAACAGGAATTGCCTGACGTCTGAATATAAGTATTATTAAACCAAAATCTTAGGGATTTTATATACATTAAGCAGATCCATTGTACCTCTATAAGGGGTGTGTTGTTGTCCCTTAAATAGTCCTTTTAAATATAGTATATAACGTTCCTGTCGTCGTTCTGTAAGGACACACAGTGTGTCTTTGGAATTATTTAATGTATTTGAATTATTTTATTTTAAACATTCGGCACATTTTCTGATTTCTGTGTCTGTGTAAAGCTTCTGATTCTTATCTCGTGTGTGAGTGTGTGTTTATGTAGGTTTATGTAAATGGAGCATCTGATTACCACCGCAGGGCAACAGGAAGCTGGATTTCAGGATGATTCATGAGTGGGGAGAGTGGTTTCGGGCTGGGATACGATGCATTGAGAGCCAGTAAAAGTTATTTGTTAACGTTGATGTTTCCGGTAAGCTTACAGCCTTGTTGCTTTTGTTCTAACTGGGAGTGTCCCAGTGCAAACAGGGCGTGGAAGGATGCTCAAAGTTCGTCTTAGAAGCTGGGAATGTTTGGTGGGTTCTTGAAACAAGGCACTTTGTATAATATAATATATATAATATAGATTAAATATGGTATTGGAGACACTTATGGTCTGTACTTTGTTTGTGTTGCATTTCTATTATATTCCCATAATACTATATATTCCTATAAAGGTTGCTTTTGATATAATTACCATAATACTACAGCCTACTAAATGCATTATTTTCAAAATGCTCCACAAACACAGCAGGACATATCTGTACTACTGACGTGCATTGTGTATATTTTCAATTTTTTTTATTTCATATAAGTTTCTCAGAGTCCATGGTGAAATATAATTGATATAATATAAATGAAAAAATACTTTAAAATCCAAAATATGAATGGCTACATATACTGTAAAAATGCACATGAGTATTATTGGAGTATAGCCTCCGGTGGAGCATAGGACATGTCATTATCATTTTATAAAAGTGAAAAGAAAAACCATAACATCTTAAAAAATCTCTACAATATTAATACAAATACATATTAAAAAATGTAACATTATTATAGTATTTTTCCCCCTAAAATAATCAAATAAAAAATGAACAGTTAACCGAAATATGTCAATAAATTATGTAAAATATATATAACAAATGCACGAGTATTAAAGGAATAAAGCCTACTGTGTGGAGCATAAGGGAAATAGCATTTGAATTATATAAATGAGCACTAAGGAGAAGCTGATGGTATGATGTGAATATGACAGAAAAACAGCGCGCGTGCACACACACACACACACACACACACACACACACACACACACACACACACACACACACACACACACACACACACACACACACAGTTGCAGTAACGTGCATGCTGTGTTATACAAATAATATTAGATATGACTAGGCGGGGTATTCTCGGTAATTTGACCCACCTCCTCTTCTGCTCCTCCGTTGCCTACGTGGTGGGCCATGATGATGCCGGCTGTTCTCCTTCAGGTCCGCAGCTCTAACACCATGTCTGCCACACACTCACACACACCGCGCTGGAGCAGACACACACTCTTCTGTGTTTTATTCCCGGTGTTTTCTGATTGGGTTTTTTTTCTGTGTGTCGCTCGCTCTGCTAGTCTTCCGCGAGGACATTGAAAACACACCTCCAGCTTCCTGATCCTGCCCCTTTATACACACACACACACACACACACACACACACACACACACACACACACACACACACACACACACACACACACACACACACACACACACACACACACACACACACACACACACACACACACACACACACACACACACACACACACACAGGGAGGAGTCTTCATTCCTATTGGCTGTTTTCTGAACAGTAATAACAATGCAGGATACTCTATATTTTTCATAAATATTTATATATATAGTTGTATTATATTATTATAAATCCAAGTTTTAGTATCTTATGTGTTTGTATGATTTAAATAAAAAATATACATATTTCTGTTTTTGTTCATGTCAATAAAATAAAGCTTGAATCGAGTAAAAGGGATTTTTAGATAAATAAATATGTAATTTTAATAACATGTGAGTTTTTGTAAATTGAAGAGACTCGGACCCAAACAGAAAGGGAACATTTTGTGAATTTATTTTTTATTTACTACTTTGCATGATTATACATTTATTTACAAAAACCAGCACATTTTTCACATTTGGAAGAAAAACAAAAAAAACACTATTACAAAAATTACATATTTACAAAACAGCCATCTAGAAACCCAACGGCACCCGAGTAGATACAAAACATATCATAAGTAATTAAAAAACATCACGATAAAAATACAGAATACGACGTGTGGCTGTACAGATTTATAAAAACACTTTAGTGACTTTAAACCTGAAAAAACTACATTACCCATCAGCCCTTCACATCGGATTTAAATAAAAGTAATTTTTCTGTTTATTTCCTGACTATTTAGTGATGAAAGAACATTAATGCCAAAGAAACCCCACAAGGTAAGGTTTGAAAAAGAGACGGTAAAACGTTGTGTTTAATGCTGACGTGTTGAGTTAGTGTGAGAGATGAACACTGCTGTGGTGAAGTCGGTATTTACGACACTTGTTAAAACAAACCGCCATAGTAACAGGAAATATATTATTAGAGGTGTTTAATGCGATGTGGGAGATCTTGTTGGCCACCCCTCGGATTAGAGTTGGTACGGTCCACTCTGCTTAAAGAACAGTGAAGATTCAGGGACAGACCACTGCAGCTGCGGGAGGGAGGGGGGGGGACACATATTATAAATAGCTATTCCAAATGTTTTTTTTGTTATTAAAACAATGAAAAAAAACTATAAATAAATCATAACAAATTAAAATGTATAATTTAATTAATTAATAATATTTTTTTATATTTCTAAAATTAAAATTGTTCTTACAAAATAATTATATTTTTTTATTAATTTGTTATTTGGCACAGTTTCTATCACTCCATTCACTCCCTGTGTACACTTGAGCATGCAGTTACCTTCAGTCTTGGCCTCCTCTTCCTCCCTCCTCTTCCTCGTTCTCCTGCAGGAGGGACTGCAGGAAGGCGGCGCTCACCACCTCCTCGCCATCGCCCACCAGGAAGGAGTTCTTCAGACGGTTATAAAGCATCGAAGCTTTGTCCATGATAGCCTGGTTCGCTCGGTAGTACCGCAGCTGGAAGCAGGAGAAAAACACTGTTACATTAGGATATTAACCCACGTATATTAACCCACGTATACACGGCATTTACCTCCATCTATCCGGAGATACAGTGCCGCACCGGGAGAAAATCAGGGTTAAAATGTAGTAACACGCGTATACATGACATTTATCTCCTTCTGTCCGCAGTTCAAAGCAGAAGAAATGCAGTGAACGTGTTTACATTTACTTCAAGTGTTTATGACATTTACCAGCTTCTATACAGAGGTACAGTACGGCAGCTGCACACAGGGAAACAGCAGGAAGTGCATGGGTTTCCTGTTGATGTTCAGTTCCTCAGCCTCTACTTGCAGCTAAGACACCTTCGATATATCAATTAGAAGAAAGCAGCGTTTACCTTCCTGAGCGTGGCGATCAGCTCGCTGTGTCTCTTCACGTGTTTAGACGTGACGAGGAGCATACTGAGCTGATCCAGAGCCAGCAGACACTTACTGATGTCCTGAAAAACACACACACACACACACACACACACACACACACACACACACACACACACACACACACACACACACACACACACACACACACACACACACACACACACACACACACACACACACACACACACACACACACACACACACACACACACACACACACACACACACACACACACACACACACACACACACACACACACACACACACACACACACACACTTTTAGATTCTCTGAAAAGGTCACCATTTAAATCTTACAGAAGAATTTTTGCACCACTTTAATCTCAGATTAGAATTTCACATCTCATACAATGACTTCCGGAACATAGTGACATCCAGTGTTTCCCCTAGGTTTGCTGCCTTCGCAGGGTGCTGCTCGAGTACCCCGAAAAAAAATGTCAGGGCACCCAGATTTTTTTTATCCTCTGGAGCAGAGAGAGGAGCTGTGGATTATTGTTATTGATATCGTACAGTAACAAAGTATTTGTACATTAAAAAGTAATAAAGTACTGTATTACTTTAATTCAAACTGTATTCCCTTCTTATCATGTAGCCTACACTTCTTCCTTTCATTGATACATTTAAATCACCTGACTACAGCATATAACATACCTGCTTCAACCCTGTGCTGCTTCTCTCTGCCTCATCCTCTATTGCTGGAGGCAGCTCCACCTCATCTGATCTCTGATATGAAAGCAATCGGGTTATGATCATATTGAGCTATTGGTGTGAGTCTAACATTAAACAAGCAGTCTGCTTGTCATACATTGCTGACGATACATTTTAATTTGTTGAGTCACTGCCGCTAAATGCCGGTAGCATCAAGCTAGCAAATCCTGCATTAGCCTCACATCAACAAGTGTAGACAGAACATCCAATTATCCTGAGCTAATTTACTGAATAAACCAACTCACATCTCCTGTCTTTGTTTTCACCCAACTCATTAGACTATTCTTCTGCTGGTGCTTGATTGTTGTTTTCTGTCAAATTCAATACTGTAGTTCAAAACCGCGGTACCTGCTCACCATCTGTGAGCTATTTTTAGAATGCGCACGCTACGTTCGTTGTCGCGTTTGCGCGCGTCCACCTGGGCAGGCTGTGTGTGTCCTTCTCCCGTGAAGATAACGGCATGCGGTTAAAATATAATAATAAACGAATTTGAAACTGGACACACACAAACGGACAGACAGCAGAGCTGTTGTTCTCCTCCTTTCTTGTCTCTGATTGTGAGTGTGTGCATTCGCGCGTGCGCGTGTGTGTGTGTGTGGGGGGGGGGGGGGGGGCGCCCTTCAGAAAACAGAGGGGAGGGAGAATGTGAATACGCAAGGCAGTGGACACTGAAACATGCACATTGGATAAATAACATAGGCGTTTAGTTTATTTAATAAAAGAGCACATGTTCAATGTGAAAAGTGACCGTAGATAGATTACTTCAGTTGCAATTTGGTGCTCTATATATATATATATATATATATATATTTTTTTTAAATAATAAAAAAAAAGAATTTAAATTAAAAAATTAAATTAAAAAAACACCTTGAATTTCAGGCAGGGCGCGAGGCTCCGTTAGTGATGAATAATGAATCTCTTACGGGGTTGAGACACTAGAAAGGACTCTTTAAAGCATAGATACGAGGTAGGACTCTTTAAAATAGAGACACGAGGGAGGACTCTTTAAAGTAGAGACACTGGAGAGGACTCTTTAAAGTAGAGACAATAGCCATGTTCACACCAAGTACTTTGCCGTACTTAGTGCCCCGGCACTTATTACCCCAGGGCACTAAGTACAGATCGCGTTCACACCGGAGTACTTTTCCCTGAGGGAAGATTACGCAAATGAGCCGGTGACGTCACTTCTTCTTCTTCTGTTTTGAGTTTACTGGCAGGCTGCAAACCACTTCACGGCGTATACTGCCACCCGAAGCCCCCGTCCGGAAGTCCCCGGAGTTGGGGAAGGTTTCAGTAGAAGCTGCTGGGACTCCCAGCAGCTTCTACTGAAGCCTTCCGAGTAAATCGCCAGAATGCCGACACCTCCTCATCTCTCCACCGCTCCCATGTTTTCTTTTGTGTTGCCATAAATTAGCCTGTCTGCGTTTGTGCGCTGGGCTAATGCTAATGCTAATAATGCTAATGCGAGGATAATAAAATGGGGGGGAGTTTTACGGGGCGTGGTTTGCAATTCGCCCAGCCAATCAGAACTGGGGCACTTTTTCCCCCAAGGAGAGTACCACCTCTCAGCAGGCACTATAAATGGGGGTAAAAGTTCCCAGCAATAAGTACTCTTTTTGGTGTGAACGCAACATAAGTAAACGGGAAAAGTACTCTGGTGCGAACGCGGCTATTAGAGAGGACTTTTTAAAGTAGAGACCTAGAAAAGACTCTTTACAGCAGAGACACTAAATAGGACTTTTTAAAGTAGACACTAGGGGTGTAACGGTTCACAAACATTTCGGTTCGGTACGTACCTCGTTTTTTTGGTCAGGTTCGGTTCGGTACGTTTTCGGTACAGCAGAATTTTTTTAATGTTAATAATGTATTCACTCAAATAAATACAAAATATAATAAAATAAACATTAAGGTGCAGCATTTCGATGAACTGAAGTAATCTGTATTTGAACTGTACTCGTACCTAAGCAGCCAGTTTGACATTAGGACTTGCTTGTCATTGTATTTTCATGTTTGTTTAAAGAAAGATGAACTTGTCCACATTGCTTGCTGAAAGAGCAGATCTGCTGGCACTAACAATGTCTCCTGCTGTGGAGAACACCCTCTCTAGGGACAGAGGTAGCAGATACAGCCAGGTAGCGCTTTGCTACCATGGCAACATAGGGATATTTGGCGTTTGTAATAGCTTTGGCTCGGTCTGAACTTGTTGCGAGTGGTGGAGGCTTAAATGCTAGCGGGAGTTGGGTTTGCACTTCAGTCTTTTTTCTTTTGGTACCGGTGATATTCACGTTCGGGTGATGCCTTTTCAAATGAGTGTGCAAGTTTGATGTATTGCCAGCCGCGTAACCAATTGTAGTTGAACATTGCCGACAAACAGCTTTGGTTCGGTCCACCTGTCTTTGTCCGTCATCCTTGTACGTAACTGGGAAACCAAAATGTTCAGAAAACGGAAACTTCAATGATGCTGGAGGATTTTCGAGCTCAACTTTATCAGCGTTCACCATTTCCTCAAATTACTGACTAAATTTGAACGCATCCCTCTGACCAGCTCTCATAGTATGCCTCTCGTCCAATGAAATGACTTGCTCGCTCTATGACGCGTTGAACCCAATGTGAGCAAATTACACTGAATGCTGCGACGCAGCACCTGAGATTACTTCCAAAAAGTTGTTCACGTTCTCAATTTTTTACATTTAACGTTATATTCGTTCGGTACACTTCGGTACACACGTGTACCGAACCGAAGGGCCCGTAGCGAATAATTTCGGTACGGGTAGGTGTACCGTTACACCCCTAGTAGACACACTATAGAGGACTCTTTAAAGTAAACACACTAGAGAGGACTCTTTATAGTAGACACACTATAGAGGACTCTTTAAAGTAAACACACTAGAAAGGACTCTTTAAAGTAGACACACTAGAGAGGACTCTTTAAAGTAGACACACTAGAGAGGACTCTTTAAAGGTTTCCCTATAATATTGAATCAGAGAACTCTTACGGGGTTTTGCGTCAGAGAGATCCGGATGTCTCCATGGATACGGTGCAGCGTTGAGTCCGTTAGTGTCATGGCCGCCGTTGCCGCCACGCTCTTCTTCTGCTCCGACGATCCGCTCTTCATGGAAACATCTGAGCTCTTCTTTCTCTTCTTCTTCTCCTCGTCCTCAGACTGCGATGCTCCATCTCTTTTCTTCTTCTGTGGTTTCTTGTCCGACTCAGCGGATGTTTTTCTATCTGTCTTCTCAGAACCTCTCTCAGGTTTCTCCTCCTTCTTCTTCAGGTCTTTCGTGGCTGTTTTCTTCACCTCTGTTTCTTCTTTCTTCTTCTGTGGTTTCGTGTCTTCGGTGCATTTCTTGTCCGACTCGGCGGATGTTTTTCCGTCTGTCTTCTCAGGTTTCTCCTCCTTCTTCTTCTGGTCTTTCGTGGCTGTTTTCTTCACCTCTGTTTCTTCTTTCTTCTTCTGCGGTTTAGTCGTCTGCTCTGCGGTTGTTTTCCCGTCAGACACATCTTTCTTCTTCTGGTCTTTCGTGGCCATTTTCTCCGCGTTGCTTTCTTTCTTCTCTGAAGTTTTGGACGTAGGTTTTTTCTCGTCTTCGATTTTTTTCATCGCCTCATTTTCCTTTTTGCCCTCCGTTCCCTTCTTGTCTTTTTTGTCGTCCACTTTTCTATCCTCAGATGTCCTCTCCTTCTTCCCTTCTTCCTCCTTCTTCTTCTCCTCCTCCTCCTCCTTCCTCTTCCTCTCCTGCTCCATCGTCACTCCTCCCATCATCGTCTTCATCTGGACTTTCGCTCCTTGTCCTGGCGTCGCCTTCACGATTTTCCCGATGATTTTCCTCTCGTCTTTCTTCTCTTCGTCTTTCTTCTCCTTCACTTCCTCTGGGATTTTACTTGGAACGTCATTCTTCTGTTCGTCCGTCTTCACATCCTTCTTCTTCTCTGCTGTTTTCTGACTGGAGGTGTTGCCCTCTTCCTCTCCCTGTTTTTCTCCACTTCCTGTCTGTTTCTCTGCAGGTTTCTGATCTTTCTTGTTGACGATCTTCTCACTTCTCGAGGTCTTTGTCTCTGACTTCCTGAGACACGCGGTGGATTCTTTGTCGTTCTTTTTGTCCGATGTTGTCGTCTGACTTCTTCTTGTAACCTCCGAGCTGGTTGTGGCTGCATCCCTCCTGAGAAATGTAAAAAAAAAAAAACGGTTCATATGGTTAATTAACACGTAATTATTTGGCTTACAAAAAATAAAAAATATATTTTATAAATGCTAAAATAGAGAAAGCATCTGAAAATAAATGATTTCCTAAGAAAAGTCGATTAAAATGGTGCATCTTTTCCCGTTAAGCAAATGTTTTACTTTCCGTTCCACAGCGGCTGGAACTGCAACAACAACAATGACATTACGGCAGCCAACTCTGTTCACAGTTTCTGATCCACTGTCACTGCCCGATCTGCAGTGCGAGATGGTCCGCCATATTTGACAACAACATACGGCAACTCTAATAGGACATTTGACACAGTGGCGTTTGGCAAAGCAGAAAAAGAACACTCAAAAAACCCGACGTTATTGTTATTACAACGTGACTTCACTATTATTGAACAACTCCTTTTATTGGGTCGTTTTATTGGGTTGAGTACATTGCCAGAATAAGTGAGAAATGGATTTAATAATAATAATACATTTGATTTATATAGGACGCTTTAAAGACAAACGTCATCTCAAGGTGCTTCACAAAGCTATAAGGAAACATAAGTTAAAAGATATCTAAAGGAGCATATTGGATAAAATATGGCAATATAAAAAATAAAAATAAAAGGTTAAAAAAAAAATAAATAAATAAATAAAGTAAAGGACAGTCAGTAAAATGCGGTGTGGAACAGGTACTGAGAGTGATGCCGAGGTCAGCATGTTCTCTGGAATCTGACTCCAAAGGACGTGGACCCAGGGATTTAGCTTCTGTTAGACCAGGAAGCTAACAACCCCCGGTGCTACTGCCGGGAAATCGCTGTGAGTTTATCGTAATATTTGCAGAATTATAAATATAATATATTTAAAAAATATATTACTAAAAACAAATTCTATTTTTCTTTAATTTTCGCACCTATACCAGTCATATCATTTCATACAAAATAAATATAAATTGATTAGCATAAGGTCTTAGCCTCTCGTGCGCAGAGAAAGTTACCGGTGCGCCAATAGGAAGTGGAGCACACAGGAGACAACCGTTGTGGGCGAATGGCAGTGCAAACATTATTTGAGATATATTTTGAACTCGGACTTCATTTTAAGGACATTGCGGCCAGGGGGGTAGAGCTATTTGTTTATTTGTAAAGCCTCCTTCACTTCATGAAAAGGCTGCAGCATCAGGAAGTGCAGCACCAGCGGGTACACACCGCCTTCACTGTGTTCACCACTGCAGGCTGCTACCACACACACATCAACCACACACACCTCTACACACACACACACACAGACATCGAACGGCCCGATTATTCCACCTATCACTTGTTGTATGAAGGAAATACGGTCAATACGGTCACAAAGGCGCATGATGTGACATTTTTGTGGCTTTGAACCAATTAAATCTGACAATGCAGGGGAGGATGGCTGACACATTCATGCTCGCAGACAAAGTCACCGGATTCAAAGCCAAGCTGGGAACCTGGGCACATTGGGTCAACCGGGGTGTTTTTGACATGTTCAGCAACTTATCCAGTTTTTTGTTTTATAGATACAGTGGAATATATCCGTGTGTAAACAATGAATGTGTGTCTCTTACAGCGAGCTCCTCCTGCGGCCTCCTCTCTCGTCCGTCAGTAACCCTTTCAGAGACTTCAGGAAACTCTGCCTCTTGTCCGCCTGCCGACTCTCTCTCTGCAAACACAACACGTCTCATTAGATACAACACACACAGTAGGGCTGCTCGATTATGGCAAAAATCATAATCTCGATTATTTGGGTCAATAATTGATATCATGATTATTAAAAACGATTATCCATTTAATTTGAAAACATCCTTTTATTGGAGAGAAAAATGCGAACTGTCTGTTTTTAACAGTTAATTACCCTAAACTTTTAGGATTGTATAACAGTTGATTACCCTGAACCATAAGTATAATTCAACTGGAAAACGAATACAAAAAATAAAAATAATCGTTTTATTTCGATGTTTTCATAATTGTTGTGATTAAATTACAATTAATTAACTAATCACAATAACATATTTTGCCATGAAATGTATACTTTTACTCTGGAAGAATGAACGTCCTCCAACATTTAAA
>NC_136901.1:44520018-44547518 GCF_949606895.1 Notothenia rossii | reverse complement strand
GGTAGCTTTCACGTGAGAGGTAGCTTTCAGGTGAGCGTTAGCTTTAAGGTGAGAGTTAGCTTTCAGGCGACAGTTAGCTTTCGGGTGAGCGTTAGCTTTCGGGTGAGAGGTAGCTTTCAGGTGAGAGGTAGCTTTCAGGTGAGCGTTAGCTTTCACGTGAGAGTTAGCTTTCAGGTGAGAGGTAGCTTTCAGGTGAGCGTTAGCTTTAAGGTGAGAGTTAGCTTTCAGGCGACAGTTAGCTTTCGGGTGAGCGTTAGCTTTCGGGTGAGAGGTAGCTTTCAGGTGAGAGGTAGCTTTCAGGTGAGCGTTAGCTTTCACGTGAGAGTTAGCTTTAAGGTGAGAGGTAGCTTTCAGGTGAGAGGTAGCTTTCAGGTGAGAGGTAGCTTTCAGGTGAGCGTTAGCTTTAAGGTGAGAGTTAGCTTTCAGGTGACAGTTAGCTTTCGGGTGAGCGTTAGCTTTCGGGTGAGAGGTAGCTTTCAGGTGAGAGGTAGCTTTCAGGTGAGCGTTAGCTTTCACGTGAGAGTTAGCTTTAAGGTGAGAGGTAGCTTTCAGGTGAGCGTTAGCTTTCACGTGAGAGTTAGCTTTAAGGTGAGAGGTAGCTTTCAGGTGAGCGTTAGCTTTCACGTGAGAGTTAGCTTTAAGGTGAGAGGTAGCTTTCAGGTGAGCGTTAGCTTTCACGTGAGAGTTAGCTTTAAGGTGAGAGGTAGCTTTCACGTGAGAGTTAGCTTTCACGTGAGAGTTAGCTTTAAGGTGAGAGGTAGCTTTCATGTGAGCGTTAGCTTTCACGTGAGAGTTAGCTTTAAGGTGAGAGGTAGCTTTCGGGTGAGAGGTAGCTTTCGGGTGAGAGGTAGCTTTCGGGTTAGAGTTAGCTTTCGGGTGAGAGTTAGCTTTCGGGTGAGAGGTAGCTTTAAGGTGAGAGTTAGCTTTCGGGTGAGAGTTAGCTTTAAGGTGAGAGTTAGCTTTCGGGTGAGAGGTAGCTTTCGGGTTAGAGTTAGCTTTAAGGTGAGAGTAAGCTTTCAGGTGAGAGGTAGCTTTCGGGTTAGAGTTAGCTTTAAGGTGAGAGTTAGCTTTCGGGTGAGAGTTAGCTTTCGGGTGAGAGGTAGATTTCGGGTGAGAGTTAGCTTTCGGGTGAGAGTTAGCTTTCGGGTGAGAGTTAGCTTTCGGGTGAGAGTTAGCTTTCGGGTGAGAGTTAGCTTTTGTGAGAGGTAGCTTTCAGGTGAGAGGTAGCTTTCAGGTGAGAGGTAGCTTTAAGGTGAGAGTTAGCTTTCAGGTGACAGTTAGCTTTCAGGTGAGAGGTAGCTTTAAGGTGAGAGTTAGCTTTCAGGTGACAGTTAGCTTTCAGGTGACAGTTAGCTTTCAGGTGAGAGGTAGCTTTAAGGTGAGAGTTAGCTTTCAGGTGACAGTTAGCTTTCAGGTGAGAGGTAGCTTTAAGGTGACAGTTAGCTTTCAGGTGAGAGGTAGCTTTCAGGTGACAGTTAGCTTTCAGGTGACAGTTAGCTTTCAGGTGACAGTTAGCTTTCAGGTGAGAGTTAGCTTTCAGGTGACAGTTAGCTTTCGGGTGAGAGGTAGCTTTCGGGTTAGAGTTAGCTTTAAAGGCCCTGTGAAGTGTGCACCTGTGCATGATCTGTTATGCTAATACGTATAGTAATGACCAAAATTGTCCATTGGAACCCATATCAAAAAATGTTGGAATAGCAACAAATTTGACGAGTTTTGAATTTTCCGGGGAAATCTGCAGTCGACCTTCGCCTTCGTGGGCGTGGCTTGCGATCTACTGCGTGACGTCACGAGATGGACGCCGCCGCACTGTTTACATTCACCACCGTTCGTTTTTTCTCTTTTTCAAAGTCGAATTTCTCAACGTTTTTGAGCTAGTATTTTCCTGGAAAGTGTGTCGGAGTCGACTGGAAGTGATTGCCAATCGAGAAAACCTGACAATGGAGGCGACAGGGAAGAAAGAGGGATGAAAAACACAGGGGAAACGATGCATTGCCGCTGGCTGTAGTAATGTCAAGTCTGCCGAAGTGGCGATGTTTCTGTTCCCAAAAGATGAAGGTGAGCCTGGCTGGTGTCATTGTTTCGTAGATTATTTGATTGATCATGATAAATAAAGGCCAGTGGTCGATTCGAGAGAGAGAGAAAGAGAGACTGACAGAGTTACAGGGTTGTTGTTAGCATCTGGTGCTAGCTCGGAGCTAACGGAGATTAGCTGTTTCAACAATAAGGAGAGGGAGAGTGCTCTCCTGTGGGACTGAGAGAGATAACGTCAGCTCAGGGAGGTAAACTGTAGCCTAAGTTATCTCAGTGGGTTTGGTCATCTATGTAAACAAATATTTCCATCTATGTAATATTAGTTGTATAAAATAGGTTAAGAAATCCTTCCAATGTTTTTTGATTATTGAAATATATGTTTCATATGAGTGTTGAGAGCTGTATCCATAAATCTCTTAATGTTGCCCTCAAAGTGCACCAGATTGATCACTTTCCTCATCTATCCTGTCCGAAAAGCTGTCCAAATTAATCATTTCTCTCACACTAGTATCACTTTCCAGAGTCTCCGCCATGTTTACAATCGCAACTGGGTACATCCTGTGACGTCACAGCCACTATCGTCTGCAACTTCCGTTAGGCTCAGACGGCAAAATTAATAATTCATTAATTCATTAATTATGAATTATTAAAAATTATTTTAGACATGAACAGGCACAATGAAATGTAAGGAATGAAACTGCCATTTCATTTTGGTGCAAAAACATGCACTTCACTGGGCCTTTAAGGTGAGAGTTAGCTTTCGGGTGAGAGGTAGCTTTCGGGTTAGAGTTAGCTTTCAGGTGAGAGGTAGCTTTCGGGTTAGAGTTAGCTATAAGGTGAGAGTTCGCTTTCGGGTGAGAGTTAGCTTTCAGGTGAGAGGTAGCTTTCGGGTGAGAGTTAGCTTTAAGGTGAGAGTTAGCTTTCGGGTGAGAGTTAGCTTCCGGGTGAGAGTTAGCTTTTGTGAGAGGTAGCTTTCAGGTGAGAGGTAGCTTTAAGGTGAGAGTTAGCTTTCAGGTGAGAGTTAGCTTTCGGGTGAGAGGTAGCTTTCAGGTGACAGTTAGCTTTCAGGTGAGAGTTAGCTTTCAGGTGAGAGTTAGCTTTCAGGTGAGAGTTAGCTTTCAGGTTAGAGTTAGCTTTAAGGTGACAGTTAGCTTTCAGGTGAGAGGTAGCTTTAAGGTGAGAGTTAGCTTTCAGGTGAGAGTTAGCTTTCAGGTGACAGTTAGCTTTCAGGTGAGAGTTAGCTTTCAGGTGAGAGTTAGCTTTCAGGTGAGAGGTAGCTTTAAGGTGACAGTTAGCTTTCAGGTGAGAGGTAACTTTAAGGTGACAGTTAGCTTTCAGGTGATAGTTAGCTTTCAGGTGACAGTTAGCTTTCAGGTGACAGTTAGCTTTCAGGTGAGAGGTAGCTTTAAGGTGAGAGTTAGCTTTCAGGTGACAGTTAGCTTTCAGGTGAGAGGTAGCTTTCAGGTGAGAGGTAGCTTTAAGGTGAGAGTTAGCTTTCAGGTGACAGTTAGCTTTCAGGTGACAGTTAGCTTTCAGGTGAGAGGTAGCTTTAAGGTGACAGTTAGCTTTCAGGTGAGAGGTAGCTTTCAGGTGAGAGTTAGCTTTCAGGTGAGAGGTAGCTTTAAGGTGAGAGTTAGCTTTCAGGTGAGAGGTAGCTTTAAGGTGAGAGTTAGCTTTCAGGTGACAGTTAGCTTTCAGGTGACAGTTAACTTTCAGGTGAGAGGTAGCTTTAAGGTGACAGTTAGCTTTCAGGTGAGAGGTAGCTTTCAGGTGAGAGGTAGCTTTAAGGTGAGAGTTAGCTTTCAGGTGACAGTTAGCTTTCAGGTGAGAGGTAGCTTTCAGGTGAGAGGTAGCTTTAAGGTGAGAGTTAGCTTTCATGTGACAGTTAGCTTTCAGGTGAGAGGTAGCTTTCAGGTGAGAGGTAGCTTTCAGGTGACAGTTAGCTTTCAGGTGACAGTTAGCTTTCAGGTGAGAGTTAGCTTTCAGGTGAGAGTTAGCTTTCAGGTGACAGTTAGCTTTCAGGTGACAGTTACGGTACGTCTACACTACAGGCATCAAAAAATGCTTTCAACGCTTCGCCCATTCACTTGAATGGGGTGACGTAGAAGATTTTGAATCTTCACCGAACTGCATTGTGGGGAGCATGGCATGGCTTTGCAAGCATCACGAGCATCTATCGGCATCAAAAGTTGAACAATGTTCAACTTTTGAGGCTCGATGCTTGGCATCAGCCAATGAAATCCCGTTTATGCAAATCCCGCCAGTGCAAGCGCAGCCAATCAAACCGCGTGCAAGCTGGGAGAGCCAGACCGCAGTTCATTTCCTCATATTCCAAACGAGATATTACGGTAGCAAATCACCCGGTTCTTTACGACCGGAACTATTTACCGGGATACAAACCGGAGGAACCAGGCATGGAGGGAGGTGGCAGAGACAGTGGGTGAAATTGGTCGTTTTTTCGCCTGTTTGGAGAGTTTATATCCAGTTTACTTCGTTTTAACATTGCTATTGCTCTGTATGTCGGGGGCGGGAGATTCATGTGATTGGTTGCTCGCAAAAAATCGCCAAGCTTCAGACACGCCCAGCTCCAAGATTTTTTCATGCCTGTAGTGTAGACGGGCCGTTAGCTTTCAGGTGAGAGTTAGCTTTAAGGTGACAGTTAGCTTTCAGGTGAGAGTTAGCTTTCAGGTGAGAGTTAGCTTTCAGGTGAGAGTTAGCTTTAAGGTGAGAGTTAGCTTTCAGGTGACAGTTAGCTTTCAGGTGACAGTTAGCTTTCAGGTGACAGTTAGCTTTCAGGTGAGAGTTAGCTTTCAGGTGAGAGTTAGCTTTCAGGTGAGAGTTAGCTTTCAGGTGAGAGTTAGCTTTCAGGTGAGAGTTAGCTTTCAGGTGAGAGTTAGCTTTCAGGTGACAGTTAGCTTTCAGGTGACAGTTAGCTTTCAGGTGACAGTTAGCTTTCAGGTGACAGTTAGCTTTCAGGTGACAGTTAGCTTTAAGGTGACAGTTAGCTTTCAGGTGAGAGTTAGCTTTCAGGTGAGAGTTAGCTTTCAGGTGAGAGTTAGCTTTCAGGTGAGAGTTAGCTTTCAGGTGAGAGTTAGCTTTCAGGTGACAGTTAGCTTTCAGGTGAGAGTTAGCTTTCAGGTGACAGTTAGCTTTCAGGTGACAGTTAGCTTTCAGGTGACAGTTAGCTTTCAGGTGACAGTTAGCTTTCAGGTGACAGTTAGCTTTAAGGTGACAGTTAGCTTTCAGGTGAGAGTTAGCTTTCAGGTGACAGTTAGCTTTCAGGTGACAGTTAGCTTTCAGGTGAGAGGTAGCTTTCAGGTGAGAGGTAGCTTTCAGGTGACAGTTAGCTTTCAGGTGAGAGTTAGCTTTCAGGTGACAGTTAGCTTTCAGGTGACAGTTAGCTTTCAGGTGAGAGGTAGCTTTCAGGTGACAGTTAGCTTTCAGGTGAGAGTTAGCTTTCAGGTGAGAGTTAGCTTTCAGGTGAGAGGTAGCTTTAAGGTGACAGTTAGCTTTCAGGTGAGAGTTAGCTTTCAGGTGAGAGTTAGCTTTCAGGTGACAGTTAGCTTTCAGGTGAGAGTTAGCTTTAAGGTGAGAGTTAGCTTTCAGGTGACAGTTAGCTTTAAGGTGAGAGTTAGCTTTCAGGTGAGAGTTAGCTTTAAGATGAGAGTAGCTGGTTGTGAATTGGAGTCTAATGGAGAGAGAGGATTTAACAGAACAGCAGTTTTAATAAGCGACTCTTACTTTGAGTTTGCTCCCCACGGCGGGGGTGTTCTGGATCTCCCACATGCCTTCAGTGAAGCCTTTGATCCGGACCCCGCTGCCGAACTTCAGCTTGTTCCCGACGTACGGCACAATGTTCCCCGGAGGGATCGTTCCTCTGAGGACGGATATTAAACTTTGAAGTCACCATGTCTTTGCTGTCAGGATTACTGTGTGTGTGTTGTTGTGTGCATTTATGATTGGTTGAAACTAGTTGAGGAGGGCCAAGGTTTAAACTTTCAGCATTCGGCCAGCCTGTGAAGGTTCCTCCCTCTCTGTCGCTATCATACGTCATTTGTTTTTGCTAAAGTTGTCTACAGACATGGTGGAGAACCTTCATTGTGCTGGCTCCCAGCTATGCGTGGGCGCGGAGCTCACCCTCACGGCCAAGGCCTCAGTAACTCACTGTCTCTACAGTGTCTGCACCTGGCTTTGGGTCAGGGTATGTTTTGGTCATTGGGTTTTCTTTTCACAAAAGGATATTCAAAAACTAAAAAGAACAGGATATTACATTTTCGAAATACAAGGCGTTTTTCTTTATCGTGGTCAAAAAGGGATTTACTCAACTTAAAAAACGGGATGATTTTCATTTTCTACTTCTCAAAACAAAAAATTAAATCTCTAGAAAACAGAAACAAAACAACTGCTGTCATATTCTGCTACAGGAAGTGACCTTACAAAATAAGAGCGCAGATGAGGACGGAATCCGTGTGTCTACGGTCCATTTGTTTTTCTTTATTAAACAAGTAAACTAGTTTGACTTCTACCAGAAATGAAATGAAGTACTCTTACTCTGTGTACTTTGTGAGTAATCCTCTGTCAGACTCCCCTCCATACATAATGCATGTTTTCTGCTATCTTTGATGAATGATACCATTAGTTGTTAATGAAAGTGATCCTGTTTGACTTTGTATTAGCCTACTACTTACAATACATTGAAGTACTTTTACTGTGTGTTTTTCCAGTAATCCTCTGTGAATGTCCCCTGCTGAGAACAAGAATGCATGTTTTTCTTTTAATAAGCGTTGAAACACCTTTCTCATGAGACTGATATTGTTGGACCGAGTATTTTAAGAGGATGGTAGACTTGATATCAGCTCTACTTCCAGTCAGTACTCCGGCAGCAGCATTTTACACCTTGGAAAGTCTTTAGAGTCTGGCCTGGATAGCTGGTCTACCCTTCAGCACACTGACACACTCTGTCACATGGTTGGCCTCTTATGAAGCTGCTGTCTTTTAAATATGATTATTTCTCAGCCGCTAGTTTGTACCTCGCAGATTCTTCCATCAGTCCCAGTCAACGCCTCCAGCACACTTCCAGTATCTGACTCCATATGATATTGTCCTGATGCTGTAAGGGTGATGCCCCATGATCACAACATGACCCCTCTAGAGTCTGAGTGCCAAGGACCTCATATTATGTCTGTCATTAATGTTACATCACCCATTATAACAGTTTGATTTCCTTTTTCTCTTCTCTTAACTTAATAATCCTGTCTTTAAGTATAATACAATGTAAAGTCCTGCACCATTTGAAGGCTTCAAAACAGGCATTTTTACTGTATGTGTTTGGAGAAATTACAATCAATGGCCCAGAATTGGCCCTCTATAGCAGTAAAAGTACTTCATAGTACTTGTGGGTGTAGTTTCGCTAGTACTGAGTCCAACAGAGTCAATCTCACGAAGAACTAAAGGCAACAAATAATAAAAACAAAGTGGAGAGGCGGCTGAGTGACCGCAGTGCAGAATCGCTATATAGTTTAAATCTCCAACAATGTTCTCCATTTTAGAAACAGGCGTATTATATTTACAGCCCTTAGTAACATCCATGTTCTGGGCTCAATGTGTGTCTTGGCTGTTTTCGTTGTAATGGTTAAATTCACCTTGTTTATAATATTATCACAGTTCCAAGCAAACGAGTGCTTTTGTTTTGAAATCACTTCCGTGAGTTTTGCCGATCCCCCCCCCCCCTCGCTGCGAGGACCATGAGACCATTTAGTAAGGTAAAAAGCAAAAAGGCCTCTCAGACGCTCTTCCGTTTACTTGTTTAATAAAGAAAAAAAAATGGACCGTAGACACACGGATTCCGTCCTCATCTGCGCTCTTATTTTGTAAGGTAACTTCCGGTAGCAGAATATGAAGGTCGTTTTTTTGTTTCTGTTTTTCTAGTGATTTTGTTTTTTGTTTTGAGAAGTAAAAACAGAATCATCCCGTTTTTTAAGTTTAGTAAATCCCTTTTTGATAAAGAAAAAAGCCTGGAATTAGTTTTTTCAATTTTAAAACAAAAATGAAATATCCAGTCGTTTTTGAATATCCATTTGTGAAAAGAAAACCCAATGACCAAAACATACACTGACCGCTTTGCTACATTAATATTACAAGCTAAAACTTTCTCTATGACTTTTCCCTCCGTTTCGTATCCAACCCATCAGAACCTGGGATTAGTGATTTTGTCTATTTATTCCAAAGTCATAGCAACATAAAAAGAGCCCAATAAGCTTATAATGTAATAATAAGAATCAGTCTTGTAATGTTATATAAAAATAGACTCCACAGTATGTACGTACATCTGATGAGTCCCGAAGAAGTAGACCGGGATTCTCTTGTTTTTTCCACCGCCGTCACTCTGACACACCTGAACACACAGAATATCACGTTAGCTAGGAATACACATCTGTACGCAGGTATTTGTGTTTTGTGTGTGTGTGTGTGTGTGTGTGTGTGTGTGTGTGTGTGTGTGTGTGTGTGTGTACCCTGGCAGGCCAGTGGGGGAATCCCTTCATCTTGGCGAACACCAGGTCTCCCTGTTTGAACTGGTCACCGTTTTTCCCTGGCATCGTGATAACTCTCACCTTATTGACAGAGAAAAAGCCTGATAGAAAACAGAAATATATTGAGATGACTTAATAACCATCATGTAATCAAGGGGCGTCTGAAAGACACATTTACTCATTGATTATATATATGTATATATACCAGTTTTAGTTTCACATGATGTGTAACTCTTCTCTTATCTTATTAAAAGTACATATTTATATCTGATATGTAATTAAGAAGTAATATAAAGTGACATAAAATGAAACTACAACTACCTGCAATCTGTATTTGAGTACATTTATTTGATTTACTTTCCAACCATGAACAACCGTTTGTTTATTGTTTAAACAACTCGTTTATTTCCATTTTAACAATTAAAACCTATTTTAGAAAGCGTGAAGTGTAAACTGTGACATAAACTGAGTAGTTTCTATCTATATTTTGCATTAATTTAGTAGCATTTATACATATATCACTGTTAATGCAAATCTGAGATATAATCCAGACAAACAAAGAGTATTAAAAGAACAATATGTATCTCTGATATGTAGCTAAGGAGTATAATTTATAAAGTGACCTTAAAATGTAGTTTCCAACCATAGAAAACGGGTCATTGTAAGGCTTTAACTGTTGCTAGATGTTATCTGAAAGGTATAAACCACATTCAAAGAGAGTAAAGGTCGTTTCCTTCCACCAGAAACATTTTTTAACCGGTTTTTAATTCTTTTTTGTTTCATTTCCAGCTCGTCCTGTCTTTGTTTACAAATACAGACCGTTAGCTCTGAAGCTAACTTTAGCATGTGGCTAAACCCTGAGCTGTAGCTGGACCCTAACTCTCTGTGGTTCATATCTATCTCAATGCAAGTTTACCGGGACATTGGAAGGTTTACAAACCGTAACGAACCCAGGGATTATGGTGTGAATCCGGAGATAAAGTCTCTGTTTTCTCTCGTTTCTAAGCTACGATCCTTGTTCTTCTTCTGTCGCCATGTTGACCGTGTACATCGTGTCACGTGACAAACAGCACTTTCCCGCTAGCGGCTGTACCATTGTGTGGGGAGACTGGACTGTACCAACTCGGGGTAAATCTGGCAGAAAATGTCAAATAAAACGAATTTCGGAGTAAAAATAATAATATATACACTTATTATCCTTCAACGAAACGTGATATTTTTAACTAACCTTAATGTAGATTGTATGCTAAATTATTCTTTACAGCCTTTAAGAAGCACATTATTTAACTTTCTACTACACTGAATTTATTTGAAAGATTTAATATTCAAATTATACACACAATATATATAATATTAAAGCTATGTTCACATACATTTATCGTTTTCTCAGTAATTATAATATATTACAGTATTTAGGATTCAGGGATGGGCTATTCTATTGATCGAGTACTTTTACTTTTAGTACTGTAAATATATTTTGGTGCTTTCACTGTTTAATGCACAACTTTTATTAACTGACATATTTCTTGTTACGTACTGGTACCGACAAGTTAAAAGAAATACAGAATTAAACTATTTATAGGTGTGTTTCTTTATAGACTATAAAATGGGCAGAATTGACAAACACATGCGAGGTAGTCTCATTTTAAGAACTACGATGTATTAAATAAATATACAAAGCTGTAAATATTTACACGTTTATTACAAAAACATTTTTCTCAAACCCAGCAGACAGGCTTAAAATGCCTATGAACATAGAGCTGGTTATTATTGTGTTTTTTTAATACAATAGCTGCTTTTTGATACTGATACCAAAAAACGATCTGATCAGAGAATATGTAAATAAATTACAAGTCTGACAGGGAATTTATAGAAGCTTTTTACAGTCCAACACTTCATATTTTAGTGTGTGATCATGTGTTCTTATATCAGTTCATCAACAGTCAGTTCGTCCAGTTTTTTTAATCACTTCCACTATCGCTGTCTTCCTCTTCTTCCTCCTCTCCTTTCTCCTCTTCCTCCTTCTTCTCAAGTTCCTCCATGAGTCCGGCGAAGAAGTCGTTTTCTCCGTGAGCTTTCTTGGTGAGCGACTTCATGCGTCCGTCTTTCTTCTTCCTCTTGCGGTACTCGGTGACCTTGGTGTTTTTTAAATCGGAAATGTCCCAGAACTTGATCAGCTGATCGTGGGCGCTGCTAACCAGGAAACGGGAGTCCCAGGATTTGTTGATTTCCTCGACAGGTTCTCCAACATGTTGCCCGATGCACCCGATGACCCGGTTGGGAAAGAGGTTCACGGCTCTGATGGAGGAAGGAGAGACATTTATATATAAGCATCCAATAAGGGTGAGGAATCAGGCTTATTGGTACACGATTGGTGGCCAACCAGGACAAAAGATATTATGGATTACCTTCGAAGTAAAGGGTTGTTGGACTATTTAACCAATATCAAACCAATTCAGGCCACAAAGACATCATAGTAGACCATTTAAAAAATAGTTTTGACCAGTTAAAGCCCATTTCGGTCCAGGTTAGAGCATCGAGGAACCAGTTTATGATCCCAGTCATTAAGTCGTACCATTAGAAAAAAATATTTTGGACTACTTGAAAATGTGCCATCATGACATCAGCTCAGACAATTAAAAGCTGATTTTTAAAATAATTTGCAGAGCGCTAAGAAACCAGTAATCCCAATGGGAACCGGACTCACCGGATGTACCCGTCCATCATTTTAGAGCGTTAAGTAACCAGTGTATGGAACCAAGATCATGTCTGACCATTACAACACCTGGTTGGACCATTAAAAGACCAGATTTTACCATAAGAAGCCAATTTTGACCATTTTAGATCATCAAAACATTAGATTAAAGCAGCGTTGTTAGTTAAAAGATTAGCTTGGTCCATCAAAAGAACATTTTAGGTCATATAAGATCACAAAAACACCAATTGGACTACAGAAAGACTGCGTGGTTCAACTAAGACCAATAAAACCAACGTAACAGCAATCTAGGACCAAAATCAAACAGTAATCCCAATGGGGAAAATTGAAAGATATTATGGATTATCTCAAACTGCTGGATCTTGTTACCAATGAGAAGCCAATTCGGCCACAATCACATCATATTGGACCATTTAAAAAGCAGATTTGACCATTTAAAGCTCATTTTGAACCAGATAAGAGCATCTAGAAGCCAGTTTACAATCCCAAAATCATCAATGTAACTGTAATCTGGGACTAAAAACCACCAGTAATCCCAATGGGAACCTGCCTCACCTAATGTACCCGTCCATGGAGGCGGTGCACATGATGTTGTCGGTGATCGGCACGATGCACTCCACGGACTCAGCTTTGATGGTGAATCGGTCGCTCGTTGCTCCGAATCCGTTCCAGTTGAAGATGTAGATGGTTCCTTCGCTGGAGCCGCAGATCACCTTCTTCCCCCGCTTCATCAACGCCACCGAGGTCAGATCTCCGGTCTGATTCTCCGACAGAAGCTCGAAACGCCGCCGTTTTATGTTGAAGACGCCCATCGTGCCGTCGCCACTGTGAGGGGCAATTAGAGGGGTTAAAGAGGGCCGTTAGAAAAATTTCAGAAAATGTAATTTGACGAAAAAACGTGAGAAAAATGTACGAAAAGTTGGAAGAAAAAAATGTTCCTGAAAAATTAACAAATATGTATAGAAATGTTTTAAATATCTATTAAATAAAAATTTCAGAAAATTGTGAAAAAAAATCCTAAAAGTTAAAGAAAATAATCGGAAATTGGAAAAATGATTCAGTATCCCCAATGTCCAAAAATATCGTGTTTTTTAACCAACTGCTTTTTTACCAACGGCAGCAACTAAAAACGATTGTCAGAATATTTCAGATAAGTTTGTAAAAAAAATCCCTAAAAAAAACATTTACAAATTGTCCGAAATGTTTGTGAAAAATGTCAAAAGAAAATTGAATATTTAAATAATACAAAATGATTATGAAAGTTTAAGAACCTGGTAGTGAGGAGGATCCTCTTGGCCGCGTCCACTGCGATGCCACTGATGTAATCCTCATGCTGTTTCAGATCCATGATGGCCGTCCCCTTCCTCATATCCCACACCTTCAGGAAGAACAACGGGACAAATTCAAGTCAGATTTATGCTTTTCCTCATATTTGGAAGCGATGTCGTTTTGAACACGTGAATTCCTCAATAAAAAAAATAAAAAAAGTAATACATTTAAATTAAACAAAAATAAATTAAATAAGAAGGAAAAATAAATAAACAAAATGTATTAAATAATGAAACCTTCAGAGTCCCCCCATCGTCCCCAGTAGCCAGGATGTTCTCGTCCACCAGCAGCAGGCTGTTGATTGGGGCTCCGTGAGCTCCTCTGATCCGAGTCACCAGCTGCCCTCGCTCCACGTCCAGTAGGTGGACCGCTTTATCTCTGGAGACGCTGTAGAGCTGCAACCCGTCAGCAGAGAAACGCACCTGCAGAGAGACAGGTAAGGAGGTTTGTTTTAGAGTTTTACACACAACCTCACCTGTGTGCAGGACTTCAGAAGTTCAGGTGTTCTTTAGTAAACAACAACAGAACCTCAGGTGTTCTTTAGTAAACAACAACAGAACCTCAGGTGTTCTTTAGTAAACAGACCCTCACCTGTCTGCAGGACTTCAGGTGTTCTTTAGTAAACAGACCCTCACCTGTCTGCAGGACTTCAGGTGTTCTTTAGTAAACAGACCCTCGCCTGTCTGCAGGACTGCAGGTGTTCTTTAGTATCTTTAACAACAACAGACCCTCACCTGTCTGCAGGACTTCAGGTGGTGTCCAGAGGACCACAGTTCCCGGGTCTCTCCCTCAGTACAGGAGTATGCATATGCGTACAGATCTCCGTCCACGTCTCCGCACACCAGCAGGTCTCGGGTCGGGTGCAGAGCCACCGTGTTGGCGATGGCCTCCAGCTTGATGTCCGCTGGAGTGTCCCTAATGATTGGCTCCTGAGGCCCCTCTTCATCATCTTCATCATCATCATCATCCTCCTCTTTCTCTTTCTCCTCTTCCTCCTCTTTCTGTTCCCTGTCTGAGGTCTCTGGAGCTTCTGGTTCTGGATCCATTTCTGGAGGATCTGAGGTTTCAACGTGTTCCGCGGGCGCTGCCATGTTGTTTTTTTCGTTTCTTCTACGGTGGAAACACGTGGAGAGTTAACAGAGGAAATGCACCACACTGCCCTCTAATGATCTTCAATGGAAACATGCTATTATTTTTGAAACATGAAAATAAAACACATTTGATAATAATAAGAACAATAATAATGTGTGTTCTGTTTTATTCTCAACTTTTATGTATTTATTCATACATTCATTTATTTTTTCCCATATTTATTTATGCATTTATTTATTATTTTATTTATGTATAAATATATATTTTTTCACATTTATTTATTCGTGTATTTATTTAATTATGTGTTTATTCATTTATTTATTTATGGACAGCGGGGCTTCGTTTCACATCGATGACGTAGGTAACATCACTAGTTATCAGCCAATCAGGAGTCGACGCGGAGATGACGTTGGGACGCTCAAAATGGCGTCAGATTCAAACGGCTCCTGGATAATATTTGCTGTAAGTTTTTAATAAAAGCTTTCTATAACGTTAATTATTAATATTGTAGTGTATGTAAGTAGTTTACATTGCCTTGTGTTGGTTATAGTAGATTAAAAGCATCGAAATGTTTTTATTGGAGATAAACCGTATTTGTTTGGGTTGTTTATCAAGTGGCGACAAAATCCCATTCACTAAATGTGTGATTTTCATATTAACTTGTTTATTGACAACTATGAAGATAACTAATACAAATAAATAACATAAATACATTTTTTATTACCTTTTTTTGAATTCGGCGGGTATTTGATTTACCTACCAGCAGGTAATATGAGTTTTGTCTCAGAGATGTAAATTGTAAACAGTAGTAATCTCTTCAATAACCTTTTACTATATACGTTGAAATTCTATAGAAAACAGACATATGTAGTATTTTAAAGGATGCCGAATTTTAAAGTCGACCTTTATAATACGTTAACCGTCTTTTGAATTGTTGTACATTGTTGTTTATATTGACTTTAACCGTATTTGTTTGGGTTGTTTATCAAGTGGAGACAAAATCCCATTCACAAAATGTGTAATTTTGATCATAACTTGTTTATTGACAAATATGAAGAGAAATTACTCAAATAAACAACATAAATACATTATTTATGACGTTCTTTTAAATTCGGCGTATATTTGATTCACCTAACATTAGTTTATATGAGTTTAATCTCAGTTGTAAATTGTAAACATTAAGATTTATGTTACTATTAACGTTGAAACTCTGCAGAAAACAGACATATTTAGTATTTTAAATAGGGCCGAATTGTAAAGTGTACCTTAGTTATAGGTAAATCTTGTTTTTTATTGTTTTAGATGTATTTTTAATGTACTTTATATTATTGTTGTGTTTAATTGATCGATTTGTAAACGGAGTTCGCTTTATGGTTGAGTGCATCTGCTGGCATGGCAACTCAAGCAGCCAGGCAACCGGCTTCATCCCCCGGCAGCAAAACAATCAAAACAACCTCCATTGTGCCTAAAGATGATTTAATACTACCTTAGAAAATATATTGCATTAATGTGCATTTAAAAAAACATCCCTCAGGGGTTTTAAAGTCGCCCTGACTGCAGGGAGACGCAGGTAGAATCAGCGGAGCGGAGGAGAGAGAGTGGCCGGAGAAAGGGTGCGGAGAGCAGGCTGAGCCGAGTGGAGCCGCGGGGGGAGAGAACCGCGGAGAGAAAGAGGTAAACAGCCACTTTATGGACTTTTTTACACCATTTTTTAGTTTTTAAACAAGATTGTTGGATATTTTCCCCCACATATGTCACTAATAATATAGTTTGTACACCACTGTGTTATTATTATTATCATTATTCCCTTTGTCTGACATTTTCCAGTTTTTTTTCTACTGTGTTTTTACACATTTCAGACTTCTTTAAGGATTTGAAAAAAAAAATGTATTAACATATTTTTCTGGCATTTTAACATATTTGTATTATGTATTTTCTGATATTTGTACTTATATATTTAGCCCATATTTTTCGTAATTTTTGAACGCATTTTCCCATTTTTTTTCAATTCTGTTTACATATTATAAGCTCCGAGGAGAGAGCAATGTACACAGTTACTTTTTTACAAATATTTCAGACATCTTTAAGATCTTTTTGGGGATATTTTTAAACAAGATCTTCGGATATTGTTCCCACATATTTCACTAATCTATTTTTCACGGCACTGTGTTTGATACAATCGTTTGAGATAGTATTCCCATTTATTTTATTTTCACGCTTTTAAGATGTTTCTTTACAAATGTTTTAGACTTCTTTAGATATGTTTTGGAAGATTTTCTTTACAGTTTTTTCTGATATTTTGCAAAAAATTCTCAGTATTTTTTCACGGACTTTTCTGACATTCCTATCTAAATATTGTAAGAATTATTTTTGAAAAACTTTACCTTTTGTTCCCATATATTCCTGACATATTTTCAGATTCTCATTGCACGTACAACTCTGGAAACTATGGATTGCATTATACTGTAATTCAAAAGAAACTGGAATATAAAGCCTGCCATGCATGCATGTAGAGATGTATATAGATACATTTTTTCAGAGCTGTTTATCACTAATAATATACTTTGGATACATATTTTATTCAGCTTTTGGAGTGGGACATATTTAATCCTTCATTTTATCTCAAAATCATCTGGGGAAAATAAACTATTCATACACAAAACAAATCACATATAAAGATGAATCTGTTTACTTTTATTTTGCAGTTTGAAAGAGATCATCACCACAATGCAACAGAAAGAGAAGAAGAGAGGAAGGAGAGAGGGGAAGGAAGGTGAGGAAGAGGAAGGGAGGAGGAAGAGGAAGGAGGTGAGGAGCAGGAAGATGGCGTCAGAAGGAGAAGAAGGAGGAGATTGGGAGGAGAAGAGGAGAAGGAGAGTCCATCAGCTGGAGAAGGAGAAGCTGGAGCTGACCAGCAAACACAACCAGGAGGTGAGGAACTGGAATGTTCTCCACTTCTTTCTATATTTGATGGCAAGTTTTCACATAGATCCAGATTACATATTATTTAGGATATTAGCTGATGTTTTAATTATACTTTGCAGATTTCTATCTACTTATAATTCTTGGATATTTAGACATTTAGAAGTCGATGTATTTTGGACACCCTAGATTTATTTTAGGGCACATTTTTCTATATTTTACAAATACTCTTTTAAAGATTTTTGCCAACTTTTTGATATTTTTCTCATATTTTACTGTTATTTAAATAATATGTTTGGACATTTTATACACACTTTGCAGACATCTGTTGTGTATAGTTTTGGAACATTTCTCTGATATATTTCCCACAAGTTTTAACATTTTTCTCATTATTTTCCAATGTATTTTGGACAGACTATATATTTTTGTTGGGATATTTTTCTCATATTTTAAATTTTGGACATTTTGAATAATTATGTTACCACATATATCAGATTGTTTTTGTATTTTTATTTGATATTTTTCACTGTTTTTTCAGAAAGTCTTTTTTGGACATTTTCGATATACATTGCAGACATCTTTTTTATTTATTTTTTACATTTCTCCGTCATTTTCTGATATATTTCCCACATGTTTAAAAAAAAAAATCTGATTATTTTCCAATGTAATTTTGGACAACCTATCTATTGTTTTTTGGATATCTTTCTCATATATTACTGAAATTTGAAATAATATTTTTTGGACTTTAAAAAAATAATAGTTTTCACACATTTATCAGATTGTTTTTTAAATTGTATTTGATATTTTTTCACAGTTTTTTCACAAATGTAATAATACTTTTTTGTGACATTTTCCAGATTATGTCCACACACATTTCAGACATCTTTATATCTTTGGAACATTTCCCCAAATGTTTCTGAACTTTTCCCCACATTTGAAACATATTCTACCAACATGTTTGGTATACTTTCCCCCCCTCAGGTGTGTGGGCTGCAGGCGGAGCTGACCCGTCTCAGGTGCTCTGTGGAGGGGGGGGAGGCTCAGAGAGAAGAGCTGCAGTACCAGATCACTGTGAGCCAGAGGGAATCAACCCGGGACAAACACACACTCACAGGTACACACACACACACACACACACACACACACACACACACACACACACACACACACACACACACACACACCACACACACACACACACACACACACACACACATACAGACTAAACTGTATGCACTCCACTGCAATATACGTGTTACAAAGATACAAAATAGCTTGTTTTATTTAAAATATGTCCCAAAAATTGCTGCAAATTACTTCGTTTTTCAGATTGCTTTATGCTAGTGTTTGTGTGTTGTGTGTGTGTGTGTGTGTGTGTGTGTGTGTGTGTGTGTGTGTGTGTGTGTGTGTGTGTGTGTGTGTGTGTGTGTGTGTGTGTGTGTGTGTGTGTGTGTGTGTGTGTGTGAGTGTGTGTGTGTGTGTGTGTGTGTGTGTGTGTGTGTGTGTGTGTGTGTGTCAGAGCTCCAGGTGACGGTGGCAGAGTTGCAGAAATCTCTCGACATCACGCGGCGCTGCAGGGAAGAGGACCAGCATGCATTGCAGCAGGAAGTGGAGGAGCGAGACAAACTGATCCACACCTTGAGCTCGGAGAACCAACGACTGCACCAACTGCTGCAGGTACACACACACACACACACACACACACACACACACACACACACACACACACACACACACACTAGATGTTATGCACATGCAAAAAAACTGAAAAATACTTTGTTTATGTTTAAAATTAAATGTTAAAAAGTATATTTTTCTCGTACCAGAATTAACTGCAAAACACCTGCTGATTTATTATTAGCATAACAACAGTTATGAGCATTAATTTGTGTTTCTTTGTTGTGTCCAGGATCAGGAGGAGGCGCTGGAGGAGGCGCAGAGAGAGAGAGAGAAAGAGGAGGAGGAGAGGAGACGAGAACACAGCAAACTGAAATACCTGGAGGAGAAGGAGGAGAGGAGCAGGAGGGAGAAGGAGGTGAGGAAGAGGAGGAGGAACAGGAGAGGAGGAGAGGAGAGGAGCAGGAGGGAGAAGGAGGTGAGAAGGAGGTGAGGAAGAGGAGGAGGAGAAGGAGCTGAGGAGTTGTATGAATGTCTCTTCTCTCCTCAGGTGTTGGATCAGAGAGTAAAGACTCTGGAGTCGAACATGGAGGCGGAGCGAGCCGCTCACCTGGGGTCAAAGTTCAACTCTGAGATCATCCAGGTGACGACCATCCTACTCACCGGAGCCGGTTTGAACTCTGTGTCTAATTAGAGAAAAGCCACTCTGGAGAGAACGATGAACTGATATGTAATGTCTCTCTCTCTCTCCGTGGTCATGTGACGGACAGCTGAGGGGGCGGGACCTGGAGGCGGCGCTGAGCTCTGAGCGAATCATCTTGCAGGAATCTCAGAGAGAGAGAGAGCTGCTGAAGAGCCAGATGAGAGAGGAGGAGAGAGAGAGGAGTGTGCAGAGGGAGAGGGGGCGAGAGAGGGAGGCAGCGCTGCACAGGTACCTTGTTATCAATTCATGCACAAGCATTTTAGTAAAAGCAGGTGATTGGTCAACCAGCTTAGAGATGTCCCGCCCCTTAGCCTATCACGTAACATGTGTTGCAGTGCTAGCCAATAGGAGCGCGAGTGTTCCGTAGTGATGTCATTATGTTCCGGATGTAAACAAAGGAGTCCAATGGAGACGTTTCTGGAGTGTCTGTTATAGTTATGAAAAAATACATCTATTGTTTTTCTGTAACATAGGTGTGTGTGTGTGTGTGTGTGTGTGTGTGTGTGTGTGTGTGTGTGTGTGTGTGTGTGTGTGTGTGTGTGTGTGTGTGTGTGTGTGTGTGTGTGTGTGTGTGTGTGTGTGTGTGTGTGTGTGTGTGTGTGTGTGTGTGTGTGTGTGTGTGTGTGTGTGTGTGTGTGTGTGTGTGTGTGTGTGTGTGTGTGTGTGTGTGTGTGCGCGCGTATGTTTAGGCTGCAGCAGGAGTACGAGCAGTGTAAGTCTGACCTCAGCGTTGCCTTGGAGACGGGGAGGACGACGAACTCTGACCTCAGACAAACGCTGGAGGAGGAGAAGAGACGACACACACACACACACACTCTGCTGGAGCAGGTAACACGCACACACACACACACACACACACACACACACACACACACACACACACACACACACACACCACACACACACACACTCTGCCGGAGCCGGTAACACACACACTCATATTTGTATGGATGAATGTGTATATTGTTGTTGTTGTTTGAATTCCCTCTCCTATGTTCAGGCGGCTAAACGGCAGAGTGATGCAGATGAGTGTGTGAAGCTCATCATGGAAACCCTCCTGCAACACACTGATCCCGCAGCAAAGCATGATGGGAGTTGTAGTCCCTGTGCTGACGTGCTGCAGCTGCTGAGGAAGACTCTGGAGACGAAGGAGCGACAGATCCAGGATCTGCAGCAGCTGACCTCAGATCAGAGCCGACAGCTGCAGGTACACACACACACACACACACACACACACACACACACACACACACACACACACACACACACACACACATCTGTATCTATAACAGTAGTCAAAACATCCTCCAAACAATATTAAATAATATTATAAAATATATAATAATATATTGAAGAACAATTTGTAAAAAAAAAAATCTTTATGTTTTTATATATATTTTAATTGTATTTTATTCTACAATTGAGAAGCTAATACAAATCCAGTTGGGAATAGATTAAGAATAAATGAAGTATTCATTTATTCTAACTCTGATCCTGATCCTAAAGCAGTTTAGAGGCGCATTAGCTCCCCCTGGTGGTCACATTCAGAATAATAACAATAATAATAATACATTTATTTTGGGGGGGGCATTTCATAACACCCAAGGACACCTTACAGGGCATAGGGGCAATATAGGGAACACTTAAAACTGTTGATTTAGTGAAGTATCAGCCGGGGTAAGACAAGACAAACAACAGGAAATGGACCACAGAAGGACACAAAGGACACAGGCTACAGATTGAACAGGTGGGTTTTGGATGTTGTGATGGAATCTGACTGTCGGATGTGTTGAGGCGAGAGCTTGGGACGGTGAGAAGTCCTGCGGACGAAGAGCGGAGGGTGCGGGGGGGGGGGGGGGGGGGGGGTGGTGTACTCCTGAAGGAGGTCGGTGATGTAGATGGGGGCTAGGTTAGGGAGAGCTTTATAAGTGAGTGGAGGGTTTTTGTAGTCAATACGGTAGCGCACAGGAAGCCAGTGTAGCTGAGTGAGAGTGGGGTGATGGTGATGAGTTGGTGCGGGGGATGACCCGGGCAGCAGAGTTCTGGATTATTTGCAGTCTGTTGAGGAGCTTGATGGGAAGGCCAGAAGCAGTCATCCATCCGGGATGTCACGAATGAGAGGACCAGGATTTCAGTGCTGGGTCGGGACAGAGATGAGCGGAGTCTGGAGATGTTCAGAAGATGGAAGAAGGCAGTGCACACACACACTACTCTCTCACACACACACACATACACACACACACACACACACACACACACACACACACACACACACACACACACACACACACTACCCTCACACACACACACACACACACACACACACACACACACACACACACACACACACACACTACTCTCACACACACACACAAACACACACACACACACACACACACACACACACACACACACACACACACAGTCCCCCCAACAGTCCAAGCCTATAGCAGCTAAACTAACGTGTCTACATACATGCACTCCCTTAGGATAGGTTGAGGGATAAGGGTAGGAAGTAGGAAGTAGGAAGCAGAGGTGGAGAGGCACAATCAGGGAGAGAGGTCCCCACTGGAACCTGGACTGGTTAGAGGTAGGAGTAGGTCTGTGACCACGTTCCACACTCCCCGGCCGGGCTAGGCCTCCTCTGCAACCTGTTACCCTCTAATAGACCTCCAGAGGTCAGAGAGGGGAAAGGTTTGGATAAAGTTTTAAATATAAGATCTTCTGTGAATAATGTTTTAGTTTTTAGATTAAAATGTTGTGCTTTTTTCCTCTGCAGGCGTTACAGCAGGTGTCAATCAAACTAAACGAGGAGGTGACACGCCTTCAGACGGAGAGCTCTGATTGGTCGACGCAGAGGGAGGAGATGGAGAGAGAAAGGGAGAGAGAGAGGGAGGAGATGGAGAGAGAGAGGGAGGAGATGGAGAGAGAAAGGGAGAGAGAGAGGGAGGCAATTGAGAGAGAGAGGGAGAGAGAGAGGAAAGAAAAGGAGGGAGAGATGGAGAAAAATAAGGAGGAGAGGGAGAAAGAGAGGGAAGAGATGGAGAGAGAGAGGGAGGAGATGGAGAGAGAGAGGGAAGAGATGGAAAGAGAAATGGAGAGAGAGAGGGAAGAGAGTGAGAGAGAAAAGGGTGAGATAACGTCAGGAATCCAGAAGATCAGCGAATACTACGAGGAAGAATCAAAGGTGATTATTTTATTAAGTGTTTTCTTTGTTCTCCATTTTTCTTTCTGGAGTAATGTGAGAAAAGAAAAGTGAAATAACGTTCCTTTGTGTCGACCTATCAGCGTGCACGATGTGTCTGACTGTGTCCTCTGCGTGAGACTGGACAGGACTTCATTACGTTGGCAACATTTAATTACACTGTTTCTAATTCAACTAGAAAACTGTGTGTGTGTGTGTGTGTGTGTGTGTGTGTGTGTGTGTGTGTGTGTGTGTGTGTGTGTGTGTGTGTGTGTGTGTGTGTGTGTGTGTGTGTGTGTGTGTGTGTGTGTGTGTGTGTGTGTGTGTGTGTGTGTGTGTGTGTGTGTGTGTGTGTGTGTGTGTGTGTGTATGTGTTTCAGGTGCGTCTCTCCTTCCTGTATTGTGTGTATCAGCGTCTTCTCGCCGGCTGCGTCCTGCTCCGTCAGCCCCAAAGCATGCTGGGTAATTTCACCTGGCAGGAGCTGTGTGATGTCATCAACGAGCAGGTGGGTCAAGTGACCTCCGACCTGCGGGAGGCCAACGACACGGTGAGAGACACTGAAATGTTAATTTGTGTGTGAGATAAAAAAAATATGAATAATTGTATATAATAAATCAATATAAATTAATAATTAAATATAAAAATATATTTAAAAATATGAATAATTTATAATGAATAATAAATAAAAACAACATTAAACGAAAATATTAATAGTAAAAAACATTCTTTCTAGTTTTAAACTAAACACCTCTCCCTCTGTCCCTCCCTCTCTCTCCTCCCTCTCCCTCTCTCTCTCTCTCTCCTCCCTCTCTCTCTCTCTCTCTCTCCCTCCTCCCTCTCTCTCTCTCTCTCCTCCCTCTCTCTCTCTCCCTCTCTCTTTCCTCCCTCTCTGTCTCTCTCTCTCTCTCTCTCTCCTCCCTTAGATCGCCCACCTGCAGAGTGTGTGTGAGCAGCGGAGTGCGTGTGTGCGCGAGCAGCAGTGTGTGTTGTCTCGTCTGAAGGAGAGTGTGAGGAGGGGGGAGGAAGAGAGGAGAAACCGACACACACACACCGTCACACAGCTGCAGGAGGAGCTGCAGGTAACACACACACACACACACACACACACACTCACTCACTCACTCACTCACTCACTCACTCACTCACTCACTCACTCACACACACACACACCGTCACACAGCTGCAGGGGGAACTGCAGGTAACACACACACACACACACACACACACACACACACTCACTCACTCACTCACTCACTCACTCACTCACTCACTCACTCACTCACCTCACTCACTCACTCACTCTGACCCCCCCCCCCCCCTTCTGTGTCTCAGGTGTGCCGCTCTCAGCTCTCCTCCCTCCGTCACCACGCCTCCTCCCTGACCTCCGACCTCTCTCTCCTGCGGGGGGAGGCGTCCTGCTTCCTGAGGGCGTGCGGCCTGCTGGGGGGGGCGCTCACACACACACACCTCCGCCTGCAGCAGGTGTGTGTGCAGAAGAGGGTGGTGTGCAGACGGCTGCAGGAGAGGGAGGGGCTGGAGGGCGAGGTGAGGAGCCTGCTGGGAGCTCTGGGAAAGGAAGAGGAGGAGGAGGAGGAAGGGAGGAAGAGGAAGATGGCGGTGAGGAGGTGGAGGAAGAGTGTGTGTGTGGTGATGGCGGTGAGGAGGTGGTGTTTGATCAGTAAACACACAGCTGTGGTGTTCAGGCTGCAGAAGGGAGGAGGCTGCAGCGCTACGAAAACACAGGAGGGTCAACACACTCCCACCTCAGGTGAGGGCCAAGACATTAAAAAAAATTCTAAATATTTGATATTTTTCCCTCGAAATTTTGAAAAAAGCAATAACATATTTACAAATATTATTTAATTTAATAATTAATTCAAGAATTAAAAATATTGACTTGATGTTTTATAAAGATGCTGATGGAGGTGTGTGTGCTCGCTGGCTGCGCTCCAAACGTCTCTCCTCCGTCATCCTGTCCTCCATGGCCGACCTGCAGGGGGCGCTGACACACTCTGGTAACACACACACATATACACTCTGGTAACACACACACGTATACATACTCACACACACACACACATATATTTATTCAGAAAATGTGTTATTCAAAATAAATGAAAAAATTACTACCAATTAATCATCTCTTATTTGGGTCGTTAAAAGTAAATAAACATGATCAGCAAATTGTAGATAAACTTATAAAAAAAAGAAATAAATCAAACATTACAAATATGTCTCTCCAGGCTCCTCCCCTCCAGATGTGACGCCATTGGCTCGTTCCGCTTTGTCCCGCCTCCTGGATCACCTTCTCGACCAATCAGAGGCAAAGTCCGGTCTGCCTGGCACCAGATTGGACGAGGACTCGCTGAGCGGCCGTTTGAGGGGCGGGCTCAACAGAGTGACGCCTCCACAGCCCGACAGCAAGGTAAAACATGTATTATAATAATATATCAAGATGACATATTTATAATAACAGACTGTAGAATAGAACAAATAAACAATATGTTTTCAAAAAAATAAAGAATATTCAGGGATGTCACAGATAAAATAAAGAATAAAGAATAAATGTTATTTTATATGATACAACAACACACAACATTAATTACACATAATGTATTGATGATTCCCAGGCGCTGGTGTCGACCCTGCAGCAGCACTTCCTGGTTTTTAGCCAACGGCTGCACTCGGCTGAGGTGGAGAGGCGGGGCTTAAGGCTGGAGGTAGCCAATCTGAAGGGAGGACTGAGGCAGGAGAGAGAGGAGAGCTGCAAGACGGTGAGCACACACACACACACACACACACACACAGACAGACACAGACAGACACACACACAGACACACACACACACACACACACACACACACACACACACACACACACACACACACACACACACACACACACACACACACCTGTACTGTCTTTGATGAACAGACCTGACTCTTAGTGTGTGTGTGTGTGTGTGTGTGTGTGTGTGTGTGTGTGTGTGTGTGTGTGTGTGTGTGTGTGTGTGTGTGTGTGTGTGTGTGTGTGTGTGTGTGTGTGTGTGTGTGTGTGTGTGTGTGTGTGTGTGTGTGTAGGTCCCGGAGCAGCAGTTCCATAGTGTTTGTGTGGAGCTTCGTGAGGCACTGAGCAGAGAGCAGGAAGTCCAGACACTCCTACAGGAACAAACCGACGCTCAACACACACTCGGCCAAACCGCTCAGGTACGTTATATTCATTATTTAATTGTTTACCTGTTGATTAGGCATAGAGACGTTTTTGTGTATTTAAATCCTTACTTTAATAAAAAAACGTTTTGTCTGAAATGTTCTCTTTTTCCAAATAAATCAAATGTTTTAAATGTAATTGTAATATATAAATGCCCCTCCAGTCTCTGTGTGACGCTCGGCAGGAGGTGACCAGGAAGGACCGCTCGCTGAGGATTCTGGGTAAACACCTGTCGGGGGTGCAGAGGGAGAGGAAACACCTGGAGGAAGAGCTTAGCGACACACACAGGTAACACACACACACACACACACACACACACACACACACACACACACACACACACCTGTCACACCTCATTTTAACTGAAGTAGTTCACCCTTTATTTAACTTTTTCTTCTTTCCTAGACATAGAGATTGTCTGATCAGCAACATGAAGGCTGCGGAGACAAGTTACAAGCAGGTGAACACACACACACACACACACACACACACACACACACACACACACACACACACATATAACCTCCTTTCTGTATCTGATTAGTGCAGTTAAATCATATCTGATATCTGCTCGAGCTTGGAGCGTAACGTCTGCTGTCCTCAGGTCAGGGAGAGTCTCGTCCAATCACGTGGCTGCCTGTCAGCTAAGCCCCGCCCCCTGCCGGCACTCAAGGAGCACCTGAGTGGAGCAGGGTGCATCATGGGAGCTCCGGAGTTGGCAGCGTGTCAGGTGAGGTTGAACATGACATTTTGACATTTGTATGTGTTTTTATATGTTTTTGTTATTGTGCTTTTTATCTTGTTTTTAACTATTGTTTTATTATTTTGCTCCTATTGTGTCATTCTATATTTTATGTGTTCCCTGTACAGCTCTTTGGTCTACTGAGGTTGTTTTTAATTATGTAATATATATATCTATATAAGTAAATGAAGAAGACTTTATTTGTCGTATTGTTGGACTCTCTTTATTGATTCCCCTCTCTCTCCGCCTGCAGACTCTCCTCTCTTCCGCCTCTCAGCTGTTTCTCGCCTGCTGCTCACGGATTGGCTGGCTGGAACAGGAAGTCTCTGCCCACATCATTCACGTGACCACGCTGCGTGGCGAGCTGCAGGAAGTCTGTCTCCGTGACAACCTGGCCTTCATACCTGTGAGAGACGCTCTCACCTGTTAAGTTATTAATTTAAATAAAAATGAACTCATCATTTTCTGTGTTTCAGGTGGAGGGTTTTCCCGAAGCGTTCCCATTGGCTGACGTGGAGACCTGGCAAGCTATTCCTCTCTCTGATTGGTCGAATGAGCTGCCAGTCAGTTTAAACCCCGCCCCTTTCTCTCCTCTCTCCAAAGAAGTGAAGAAGAAGAGAGGAGGAAGGAAACAGATTTAAAATGTTTTTTTACAGAAAATGAAAACTAGACGAAGATATTTAGGAATATTTCTAGATTTAAATGTTTTTAAAGATGTTTAAATATTCTGACAATCTTTATGCTGTTTTTTTTATTTAAGTGTTCATCTGTAACAGCTGGTTGGTGACAAATGACTGAAGGCCATATGGTTGCCTGTGTGTGTGTGTGTGTGTGTGTGTGTGTGTGTGTGTGTGTGTGTGTGTGTGTGTGTGTGTGTGTGTGTGTGTGTGTGTGTGTGTGTGTGTGTGTGTGTGTGTGTGTGTGTGTGTGTGTGTGTGTGTGTGTGTGTGTGTGTGTGTGTGTGTGTGTGTGTGTGTGTGTGTGTGTGTGTGTGTGTGTGTTTGTGTGAGACCAGCTGTTTATTGTATGAGTTGTAAGTAAAACATTTCTCCTTTTTTACTCGAAATCTTTGTCCGGGTTTTTATTTTAAGTGATAAAAACAACAAAAAACATACATGACATGGATTGGGGAAAAGCTGAGTTATTTAAAATACAGTTTTCTGCTCATTTTCAGGTTTCTATGTGAGAAAGTTTTATAGACAGAAAAAACACGACAAACATTTTATTTTACTAACTGCAGCATCAGCACCACGACTGTGTGTGTGTGTGTGTGTGTGTGTGTGTGTGTGTGTGTGTGTGTGTGTGTGTGTGTGTGTGTGTGTGTGTGTGTGTGTGTGTGTGTGTGTGTGTGTGTGTGTGTGTGTGTGTGTGTGTGTGTGTGTGTGTGTGTGTGTGTGTGTGTGTGTGTGTGTGTGTGTGTGTG
>NC_136901.1:44505018-44515018 GCF_949606895.1 Notothenia rossii | reverse complement strand
ATGCAAATAAAGCCGCGAAAACTGGACTACCAGGTCCTCCAGGCTAAACATAAACACATCTGCAAAAATATGGCCTACAGCTCAAAATGGCAAAGAGGTATTCTAAGGAGAGTGTCTCCGGCGTTAGGATAGGCGAGGCATCCTTCTCCTCCAGCTTCTCTTTATATATAC
Source organism: Notothenia rossii (assembly GCF_949606895.1). Lineage (NCBI taxonomy): Eukaryota > Metazoa > Chordata > Actinopteri > Perciformes > Nototheniidae > Notothenia > Notothenia rossii. Next base: position 44,514,847 of record NC_136901.1, on the reverse strand, counting down.
ACGGCTGAGTTGAATTTGGAACACCTGGGCAGAGGCGGAGCCAGGGGCAGACCGGATGCACCTGGGCAGAGGCGGAGCCAGTGGCATACCAGGTGCACCTGGGCAGAGGCGGAGCCAGTGGCATACCAGGTGCACCTGGGCTGATGCGGAGCCAGTGGCATACCAGGTGCACCTGGGCAGAGGCGGAGCCAGTGGCATACCAGGTGCACCTGGGCAGAGGCGGAGCCAGTGGCATACCAGGTGCACCTGCACAGCAGGGAGACAGAAAAGAAACCTGCACCAAAGAGAGAAATTAGTATTTAAAGCCAAGCAAGAGTGATAAAAGCAAGAAAATCACTTAATTTGTTGTCTTATCACAGAGGGTGGTCTGAATACAGTATTTTACTGTGAAATAATACAGTAACATGTTGTGAAATCCTGGTTATCATTGCTCCTGTACATTCACAGTAATGATGTGCCTGCATTGATTTCACTGTGAAATGCAAAATTACAGTATTATATTGTGAACATTACAGGTAAAGACTGTAAAGTGGTAAAACAGTAATTTATTGTAAAATATTACAGCTAAATATTGTGAAATCATGGTAATATTTTACAGTGTGGAGTTTCTTGTTGTTTGATTATTATTTTATTATATTATTATACTTTTTAAATGTTCATTGTATTATTATTATAATTATTATTATTGTTCAGTATTTTAATTTTATATAACAAATTCTTCTTTTAGTATTATATAAATAATTTCTTATTATAATTATTTTAGCAGATTATTTTCTAGATAATATATTAATATTTACAAATATAACATCATGAATACTTGCCTTGTACTTTAAGTGTATTTTTAAAGCTTATTACACACACACACACACACACACACACACACACACACACACACACACACACACACACACACACACACACACACACACACACACACACACACACACACACACACACACACACACACACACACACACACACACACACACACTTGGTATAATAATGGAAGCAGTAAAAGGAGGGAGGCTGAACGTGCATTAGTCCATCGTCCAATCAGGGGGCTTCATTGCAGAGCGAGTGGAATCAATAGGGATTGAAATCACAGGATATATATATTTATATTTATTTCATATATATATACACACAGAGGGAAATGTTTAGAAAGAAGAGGATTTCCTGAGCGAGAGGAGGAACAGGAGGAGGAGATATTTTATATCACAGGTCAGTGGATTTATATCCGTCACATTAATTGTAATCATCTCTATTTTTGTAATTAAATGTTTTGTTTTTAAATCATTAAATAAGAACAAGTCAATATTCATAATTTAAATTATATTCAAGCATGCGTTTGAATCTCATGTTAAACTTAATATTCAAGCACGTTCATCTCTTAACAGGAATACATCTTTGCATTTATTATATATTCTTTATATATATTCATTAGCAATGTTATCATACATTTATATTATCTTATTACACTATTATTTCAAAGATTTTTTTCAGTTTTATTTATCTTGATGCCTTTATAAATACCTTATATAAATAAATAAAATACGTTAAGATAATTATCTAATTAATGTAAAAAACTATATAATTTAATTAAAAAATGGTGTTGTATTTAGACTCTTATCAAACAAACAGGAGAAATGTGGAAAATTATGAAGAAGAGATAAATATTAAAGTACATTTGTTTTAGGTATTTATTTTGTTTCAAAATCAATTAAATCATTGCTAATTATTGTGAAAATTAAAAATAGATATTTCATTTAAAGAAAGTCCATTTGATCTGCTCTGTCTGCAGCGGCGAGACATGAGGATGACTGCAGACACCGAGGAGGTAGGTGTGTATGTGTGCGTGTGTGTGTGTGTGTGTGTTTGTGTGCGTGTGTGTTTGTTCATCAAATTGAAAAAAATATATGCATGGTGTAAATTAATTGTGTTTGTTTAAGATAGTTTTAAATTGTTACGTGGGCTTTTCACCATGTTAGAAGATGTCCCTTTCCCCCCCTAATTGTGTGTGACTACTATATTAAATGATATTTACTATTTAAATGACATGTTATTTATTTCACCCTCAGTCTGTGCGCTGCACGGCGTCCGGCTGCAGCTGCGTCAGTTTCAAACCAGGAAGTGTCCAACTGCGGTCCTGCGATCGCTGCGGACACGGGTGGGTCCCACACGGTAAGAAAAACACACACACACACACACGGACCTCCTCGGTGTCTGCAAACGCCTCCATTGGAGTCCATTGTCCGAACATAGTGACATCTCTGTGTAACACTCGTGCTCCTATTGGCTAGCGCTCCAACACATTGTACCTGATAGGCTAAGGGGCGGGACATTTCTAAGCATTGACCAATCACAACAGAGCCGCCTATCGAACCAATCAGAGCAGACTGGGCTCTGGTTTCAGACAGAGGGTGAAAAGAGGTGCTGCAGCACAGACAGTATGATAACAAGAAAGAGCTTTCTGAACATTAAAGCATGGAGACATGTCACAGGAGAGACTGTTTCTCTAGAGGGTTTAGTTTGACAACCACACAATGTTAGACTTTACCCACCTGCTGCCACACACACACACACACACACACACACACACACACACACACACACACACACACACACACACACACGTGTTCAGTCGCCACGGTGACATGAAGTCAGGTGTCGCTGTCATCGCAAGCATCTGGAGAGAGCATCTGCACACACACACACACACACACACACACACACACACACACACACACACACACACACACACACACACATATTGTTTTTAAGATGATAACCGTCCATCTGTTTTTTTAGACTTGTATTACTCTAAGGTCATCTGTAATCTTCATCCCATGCAAAATGGAAACGGTAATTAGTCAATTATAAAATTCCACCATAAATCTTGTAATTAACTAGTTTGGGGTTTTATTGCATGATTTCTTTTGAAAATGTAAAGCATCAAAAGGTAGTGAATGTGCTATATGTTTGACATTGCATCAATGAGAAGACGACCCTACAGTATAACGTTTCCTCTTCCTCTCCAGCCCTGGCTAAGCTCCACGTCCAGGCCCAGTTTCCCTCCAGCTGTGGCCCAGTAGAAGTGGCTCTCCCTGGGCTGGTGTTCGACCTGAGCTCCCTGGTTCTCTACGGAGCTCAGGCCGTTCCTGTGCGCCTCAAAATCCTGCTCGACCGTCTCTACAGTGTCTTAACCACAGAACAGGTAGGAACAATTATAATAGATAAGGTGTGTGTGTGTGTGTGTGTGTGTGTGTGTGTGTGTGTGTGTGTGTGTGTGTGTGCTTGAGTCTTAAAATTCAGATAGACTTTTTGTCGTCTTCAGGTCGGCCACATCCTGCACACTCTCGGCTGGAGTTTGGGGGATTACGTCAGAGGCTACATGCTGCAGGTAAACACTTTTCTTTACAATGTTATATCAATATATAATGTATGTTGCTTAAAGACAGATAGAGAGTCTAGGGTTAGGAATCATTGGTTTATTTTCAGCAAGTTTTTGGGCAATTTCAAACCAAGCATGCATGAAATCAAGATATTTGCACATTCGGCCATCGTTATCTGTTAACATTGAGTCTTCTTCCCCCCCAGCATCACGTTGGGAAGGTGTTGGACCGCTGGTTGATGGTTAATCCTGAAGAAGAACTGCTCATCCTCAAGCAGTTCCTTCGTTTTGGCGAGACTCGTCCCACAGTGGAGTTAATGACGCTTCAGTGCCTGGCAGCAGATCCAGAGTCAAACCACACATCCAAGAGCTTCCACTCTCACATGACCACCTACAGCGAAAGGAACGGAGGGGTGATAAGGGACACAAGAGGGGATGTAGTTGCGGGCGTCTGCCAATTTAAGAAAACCAGTCCTGCTAATCCCAATAACCCAACGCACCTGAATTATCCCCGTGGACCGTCTTTGCTTCTGCCTTTCCACTTTCCAAGCCCTTCCTTTGGTTTGGTTCCTCCCACCAAGGAGGTACCAAACACACTGCTGCTACAACAATTGAGTTTTGGATCCAATGTTTTGTTTCCCTCTCTCAGACTCATCTTTCTTTTCTTTTCTCAGGAGCTTTTTCCTCCCAGTAAGCTAACCCAATGTCTACGGAGGCTCAGTGGGGCCAAACTGACCGAGAGTTACAGGCAGGAAGGAGGAAGGAGAGAGCGAGAGAATGACCGGATTGTGCAGAAACCAAAAGTTGATCCGGTGTTAAAAATCAAAGCAGACCCCGACAAGCCAAACCCGACCAAGTCCTCATGGCATCACGATCCGCGGTTCTACCATGACGTAGATATTGACCTTCAGAGGGACTTGGCCAACCAGGAGAACACCTCCTCACTTTCTCCCCCCTCAAACTCCCCCTTTGTCCCAGCTTCTTCCCCACTCCATGCCTCCATTTCCTCCATTTCCTCCATTTCCTCCCCTCCTCTGAGGATTTCCCAGAAGTTGCAAAGCTCCTCTTACTCCCTGAATCCTCTTCCATCCTTCTCGTCCTCTTTCCTCTGTCCTCTTCCGACAACCTCGTTTTCTTCCTCCCTCCATACTCTTCACTCCTCGTCTTCCTCACCTCGTCACCTCCCCCTCTCCCTCTGCTCCCTCACTTCTCTTTCACCTGCAGGAGGTCGTAAGGGGAGGGTCTGCTGTGGCGTTTGTGGGAAAAGCTTCTATGATAAAGGTGGGAACGTACAAACTTTAGAATGAATGCAAGGGCCTCAAGGTTATGTTTTAAAGACTCGCGGACCCTTAGGGGTACGTTGGGGTACTGCAGGGGGTACGTGAGGTGAAAAAAAGGGTAATAAAAAAAATACCATGCATGAATAATCTTAGTACAACAAGTTAAATAGAAAACACCATTTTATATACAATATTCCTAGAACCACCTCATATAAACATGTGTGTATTGTACTTTATAGTTTTTCATAATATATCATTTTGCTCATTGGTTTGTTAAACTTCAATTGAAAATATCCTTAGTTTGTTGTAATTCATAAAGGAGTTACTAAATCCCACTCTGATGGAACATCGCTATATTCTAATTATTTAGGCTTTTTCTATTACAAATGTTCGGGGTTGGCTGAGAAAATGGTTCAAAGGGGGTACATTACTGAAAAAGGTTTGAGAAACTTAATGTTCTAGAGGTTCAATTTCAGGTCCTCTGCTGTTTCGAATCTTTCTAGGGCTCAGTTTAAGGCACTTAAGACTACTGCTCTAGTGTTTTGGTGTTCCTCAGGGTTCAATTCGAGGTCCTCTTTTGATCTTTCATCTTGTTGGTCATGGAATCCATATTGAAGCCTCTGACGATTAAATCTCTCAGTGTTCCCAACGATTCAGTTCCTAGCTGATGTCTTTTTGTACTGAAGGGTTTACTTTGAGGTTGCTGGATTTGGACCTTCCTAGTATTCGATTATAAAATCAGTTCGTCATAATTGCAGGTCTTCTGCTGATCTAGTGTTTTGCTGTTCCTGGCTGCGGTCGGATAGTCCAAAAATCAGCTCCTAAGTTCTAACCCTATCGTCTATTCCTTGACCTCTGAGTGAAAGGTCACGGGGTTAAGGGATAGTGGATAGGAGAATTCAAAAGGACTTAGGAGAAGAGACTGCGGTACTCTAGAGAATCCGAATGCACTTTCACTATCCACCGTGTTTATGATGCGCCAGCGGACGTCATTGTGTGCGTCTGCTGCTGTGGGGAAACTATGGAAACTACAGTTTTCTATACAACGGACTACAACATGGATGTTTAATAAGAAGTAGGGACTCATCTAGAGACTCTGCACCGTGCTCTGATGCTGTTGCTTTATGCTTTATGAACAACAGAGAAACATATTCTTCATGACCAAAGTTGGAATTGAAATAAGAAAGGAAAGTGAAACTTCTGCTCGTCACCCTCTCCCTCCGGTCCACATTAATACAAATGATCCCAATACGTATGATTGTATGAAAAGATCTTAAAATCAATACAAATGTATTTATAATAAACGTTAGTCCTTAACATCTACCACTGTGTACATCATTCAAACATCTTTTAAAAGTTGAACAAACCCCACACAGCTCAGTGAAATGTTGACTTTATTTGATCATTTCAGTAAAAACTAACCTTCATATTTCTCTTTTTGATTATAATACTGATGATCGTCCAGAACAAAGCACTTTGGCAACTTACCACATACGTTTTAAAAAGCTTAATAAGCACCGTAACTTTCATGATATAATTTCTCCGTTATTTGTTTGTTTCCGTGAACGGCCGACTGTTGTGTGACGCAAATGCTGCGGCTGCAAGGCATTGTGGGGCAGCATTTTCTCCTCTCCTTTCGGTGAGGGAGGTCCAGTGGTTCCTAAGCTAAATGAGGTTATAAAGGAAGTTTGAAACCTCCTTTCCTATGATGTAGAGAATTGGATCGGCACTTATCATGGCTGCCACTGAGGGACTTCCGGGTAATTTCACTCGGTTAGGAAGGTTCCTAAGCTAAATGGACTATTCGACTTCAGCCCCTAGTGTTTTGGTGTTCTTCAGCGTTCAATTGAGTATTTTCTGTTCTTGTAGTTTCCAGTCCGAAAAACAGTCCATCTGCTGTGTGAAGCCAGTTAACCACCATTTCCTTTTCTCGTTTGTGCAGGAACGCTGAAGATCCACTACAATGCCGTCCACTTGAAGATAAAGCATCGCTGCACGGTGGCCGGTTGCACCATGTTCTTCAGTTCGTTGCGTAGCCGCAACCGACACAGCGCTAACCCAAATCCGCGGTTACACACGGGCGCCGGCAGAAACATACACGCTGACCCACACACAGGGATACACTCTGAGGCGCAGATACACAAGGACAGAGACATACACAACACTGAAGAAAAAGACACAAGCAACCCATTAGTGCCCGTACACACCCTGAGAAACTGGTTAAATGGGAATCAAAACATCCAACATGAATACCAGGACAACCCACCCCCTCAAGATGAGTCCCCTCCATCTTCTCCTCAACCTTTACCCCAGAAAACAAGCCAAAAAAACAACCATAACTTCACCACGTCCGAATCCAATTCACCTCCATCACTGCCTCCCCTTCTCCCATCTCGGGCAGCTTCCTCTCTCGTCCCCCTGGTTGTTTCTTCTGTGCAGAAACCTAAACTGCTCACCAATCGGCAGCGACGGTGTGAGTCAGGTGACCCGGTGCCCAAAAAGAAGAAACCCAGGAAGTCGAGCATGCCGGTGAAAATAGAACGAAAGAAGGTGGAAGGGGTTAGAGACGAGGAAGAAGAGGAGTGTTGAATGTTGATACATTAGTTGGTTTGCAGAGCTGGGAAGTTGCTAAGTACGTTAACTCAAGTACTGTCCTTAAGTTTATTTTGAAGGCACCTTTTGTTTGGTATTTACTTCAGATTGATGCAGAGATATCAGATGTATACATTATTCAGAAATATCTTTCCTTTATCTCGTTGTCTAATGACAGCAATAACATCCCTGGTAGCTCATATCTGCCTCGCATATACAGTATATCTTTATTTATCTCTGGATGATGCATACAGCGCTGCATGTTCAACAAAGAAGAATTTCTAAGAAAACACGGACGAGTATCACATCTTATCCAATGATTTTACCCTCTGGAGTAAATACAATGGTTTTGATTTGTGTTTTTCTTTTCATGTATTGATAAATGTATATATTTTACAGTATGCTGCTCTGTGTCGGGGCTCCCCCTTGTGTTTGTTGTCTGTTATTGCAATAAAAACCTAAATTATCCATCTAACATTTGGCTGATGATAAGTATTTTTACATGTATGATTTTAAATGGAGGACTTAGTGGTATTTAATTCATTAATAAATTATATTTTGTTACGATTTTAATTACTTTTATTTTTATCTTACATTCAACAATTACACAAAAAGTACACTTTGAGTATTTTTAAGGCTAATTTCTGATTTTTTATCAGTAAATACAACATTTTAAAATGTATTTATTTGCCCTAAGCAGAGATGGAAACAAAGAATGAAAGATTTTTAAAAACATTATTATTATTTTCAAGTTGATTTATTTTATTTAAAAAACGAGACGTATGATAACATCGGTACATAGACATGTGTTCACACTATTTTGACTTATTTTTCTTATTTTCTAAAGTAATTTTATCCTAATGTCTTCATTTATTTTATTACCAAGAAGACACAGAGGAAAGGGAACTAGTCCCTCAGGTCTCTAATTATACCCGGATGACATTCATGCATGCACCGGAAACGCGATCGGGCAAATAAAGAATGCCAGCCCCGTATTATTCTCTCCTTCAAATATCCGAACAGTTTACATTAAAAAAGCTGTAATCAAAATGTCTAAAGGTGATATTCTGAGGAAGATTGTGACAGAGAGACTCTCCGCGGCCTGCAGGGATATTTTAGCGGCTGTGGACAGAATCATAGCCGAATATGAGGACGAGGTTTCGGGCTTCAGACAGCAGATCAGCCGGCAGAAGATCCAGATGGAGCTCCTGCAGGATCACACTGAAGGTAGGTCTTTATCGATTCATGTTCGTACTGTAATTCGGCTTTGTTTTAACATATAAACGAGTATGGAGTTTACCTTAAAACCACTAAGTCCTGGTCCAATCAGAGAGGGAAATGCCCAAGTTCATTAAGATATTTAGTGATTTAATGTTTATCTGTTGTAAACTCTTTAATATATACTGAATTAATACACTTAAGATATTTATGTAAGGTAAATAACATAGTCTTTGATTCGGCTTTGTTTTAACATACAAACAAGGATGCATTTTACCGTTAAACCACTAAAGTCCTGTTATAATCAGAGAGCGAGATGCAGAAGTCCATTAGGAGATTTAGCGATGTAATGTTTAATTGGTTGTAAACTCTAAAGCATATATTCAATCAACACACTCAAGACATCTATTTAAGGGAGATAACACACTCTTTAATTCTGCTTTGTTTTAACATATAAACGAGTATTAACTTACATTAAAACGTCTTGTTATATTGGGAGAGGGAGATCTATGCCGAAGTCCATTAAGATCTTTAGCAATTTAATATTTAAGCAGTTGTTTACCCTTTTGCATGCATCAAATTACACAAATTATTTGTATGGACAATAACATTAATTACTTTGGTCTTGTTTTAACTGACCAACAGGCATCTATCTTAACATAAAACCTCTTAATTCCTCAAGTTCACAAAGAGACATGAGGAAATCCATTAAGATTTTTAGCCATTTAATATGTAAGTAGTTGCTAACACTAACGCATGTATTAAATTAACACACTTAAGACGTGTATTTAATGAATATAACATGCTCTTTATTCGGCCTTGCTGTTACTGACCAATTAACACATATAAAGACTTGTAAGTTGTAATGTAAATAAGGGGAAGTTAATCAGAGTTACACATCTGATTTTTGGCTATTTCCTTTTCACGCCTTGCTGCTTTTTGAATGCCGAATTAAAGTTAGACACAAGTGATGTTTTTAATGGTATTGAATTATGTTTTCCTCATTTATATGATACAAATGTGGGTGATAGATATTAGAATAGCACGTTTTTCAACTGGAGTTTTGCTCATATGTTCTCTATACAGTATCCTCCCTACAACACCCTACAAACAACTTTTCATAAATGTGAAGTGGAAAGAACTTATTTCTGTATGTTTTTATATAAGGCGAGAAGGGCAGCAACCTTGATGAAGAGGAGCAAGATGAAGATGAGGAGGAGCATCCAGAGAAATCAGAAAAATCGACCAATCAAACGCCATCAAGGTTATTATATCAACAAGTGTTTTAATTAAGTTTGCTCGACAATGAAACAAACAACAATAGGATAATTCAATGGTTTTATTCCCA
>NC_136901.1:44475461-44504818 GCF_949606895.1 Notothenia rossii | reverse complement strand
TGGCATGGTAACAGCATGGTAACAGCATGGTAACATGACGCTCGTGCCTCGCCCCCCTCCTTTGCAGGGGGCTGGTGGTCAGCTGCAGCTCATTTGCCACCTTTGTCCCCGAAGGTGCGGAGGCGTGAATGGGGAATGGAGAGCAGGCCGGAGTCTGAGGATCGAAGGTGCGGGACGGGGTGTATGGGTGGAGGAGATCTGTGAGGTACTGAGGGGAGAGGGCATGGGAGGGATTTGTAGGTGAGGAGGAGGAGTTTGTAGGTGATGTAGCCTGTTCAGGGTTTTGCTGGGAACCCCGGACAGGAGTCCGTTACAATAGTCCAGGCGTGAGTTAATGAAACAATGAATGAGCTTCTCAGCAACAGAGTCGGAACAGTGATGGCCGGAGTCTTGATATATTTCTGAGGTGGAAGAAGGCTGATTTTGAAACGGATTTGATGTGGTTTTGAAAATGAGAGGGTTGAATCCAAGACAACACCAAGGTTGAGGACCTGAGGGATGGGGAGATGATGGAACCGTCGATGTTCAGGAGCAGATCTCCAACCTTCCCGAGCAGTGCCTTGGGGGCCCACAACCATGAGCTCAGTTTTATCACCGTTTAGTTTGAGTAGGTTGGTGTCATCCAGGTTTTAATTTCGTGTAGGCAGTTGATTAGTGACTGAGGGGGAGATCGGCAGAAGGTTTTGTGCTGATGTACAGTTGGGTGTCGTCAGCATAGGAGTGGAAACAGAGACCATGGCTGCGGATGATATCACCAATCGGAAGGATGTATATTGTAAATAGAAGGGACCGAGCACCGAGCCTTGGGGACTCCATGTTGACAGATGCACAGGGGAGCTGCAGCCAGCGTGTGTGACAAACTGTGTCCGGTCCGAGAGGTATGAGTGGAAGAAGGAGAGGGCGGAGTCAGTTTGGCCAAGGAGTTCAGACAGGCGGGTGAGGAGGATATTATGGGAGATGGTGTCAAGGCTGCAGAGAGGTCAAGGAGAATTAGTGTAAACAATGGGTATTTATTTGACCATAAAACCTCTTATTACTGTATGTTTAAAAATCCAGAGGCAGAAGTCTATTGAGAGATATTTATCAATGTAATCCAAGTTGTTGTTATTATTATTATTATTATTATTATTCATACAACTTATTCCTGTTGTTTCTGACCGCTCTCATCCTTAAAGAAAGTCTTGCAGTGAAAGTAACCTGTGAAATTGAGTGAAAATAATCTAATTTATTCTCTTTTCTGTGTCAGTTTTAAAGAAATGTCTCTGCTGAAGCTGAAGTGTCCTCGAGGACTGACGGAAGAAGACTTCCTAAACTTCCTGAGGGGCAGCTTTCACAACTGTGCGCAGAAAATAAACATTTTGACATTTTAACGTCAGACAAGAGAAGGAGGACTGAAGCCTCTTAAAATAAAAACTCTAACACGGGAGGAGATCAACAGAAACATCAGGAACACGCCTCTCTACATCAGACTGAAGGTGATTTAACTGTGGAAGGTAGAAGTCTCTTTTATTTCAAACGCTAGATCTGACTCTTTTTATATTTTTACAGAAGAATAAGGAAAACTCAAGCCAGTGAAGAGCAGATGAATCCTCTACAGACCAAACACAGCAGCACTGGAGACGTTCTGTGTGATGAAACGAGGTAATTTAGAGGAAAGTCACCCTTAAAATGTTTGAAAGTGGTCTATTGTGTGTTTTATGTTCTGTAGTGTGTTCTTTAGGCTTCCAGGAGCCCCTAAGGGGACATGAAAAAAGAAAGAGAGAGAGAAAAAAAAAGTTGGGATAACGGGGTTCGTGCGCACGAGAAACCCGTTATCCCAACTTCATCTTTTTATTTTTTTGAGGAAGTTACCGGTGCGCCAAGGAGGAAGTAGAGCGCACAGGAGACAACCATTTAATTGCAGACTGTTATAATAATAATAATAATAATAACTTTTATTTATATAGCGCTTTTCAATAACCCAAAGTCGCTTACAAAAAAATTAAAAGTACAGAAAGGGGGTGAACAGGCAGAAGACAACATATTGGACAAGAAAATTGAACATGAACATTACATGAACAGGCAAAGGACAACACAGGGGGGGAGCAAGCATAGGACAACGAGCAAAAGACAACATAATGGAAAAGAGGAAAGAAAAAGTTGATGAATGTATGAATAAGAGATGCAGCGTGGGGTGAATAAGAGATACAGCGTGGGTGTGAGTGAAGTCAGTGGGTTGGGGGGTAGGGTAAGTTGAAGGCTTGGAGAAGAGGTATGTTTTCAGCTGGGTTTTGAAGGTAGACAGTGTGGGAGAGTGGCGGACAGATTGGGGAGGGAGTTCCAGAGGCGGGGGCTGGATCTGGAGAATGCTCTGTTGCCAAATGTTTTTGAGTCTTGATGGTGGTACTGTGAGGGAGAGAGTGGAGGAGGATCGGAGGGCTCGGGGGGGGTTGTAGGGGATGAGAGGTCAGAGAGGTAGGGGGGGGCTAGGTGGTGAAGGGCTTTATAGGTGAGAAGGAGTGTTTTGAAGATGATGCGTTGTTTGATGGGGAGCCAGTGAAGAGAGCGGAGAACGGGAGTGATGTGTTCACGGGTCCGGGTGTGGGTGAGGAGGCGGGCAGCAGAGTTTTGTACCATTTGGAGTCTATGGAGGGAATGGGAGGAGATGCCAGTGAGGAGGGCGTTGCAATAGTCGAGGCGGGAGGTGATGAAGGCATGGATGAGGGATTCAGCAGCACGGGGGGGGAGGTAGTGTTTGATTTTGGCAATGCGGCGGAGGTGGAAGTAGGAGATCTTGATGATGGAGCTGACATGGGGGTCAAAGGAGAGGGTGGGGTCCAGGATAACGCCAAGATTGCGTGCCAGGGGGGAGGGGGTGATGGTCGAATTCTCAATGGTGAGTGAAATGGGTCCTGTTTTATTGAGGGTTGATCTGGTGCCTATGATGAGTAGCTCTGTTTTATCACTGTTGAGTTTAAGGAAATTGTGAGTCAGCCATGTTTTTATTGAAGAGATGCAGGTTTCGATATGGGTGAGGGAGGGTTGTGAGGGGATTTGGTGGTGATGTAGATCTGGGTGTCATCGGCGTAACAGTGGAAATCAAGGTTGAGGTTGCGAATAATGTGACCAAGGGGGAAAAGATAGCAGATGAAGAGGAGGGGGCCGAGGACTGAGCCCTGGGGGACCCCCTGTGTGACTGGGGAGAGGGCGGATGTGTGGCCAGAGAGGGAGATGAATTGTTGCCTGTCGGTGAGGTAGGAGGTGAGCCAGTCGAGAGCGGAGCCCTCAACACCCTGTTGGCGCAGCCTTTGTAGGAGGATTGAGTGATTCACAGTGTCAAAGGCTGCGCTGAGGTCTAGTAGTAGCAGGATGTTGAGGGCACCGGAGTCTGCAGAGGAGAGGAGATCGTTGATTACTTTGACCAGGGCTGTTTCAGTGCTGTGGAGTGGGCGAAAACCAGACTGGAGGGGTTCATAGAGGTTGTTGGACTGGAGGTGGGTGTGGAGCTGGGTGGCGACAATACGCTCCAGTGTTTTGGAGAGGAATGGCAGGTTGGAGATGGGGCGGTAGTTGGAGAGGTTGGCTGGGTCAAGGGTGGGCTTTTTGAGGATGGGGGTGATGGAGGCAAGTTTGTAGATGGAGGGAACAAGACCAAGGGATAGAGATTGGTTGAAGAGGGTGGTGAGGTGGGGGATGAGGACAGGGAGGCAGGCCTTAGTTAGGGTCGTAGGGAGGGGGTCAAGAAAGCAGGTGGTTGTTTTGGATGAGGTGATGATGGCTAGGATGTGGGAGGAGTCAACAGGAGAGAAGGCAGTGAGGGGAGGGAAGGGCGGGTGGACTGGGAGAGGAGGGGGGGCGTGGGGGTTGGAGGAGATAGTGGTCATGGCAGTTAGGGAGCTGTTGATTTGTGAAACTTTGTTGTTGAAGGCGAGGAGGAAGGAGTTGCATAGGTCAGGGGAGGAGGGTGGATTGATGTCAGGTGGCTGGAGCAATTTATTGATGGTGGAAAACAGGATGCGGGGGTTCCGGTTGGTGCTGTCGATGAGGGTGGAGAAGTGGGCAGATTTGGCGGCTTGGAGAGCATCACGGTAGGAGGAGATGTGAACTTTATAGGCTTCGGCGTGGACGGTGAGGTGGGTTCGTTTGAACAATCTTTCAAGTTGACGGCCGGTCTGTTTCATGGTACGGAGTTCCGGGGTGTACCAGGGGGCGGGGTTGGTGAATGAAACAGAGGAGGTTTTCCAGGGGGCCAGAGAGTCGAGGGAGTCAGAGAGAATTGAGTTGAGTGTGGTGGCATAGTCGTCAGGGGAAGAGGGGGCAGAGTCGGGCGGGAAGGCAGAGGATATGAGCTGGGAGAGCGTGAGGGGGTTGACTGCCTTGATGTTGCGGTAGGAGATGGTGCGTTTTTTGGGGTTGTGGGGGGAGGGTAGAGGGGCGGAGAAGAGGATGCAGAGATGATCAGAGAGTGGGAAGGGGAGGGGCTGGGCGTTAGATAATGGTAGAAAGGAGGAGCAGACTAAGTCCAGAATGTGGTCTTTGGTATGGGTGGGGAAGTCAATGTGTTGGGTGAGGTGGAAGCAGTCAAGGAGGGAGAGGAAGTCAGATGTCAGGGGGGCATTGGGCTGATCCATGTGGATGTTGAAGTCGCCGGTAAGTAGGAGGTGGGAAGATAGAGAGGATGCAATGGTGAGTAGTTCAGACAGTTCAGAGAGGAAAGAGGGGTGTGGCTTCGGGGGACGGTAGATTAGAACAGTAGTGATAGAGTTGGGGAGGGAGAAAGCAAGGTGTTCAAAGGATGAGATAGGTGGGAGGTTGAGGTTCAGTTCAGTGATGTGTAGGGATTGTTTGTGGAGAACAGCGAGACCACCCCCGCGCCCGGAGAGGCGGGGTCTGGCAGTGAAACTGTAGTTGGAGGGAGTGGCTTGGTTGAGAGCGTAGAAGTCCAGGGGCTGTTGCCATGTTTCACAGAGGAGAAGCAGATCAATGTTATTGTCCAGTAGCAGTTCGTGTATAACAGTTGATTTGTTGGAGAGGGAGCGGCAGTTCAGGAGTGCGAGGGAGATGGATGGTGGAGCAGGGGAGGGGGTACAAAGGTTGTTGAGGTTGGCAGTGCGGTGGATGGGGATGGCGGGGGGGTGGGGGATAGTCCAGAGTGAGGGGATGGGTGAACCGTCAGGGAGGTGTCGGTTGCGGGGGAGGCCAGCGCCCCGGTGGATGTAGCGGCGTCGGCGGAGGATCCCAGCGGCGCTAGCTGCGGTGGCAGTAGCAGCAGGGAGACGATGGTTGTTGTTGAGGCTGTGGAGGTCAGCAGCAGTGTAGATGAGAGGGCGAGAGGTTGGTGGTGTAGTAGGCTGAAGCAGCGGGAGAGATAGTCCAAGCAGCAGATGAAAGGTAGCAGCAGATGAGAGTAGCCAAGGTAGTGTATTTGCAGTGGTTATTAACTGATTGGCTAGGAGTTGGTAGGCAGTGAGATATGTGAAAGCAGCAGTGGACCAGGTGTTGGAGTGAGTGATGCGTGTGGTGTTGGTTACCCCAGACCGTCCCTGCGGCACCATGTCTGGACCTAGCTACCCAACAGTAGACGAGCTGGTGGGGAGTGGAGGCTCCCCGCAAGAACGCCGGCTGGGCAGCCAGACAGAGTGAGTGTTGTTGTTGTTGATGTACGGCGCACAACAGGTCGGTCCAGGTTGGCACAATCACCATCACAAAACACACAGCGTACTCACCCGAGTCCAGAGCAGCGATCAACACACCCAGAGCCAGGAAAAACAATCCAGTGGTGTAATCAGGTAGTCCAATTGTGACGGGAGCCAGCTGTTAGCTTCGGTGGCTAACGTAGCATACAGACCGGGTAGTCAAGGTGACGGAGTGGAGCCAGCTGTTAGCTTTGATGGCTAACGTAGCATACAGTCCAGTAGTGAGGGAGCCTATGAATGGAAACGGAGCTGGAGAGATGCACAACGGAGTGAAGAGCAGCCTTGGATCGGCGAAAACCAGCATAGAGACCCGTAGACAAAACAAACAAACATCCAGAAACAGTCCGGGGGTAGAAGCGGCAGTCAACAGACAAGACGCCAGCGTTGCTCTAGCACCGGAGGGACAGACGTTATGTTTTTGTTTGGAAATGACAGTGCATACATTATTTGAGATATATTTCAAACTCAGACCTAATTTTAAGGACATTTCAGCCAGGGGTATAGAGCTATTTGTTTAAGCACCACATTGGCCAAACAGGAGAGTCTGTAAACCAGTCTGCTCTGATCACACACACACACACACACACACACACACACACACACACACACACACACACACACACACACACACACACACACACACACACACACACACACACACACACACACACACACACACACACACACACACACACACACACACACACACACACACACACACACACACACACACACACACACACACACACACACAGAGAGAGCCAGTGGCGGACTGGCCATCGGGACGAATCCCGATGGGCTGGTACCGAAGTGGGCCGGTCGGGGCACTCGGCCCACTCCGATCGGGCCACTAGGTCCACCGTTTCCCCGCAGCGAGGCTCCCCCCCCCCGTTGACGGTTTACATTACATTTAGCTGACGCTTTCATCCAAAGCGACTTACAATAAGTGCGTTCGACCAACAAGATACAAACTTGAAGAAAACAGAATCATATAAGTACATCAGGTTTCATAGAGCCAAACATTTCAAGTGCTACTCAACTGGCTTTAGATAAGCCAGCCCTTTATTAGTATATAAGTGCTTTGTTAGTAATTCTATCTCTCAAAGTGGAGTCCAAAGAGATGAGTTTTCAGTCTGAAGAAGATGTGTAAGCTTTCTGCTGTCCTGATTTCAATGGGGAGCTCATTCCACCATTTTGGAGCCGTTTACGTGGTGACCGGACATCTCCTTCATAAAACTAATAAAAGGGGAAGTAATCGGGCAGTTCAATGTGTGTAGATGTCTGTGTGTGTGTTTGTGTGTGTATAGAGGTGTGTGTGTGTGTAGAGGTGTGTGTGGTTAAAACGTAACAGCCTGCGGTCACTCTTGATAGCTGTTGGAATGAAGGTAAACACAGTGTAGGCGGTGTGTACGAGAAAGAGATACTAACCCGTTATCCTTTTTACTCTCTTTCTGTGCATGCATCTCCTACTTTGAAAACCTTTCTCCATATTTTTGGCCACTAAAACGCATAAATACCATCTTGTATTGCCTCTTCAAACCCTTCATTTTAGTTCCCTTTTAATCTTTACTCCTTGTTCCCACAGCAGCACGTGTCAGGAAGTCGAAGTGAGCGGAGAAGACCTCTCAATATCACAACAAGACATCGAAACAGAGGAAGCAGGTGCTGAGGATTGTGGGATATCAGAGACAGATGAGGGGAAAATGGACAGTGTGGAAAGAGAAGAAGCGAGCGATGGCGATGACGATTGGAAGCCAGACTTGAGTAGTGACTCTGGATTGTGTTTATCAAAGACTAAAAAGAAAGGAAAAGCCAAACGCTCGGGTTTAAAAACCGAGAAAAGTGTGGATGATTTCACCTGCAAAGTGTGTGGAGCGCTGCACGAATTGGAAATCACGTTAATCAAACACGCCTTGAGTCACGTGGACAAAACGGGAAGTTTTTGCGGTGTTTGCGGAGAGCATTCAGAGTCGATGACGGATCATTTTGAAAGCCGACACAAAACCCACGACTGTCACATCTGCAAAGAGTCTTTTCTCAGTTCTCTTGATCTCGACGAGCACGTGGCCGCCCACTCGGGGAAGAAACCGTACGAATGCGATGTTTGCAAAGACGCTTTTGCATTGGAAGCCTCCTTAGAGAATCACAAGCAGATGCACGAGAATAAAAAGTTGCACCTCTGCGGAGTTTGCGGTAAATCCCTCTGCGACTTCCGATCGCTTTCCCGCCACAAGATGACGCACTCCGGTGAGAGACCTCAAGGTTGTCAGGTGTGCGGGAGGCGTTTCAAACTCCCCGGGACGCTGAGGCAACACGAGAAGATCCACACGGAGAGAAAAAAATCGTACCTCTGCGACGTTTGCTGCAAGATGTTCCTCACGAGCAAGGAGCTGCAGATCCACTTGCGAACGCACACCAACGAGAAGCCGTATCACTGCGGGGAATGCGGGAAAGGATTCTCCACGAAAGGCTCGTTGACGATACACATGCGTGTCCACACTGGAGAGACACCGTACAGCTGCCCCGACTGCGGGTGGTCCTTCAAGCGAAAGATTAATCTGGATAACCACGCCACGGTGCATTCGGGCGCCAAACCGTTTGTTTGCACGATTTGCGGGAAAGCGTGCGCTCGCAAAACATACTTAACGGTCCACATGAGGACGCACAACGGAGAGAGACCGTACAAGTGCACCTTCTGTGACAAAGCTTTCACTCAGAGCCACTGCCTGAAGACTCACATGAAGAGCCACAAGGGGGCGGAAGCTGCAACGTGACGCTGAAAATGGATGACATTTTAATGAATTGTTGTGTTTCCCGCTATTTATTTATCTGTTTTTCAAGTTATGTGAAGATTCCTGTACAATGGGCAAAGTTCATTGCATGTGGGAGAAATAAAATATGAATGTGCAATATCAGTTTTGATGCTGTCAGAGAAAATTAGTACCTGGTGAATTGCAGTTTATTTATTGATCTTAATTATTAATCAGAAAGAAGTATTCAGGTCCTTTACTCAGTAAAAGTTTGAATACAGAAATGCTGAACTACTCTTAAACAAGTAAAGATTCTGCATGACCGTATAAAAAAACAGTCTAGTTTAAGTATTAAGGTAAAACATACTGTTTATATTATGATAACATTAGTTTAAGGTTTTCAGACTTTTTCATGAAGTCATTTTAGAGGGTAACATTCTGAGGCCATGGTTCTCAGCAGGAAACTGATGGACCGTCTACTCCGAGTAGGGAGTGAGTCCTTACCCCAAATTAAAGAGTTCAAGTATCTCTGGGCTCTTGTTCTTACCCTCAACTATGATCATGAAGAGGGGTCATGACCGAAAGAACAGGATCGAGAATACAAGCAGCCAAAGTGGGATTTCCTCCAGAGGATTGCTGGCATCTCCCTCGGGGATAAGTTGAGGTCAGGCATGGGGCACTCGGAGTAGAACTGCTGCTCCTCTGCGTATACTTCTGAAATGTAAATCAACTTTGTTGTTTTTTTAATTCTCAGAAGCCAAACATTTTGGAAATGACTGCTTGTTTTGTATTTTATCTTAACTTCTTGATAGTAGGAAAGTTCAAATTGGAACAAGTTTTAACACATTTTAAGAACTATACAAGTTCAACAAAGGTGAGATGTATGCTTTATTGGAAGTTGTATAAGAGAACATTTCAAGAAGGAAGTCTAACTGGTTGGTTAATTATGTAATTTGAAGAGCTAGTTATTTGACACTTTCACCATCACATCAGACAAACAAACATTTGCATTAGACACACAGTAAATCTGAATCTCTGTCCTAATTTGACTGGATAGCCACTCATGTGACCGCAGTGCTTTGGTAAACATCATTACTTCCCTTTTGCATTTGTTCTCAGCAGACATGAAACTGTCATTATATTAACGAAAATATATACTTATGAGGAACAAAATGTCAAACGCTAGTCAACTATTACACGTTATTCACAATTGTTCAAACCTTAAATAAGAACACGCGTATTGTCTAATGTCTACTACACACTTGTATTTTCACTGAATTTACTGCTCAGATAGTTTCTATCTGATGACCACAAAAAAAGAAATACAAATCAAACATTTAAACCTTTTAGCACACATGTACATGAAATAAAAGATACATACGAAGAAATACAAGATAAAATAGGCAAAAGAAAAAAAATATCCACAAGTTCACAACACGTAACCAACCCATTAAATAGATAAAATAATATAAAAAATATATAATAATAAAGATGTATGAAATTAACGCATTGAGTGTTTCAGCTTTTCGAGCCCGTTTTGGAGTGCCACAGGGCTCTAGTCTTGGTTTTCTGCTATTTTTGGGTCCACATAATATTTGTTACCTAACATTTCTTGCTAATGTTCCTGAATCAAGCTGTGTTACATTTAGTATGAAGGGCGCTACTCAATTTATTATTTAAATGAGATAATTGTTTCAATTGAGTGGTGCAACGTCAGTTTTTATGCAGATGACACGATTTCATATATTTCTGGTCCCATTCCAAACTAGGCTTTTATTCGTCAGGTTTATCTTCCTGACGATCTCTTGATATTTCTTCTTAATCATACACTTATTTTAAATACAAATGAGAACAAGTACATGGCATTCTCTACATCAAACCATCTAATCTCTGGCTAATCTGCCTTTAAACCTTTATCCTGTACTTCAACTCTCCTACTAATTCAACGTTTTTGTTTGCAGCATTGTAATTGTCCTGCTCGGTGTAGGAACAGCAGAGGTAACATCAAACTGCTGGGCACACCGAGATAGAAAGCACACATTGACATAACACATCTATTACTGACGCTAATCTTCACTGACGATTGTATTATACTGCTAATCAGATTACCCCCAAACCTCAAAAGTATGACCCCATAGCCATGATGGTGTAGAAAGCCCTCTGTTTTGATTGGTCAACCCGCTTCCTGTTCCCGCCCACTTCCCCCGGCCCTGGACGCTTGAGAACGTAGAGAACTGAAATGCTGTGGAAAGAGAGAGCACTTAAGAAGAAAAGCAAAATAACAATATATATGATGTGACTGGATCAAATGCTGATGTTCCTGATCCTGACTCAGCCCCCCCGCCTCAGCCCCAGGTAGGTGATTGGGTGAACAACAGCCAGGTAGTGCTCCACACAGGTCAGCAGGTGAAACAGAGCCTTTCTGACAGAGGGGAAAATCAAACGTGCGATCCCTAAATCTAACATCTTCCGGAGACCGATGAATCCGCCAGTGAAGAACAAAGCAATCCCCAATAATTCATTCAGCTGCATGAACATAGAGTGATAGGTGAAGTGGTCAGAGTGACTTGCAGCCGAGGAACTGGAGCGTGGTTTCTTTGACTTTTGGAAGCCAACGTACAGGACGGAGATGATGAAAGGGAGAGAGGAGAGAAGAAGGGGGAGATCAGGATAGAAAGAGGAGTTGACTGACATGTTTGTATACATGGAGGCCTGAAGGGGAGAAAGAGAAGAGATACAAAATGTTAAAATCTATCAGAAACACAAATGGTTTTCAGAGACATTGATACGAGGAGTGAAGCAGGCAGGACCCAAACGCAGATAACACTTATAATACCTTTATTTCAAGGGCTAATATATAACATGGACAAAAACACTCCACGGTGAACTCATTCACCAACAAAAGACGAACCAACACTGAACACAGGAAGAGACAAGACTAAATACAGGGAGGGGTAATCACAACACGAGACAGGGGAGGAGAAACACATGGGCCACAGTTGAACACAATCAGACAACTAGACACACCAGGCAAACTAACGACAGGAAGAAAAACACAGGAAGAAGGACCAGACAATAACGGCCCGTCCACACAGCGGCGTGCGTTGAAGCTTCAACGCTTCTGCCCATTCACTTTGAATGGGGTGACGTCACGCTTCGCCGAACTGCATTGTGGGGAGCGTAGCTACGCGTTGCTCGCGTCAAAAGTTGAACCATGTTCAGCTTTTGAAGCTTCGACGGAAGCGTCAGCCAATCAAATCCCGTTTAGGAAAATCTGCCAGTACAACTGCTAGCCAACAAACCGCGTGTATGTTGCGAGAGCCATACCGCAGGTCATTTCTACATGTTCCATAAAATGGAGGAGAAAATAATCATTGCGGTAGTGAATCACCCGGTGCTGTATGATCAGTCTCTGTTCATCTACTGGGATACAAACCGGGCATGGAGGGAGGTGGCAGAGACAGTGGGTGAAACTGGTAGGTTTTCACCTGTTTGGGGAGTTTATATCCAGTGTACCTCGTTTTAACATTGAATGGACAGCTAGCAGGCATAGACAGTATATATAGCTAGCATGGAATGTTTTTTGCTTTGTATGTCGGGGGCGAGAGATTCATGTGATTGGTTGTTGGTCGCGTTGCTCGCGTTGACTCCCCAAGCTTCAGACACGCCCACCGCCAAGTGTCAACGCACGCTGCTGTGTGGATGCTCCGTGACTCAGGAGGAAAACATGACAGGGAGAACAGCAAAACACCCAAACCTAGACATAGAAACGTGACATAACATGAGAATCGTGACAGAAACCCCTCCTCAAACACCAAAAAAAAAATCCAACAACGTCCAGCAGGGTGGGTGGAGGGGGTCCGGAGGACGGGCCTTGGCTGACAGCCCAGGGCATGGCAAAGGACCTGGAAGGGGTCCATGGCTCTTGGGGCTCGGGCTGCTAGCCTGGACTTGCGACTCCTTCTCTTAGAAGCCGTTTGAAGGCTCCGTGGACCTCCAAAAGCCAGACGAGTTCCAGAGAACGACTCCTGGACAGGAGCAGGAACTGGGGCAGAAGCACGGGTTGACTTCAGACGGAACCCACCGAGGCGTATGGAGCCTGGTTGGGAATTGGGAGGCAGGGAGCTAGCATGCCTGGGGCTAGCAGGCCGGGAATGGCACACAGAGAAGAAATTCGAAATCCAGCCAGGGAAGAATCTCACCAAGCCTGGTTTCTCCGTAGCCATCTGGCGCGCCTCTGCCAAAACAGCCAACTCCGGACGCTCCCCTCCATTCACCATAGCTGCAAGCCAGCTAGCAGGTGAATTATACAGCTCCCTTTCAAATGGATCATCTGCTGGGTCCCTTTCTCGGTTGGTTCGTACTGATACGAGGAGTGAAGCAGGCAGGACCCAAACGCAGATAACACTTATAATACCTTTATTTCAACGGCTAATATATAACATGGAAAAAAAACACTCCACAGTGAACTCATTCGCCAACAAAAGACGATTCAACACTGAACACAGGAAGAGACAAGACTAAATACAGGGAGGGGTAATCACAAGATGAGAAACAGCCGGGCAGGGGAGGAGAAACACAAGGGCCACAGGTGAACACAATCAGACAACTAGACACACCAGGGAAACTAACGACAGGAGGAAAAACACAGGGAAAAGGACCAGACAATAACCCAGGAGGAAAACATGACGGGGAGAACAGCAAAACACCCAAACCTAGACATAGAAACGTGACATGACATGAGAATCGTGACAGACATCACCAGTGCCGCAATCTTGGCCATAAAAACACATGGTTGCAACATTTAAACTGTCAAACATGGTTACTTATTGGCTTTGAGTTTGGGTTTAGTTTGTGTAGAGGATAAGAGACAGATACTTTTGGTACCAAGTCGATGCTAAAATTATGAAAATGTGATTAGTAGTTCTGTAATGTTTCCAGTAACCAGTATTTGAAATTCCTCTCCCAACCTGGCTGGCTCGCCAATCAAACGTCCGAAGAAAGAGTCCTGGACTGGGCTGGTTAAAGAGTCCGGACCCTCTCACCAACACTTAACTTATTTACTGTTTTGTATCAGTCTGAGGTCTAACAGGTGTCCACGAATTTGCTTAAGGATGTCAAAGTACGATGCAATAGAAATGTATTGGGTCAATGACAGAAAACAAAGTCTGAGCAAACCCCAGGATCATACTGCCAATTAAACCCCCCTTTCTTACCATTGGATGGAGGACGATATCCTACCTCATGTTTTCTATATGTATTTATTATTTCTAAAGGTCAATGTGAGATATCATTTTCTAACCTTGACCAATCACATTTTCTACTACATTGGTTTCCCTGGAATTTGAGGTAAAGGTTAAACTTTAACCGCCTCACATCCTGATTTCTACTCTGGTTAACATACAATATCTATTTTTCCAACTAGATTAAATAATAAAAACCTTTTGATTACTTGTTACCACCTTATATTAAACGCAAATACAGTATAGCACTACAACAGTAGCAGAATATGAACAGCAGCATGAAGGACATTATGAGCAATACATGTCAATTATGCAAACCAGACCGACCAATCCGTGCACGGCCTCCCGAGGTGATTTATTTTGCACAAGCGTTATGAATCTTGGGTCTATTTTTTATATTGTATAGCCAATGCCTTGAACCTCGGCAAAAATGGCATTAGAAGCATTAGAAAGTCAAGGTAAACTTGCGGTCTGCAATGTGTGTCACGCTAACGCACACAAGTAAATATATATGCACGTTCATTCTCACAACGCATCAGACAAAGGAAAATATACATTAAAGGGGACCTATCGGGCAAAACTCTCTGACTGCTGTTAACTGCGATCCTAGTACTAGACTCCTGGTACTAGGATGGGTTAAATGCAGAGGCCACATCCATCATCAAGGTGTGTGAAGCACAGGTGAGAGCAGGACTGTGTTTTTCATGCATACTTAATAAAACCTTTTCACGGTAGATTAATAAAGGCAAATTATGTCTCGCATTATTGTGTTACCGGGAGGTCAGACTGCAGAGACAGCAGCTGCACTATTTGAATATCATTCCAACTATCATCGGTTTGTCATTTCTATAGATATGACACAACAAAACACAACAGAACACACAAAGTAATTCATTAAGACATTTATTATTTTTAAAATAAAGTGATTACATATATTGGTATACCATAATATGATTAGACAACATTAACTTATAATATAAGATCCATTACATTAGAACTGGTTTGTGAAAACAAAAGTTAAATATCTTAAACATCAAAAACACTAAAATGAATTTCCAAAATGTAAAAAACAATCAGCCGCTAAAGATACAATCTGTGCTAACAATGTAGTAATCGGTAACTTATCAATCAACAACATTGATATTTAGCTTGACTTTCATCAGGAATAGTATCATATTTGTCTCAAGATGTGCGAAACAACAAATATTAGCACGTTAACACGTTACATTTAGTAGCCAATAGTGATGAAAAAAGCCTTTTATCAGTAATGGAGTGCCACAGGGCTCTACCTTTGGTCTTCTATTATTTATATTGAATTTAAATTAAATGTTTGTGATGTGATGTCATACAATGTTATACCACATTTACTTATAATATAAGATACATCATAATATAAATGGTTAATGCACACACAAGTCAATCATCTTCAACCGCCAAAACAAGTTATCAAATAGTAAATTAAATTAAAGGAAAATCAATAACTGAACATAAGATAATCATTGAGTTTGGTTTTTTTCCAACTCAAAAAGCTGACCTGCATATTCAAGAGTATCCATCTCATTACTCATACCTCATTCCCACCAACGGTGTTTCAGGGCCGGTTCGGAGCTGGAGCTTGAAAAGCACTGGGTATTCCTCTTCACACCGCAGCAGAGCAGCCTCTTAGCTCCGGAATCCGGTTCATTTCGAGCACCAAAACATTGTCCGGCCAGAGCAAAAGCACCACATACGTCACGCTTACGTCGAGGCGGGGGCAGGGGCGGGATCAACTCCTGAACAACAACAAAAAGCTGGCGTTTTATCCAGTTTGTACACAACGATGGAGAAAGTTAACAAGCAGCAGTGGTCCACTGAAGAGACCAGCTACCTACTGAGGATCTGGTCTTCTGAAGAGGTACAGAGGAAGCTGGAGCACAATCGGCCATTGTTGTTGTTGTCGGTGTGAGCAAACGGTTACGTCATGACGCAAACGATGACGCAGCACCAGTCGGACTCTGGGCGGTGTGAAAAGAGCCGGAGCTAAACCGAAGAACCGGTTCTGAACCTGAAAAGCTCTAGCACAGAGCTTGAACCAGAGTTGCGTTGGTGTGAATGAGGTATCAGTGAGATATACAGTATTTGGTCGCATCCAAAGTAAGCTTTTACTTATCAACAGGCTATTCCCAAAGATTTCCAGATATTTCCTTTTAATCTTACACTTATTTCCAATACAGATGTTAGCTTACAGTACATAGCCTTCTCTAAATCTGCTCATAACCTTTAGAACTTTAAATTCTAATCCAACTCTTATCCTGATTCAGTGTTTTGTTTGCAGCATTTTAGTTTTCCCGCTCCGTGCAGAAACAGCAGAGGTAAAATCAAACCGCTGGGCAGAGCGAACCAGAATGAAAACATTGAAACAGCACACACAGTACTGGTGCTCAGTTATGTTGAACCACTCATTGCATAGATGATCAGATTTCCCCCAAACCTCAAAAACAGCACTCCCATTATGGCCATGATGGTGTAGAAAGCCCTCTGCTTTGATTGGTCAACCCGCTCCCTCTTCCCGCCCCCCTCCCCCGGCCCTGGACGCTTGAGAACATAAAGAACAGAAATGCTGCAGAAAAAGAGTACAATTGAGAAGAAACCCATCAGGCAGTAATACATTATTTTATGGAACTCATTGATGCCGCGAGAAAATGCACAAATATATCCGACGCAAAATAACCAAACACATCCAATGCTGAAGTTCCTGATCCTGACCCCGCCCCCCTGCCTCAGCCCCAGGTAGGTGACAGGGTGAACAACAGCCAGGTAGCGCTCCACACAGGTGAGCAGGTGAAACAGAGCCTGTCCAGCAGTGGTGACAATCAAAAGAGAAATTCCAACAACCGACATCACCAGGTGATTGACATTTATGCTAATGAAGTAGAGGGCAAGCCCCAGTAGTTCAATCAGCTGCATGAAGATGGAGTGATAGGTGATGTGGTCAGAGTGACTTGTAGCCGTGGAACTGGAATGTGGTTTCTTCGACTTTTGGAATCCCAGGTACAGGACGAGGAAGATGAATGGGATTAGGAGGAGGGTGTATAATATGGCGGCAGCAGAGAAGATGTAGACACTCATTTTGAACCTAAAACATTGGTCCAGGAATTGAAAAGCAGAGTGGTTTAAGGAGGTGGTGAGGGGAAGAAGCGGGAGATCATCAAAGTACGAGGAGTTGTCTGACATGTTTGTATACACGGAGGCCTGCATAGGAAAGGGAAAGACAATAAAAGGGAAGTGGGTGTTGAGGAGAGAGAGACAACATTTTAAAACCTTCCAGAAACAACAAATATGGCAATACATGTAAATATGGCAATACATGTAAACCAGAGCGACCAATCCGTGCACGGCCACCCGAGGTGATTTATTTTGCATAAGCATTAGTGCGTCTCAGGTCTAGTCTGAATCTTGGGTCTATTTTTTATATCGTAAAACACACAAAAAAAATAACGTATGTTTGGTTAGTCTTTTATTGAACAGCTAGTCCAAAGAGGGTGATTTAACAAAGGTTGTTGCATTGTAACTCTTTAAAAGACAGTAATATCTACGAGGAATCAAACCTTTAAATGTGATGATCATTTCTCAACACATTTCTTATCAGATGAAGCCATATCTAGGAGCTTATATTATTTAATAGTTATCCATTTATTTTATTGTTCTTTTTCGTTTATAGTAAATCTTCCTTTTCATTCTTACTTAAGTTTATCAAATAAGTTTTACTATGCCTCTGTTTTGTAAAGGCAGCCTTTGGGCACCGGGGGATGGGAGACCTGCTCATTATAAATCTGGGAAACAGGTGGCAGTGCGCGGCGCACCCGGTAGGCCTATGGTTTTTTACCATCTGTTAAGAACAAAGAAAAGTGCTTTTTTTGTGTATAATAAATTGCACTAAAATGACTTTTGCTCGGACCTTGATTTTTACCCGTGCGTAAGATTCGCTGACGGGTGAGTCAGCGGCACTTTGCTTTGAGTTATATTTCTTTCTTATATTTTTATAATTTTGGCCGCTTTAATATCTGTTTTTATAAAAAGGCAAACTATGGATCTTAATTAACTCTAAAGTAAGGCTGTATGATGCCTTTGCAGCAAACATGTCACGAACAACATTAAAAAAACTAAATCATCTTGGAAATGAATTTTACCTCAAACAATCAAAATCTGCAATAATTTAAAATCATTACAAATGTAAGTAATTTCTTTGTTTTTAAAGCTTACCCTCCTCGGCGTAGTGTCTTCCGAACGTCCTGCTGCCGTGTCTCCAAACTCTGACTGCTGTTAACTGCGATCCTAGTACTAGACTCCTGTAGGATGGGTTAAATGCAGAGGCCAAATGTCACTGTGTGCTGTGTGCTCTGCATGTGTGACCATTAAAGAGGGTTTCATCCCTCCCAATTCTAATTCTATTATATCTGATGCAAATATATTTAAATTCACATCCGCCATCAAGGTGTGTGAAGCACAGGTGAGAGCAGGACTGTGTTTTTCATGCATACTTAATAATACCTTTTTACGGTAGATTAATAAAGGCAAATTATGTCTCGCATTATCGTATTACCGGGAGGTCAGACTGCAGAGACAGCAGCTGCATTGTTTGAATATCATTCCAATAGGGGTGTAACGGTTCACAAACATTTCGGTTCGGTACGTACCTCGGTTTTTAGGTCACGGTTCGGTTTAGTACGTTTTCGATACAGCAGAAAAAATTATCACGAAACATAAAAATGTTTATTTTTTTTTTTTTTACTCAAATAAATACAAAATATAATAAAATAAACATTAAGGTGCAGCATTTCGATGAACTGAAATAATCTGTATTTGAACGTTACTGTACTAGTACTCGCAAAACATAAACTATTAGTTTTGGGTTTTTAATTATTATTAAACTGTTAATATTCACTCAAATAAATACAAAATATAATAAAATAAACATTAAGGTGCAGCATTTCGATGAACTGAAATCATCTGTATTTGAACTGTACTGTACTCGTACCTAAGCAGCCAGTTTGACATTAGGACTTGCTTGTCATTGTATTTTCATGTTTTTTTAAAGAAAGATGAACTTGTCCACATTGCTTGCTGAAAGGGCAGATCTGCTGGCATTAACAATGTCTCCTGCTGTGTAGAACACCCTCTCTAGGGACAGAGGTAGCAGATACAGCCAGGTAGCGCTTTGCTAACATGGCAACATAAGGATATTTGGCGTTTGTAATGGCTTTGGCTCGGTCTGAACTGATTGCGAGTGGTGGAGGCTTAAATGCTAGCGGGAGTTGGGTTTGCACTTCAGTCTTTTTTCTTTTGGTACCGGTGATATTTACGTTCGGGTGATGCCTTTTCAAATGAGTGTGCACGTTTGATGTATTGCCAGCCGCGTAACCAATTTTAGTTTAACAATGCCGACAAACAGCTTTGGTTCGGTCCACCTGTCTTTGTCCGTCATCCTTGTACGTAACTGCGAAACCAAAATGTTCCCAAACCGGAGACTTCAATGATGCTGGATGGTTTTCGAGCTCAACTTTATCTGCGTTCGCCATTTCCTCAAATTACTGAATAAATTTGAACGTATCCCTGTGACCAGCTCTCATAGTATGCCTCTCTTCCAATTAAATGACTTGCTCGCTCTATGACGCGTTGAACCGAAAGTGAGGAAATTACTCTGAATGCTGCGACGCAGCACCTGAGATTACTTCCAATTTTTTTTTCACGTTCTCAATTTTTTTACGTTTAACGTTATATACGTTATATACGTTATATTCGTTCGGTACACACCGAAGGGTCCGTACCGAATAGTTTCGGTATGGGTACGTGTACCGTTACACCCCTACATTCCAATTATCATCAGTTTGTCATTTCTATAGGTATGACACAGCAAAAACCAACCCACTCTCTTCAGTCTGCGTACAAATGACAAGACTTTACACATTGGAAAAGCGTGCAATAGATACGCAGAAGTCCGATTTTGCATACATATGACATGCTAACCATTCCCATTGAGATCTGAGGCTGAGTTTTGCGCAGAGGGGGCCCCATCTTGCGGAGGGAGCCTCAACTGAGCGCACCTTTATGTGCTTATGCGGCACAATTAGTGTATTAGTGTACTATTATGTTTTACGGTAGATTAAAACAAGCAAATGTGTTTCTCGCAGTGCGTCTCTGGGAGGTCAGATTGCAGGGACAGCAGCAGCATTATTTGAATAGTGCGCCAATCATCATCAGCTAGTTGTCTCTGCATGATCTGTAAAGACATTATACAATAAAAACACAATAAAACACTAAGAGTAAGTTATAATGAGATGTATTCTTTTAAAAAATACAGTAAAGTTAAAGCCCTATTTTTTTTAAAAGGGAAAGAAAAGTGAATGATCTTTTGCAGAATGTTATAAATTTCCTTTATTTTAATATACTAACATTATTAACAGATCCTTTGACTTCTAAAATGGATGGTGGAGCCAATTTCGACTAGTTTATATATAATTATATATCCTAATGCATCATGTTTTAGGATAAAACCAAAACGTTACCTTTTAATTTTAAGCATATTCCGATTTAAAGCAGATTTATTTTAATTGTTGTGTTTGCACAAATCTACGGTTTACCTCCTGTAGCCTTATTAGATCGGGACTGGTGGTACCTTTTAAACGGTAGATTAAATAATGCACATTTATTTCTTTCATTATTGTGTCTCTGTGAGGTCTGATTGCAGCGACCTCACCGGCATTATTTAAATATCACGGCAATTATCATCAGCTAGTCATCTGTGCATGATTTATAGAGATTATACATCAACAACACAATAAAACACACAGTAAAGTGAGTTATTATAACGTTTATTTGTGTTTAAAGTACGCCAATGTCATATATTGTTTTACCACAATTACTTATAGGATGCATTACACTTAAATAGTTCATTGCACACACAGGTTAACAAACGTAGACGCCTCTAACCAATTTCCAAAATCATCTAATCAAATCTAAGTTTATTTATATAGCCCAAAATCACAAAACACATTTATCTCAGTGTGCTTTACAGAATAACAAACATATAGGACAAGGTAAGTTATATTTAAAATTACAAGAGTCGTTATTATGACATTTATTAGTTTTATAAATACAGTAATGTTATACAGGTTTATACAACACTATAACATACAGTGTTAACTGTGTTCGTTATTCTCCCGACCAGGAGAGAAGCTTTAAAAGGAGACTAAATGGAGTCTCTGTGAAAGTTCAATTGGGTACTTTAATTAAAAAAGGCGCGGGTTGGTCACAATCATGATATTGTTCAGTCAGACAAACAGCTGTGATCTGGCTCTCGATAGGGAAGAGAAGAGCATGGATCTCTCCTCCGGTGCTGTTATATATCCTCTGCTGGCTCCTCCCCGCCAGCCGACTCGCCTCGTCTCCAATGTCCGTTATTGCATTTAAACAGAGGATAGGTTCTTTTCACATTCAATATATGCTTAACACGCCGTTTCTCCTCATATTCTCTTTCATCATTTTTCATTTAACACATTCTAAAAGCTGTAATCAATACTCTAAACAATACTTCTCGGATCGTTTGGTTTCCGGTCATTCCGGATGTTGTCACATGCTACTCTCGTCTGTAAACAATAATGTATTCAAATAAACTGTACCTTCATTTAATATTCAGCATGGTAGTATCTCGACATCTATAGTTGTAGTGTTAAATCAGTAGCTTCGGTTTGCACCACTCCATATCATTTCGCTACTAAATTCACCTCTTCAGGAAATCGTATATTAGCCACATGCTAAATGCTAACCGTAGATGAAGGATTTTCAGAATAAAAGCTTAACTGCTTGTGCACAAGAATTTCTGGTTTTTCAGTATAAAAGAGCATTAAAACTGACGGCATGTTTAAACTACATTTCCCCATTAAAACATTGATTTTAATTTCTAACAGTCCCTCCTTACACACCTAAAAGGTGTGTATAATACTGAAATCAATGAGTTCTTCATCTGAACTTTGCATATTACATATCTCATATTAACAAACATACAATCAAATGGAATGGTTTTTCAGCCGGCTTTACAAAAATACAAAATAAATTCTTGTCTGTGTTCAAACATAAAAGTTTTCCCTTGTGCATAACTTCTAGTGTTTACATTCAATATCATTCTTCAAAATAGCAGCAATGGCTTGGTATCAGAACATTTCTTCCTCCCTCCTTTCACAGAAACCGTTCTCATACCACGCTCATTGTTAAGGCACTTGTTTTTACAAAGTGAAAAGAAACAAACCATTTTAGAATAGCAATGATTTTTACAACATGAGATCCACCATATTAGAATAGTATAAAGTAATAAAGAATAAAATAAAATATCTTGGATTGGCAAAGTAAATTGAAAAATAAAAATAAACTATCTTTGAATAGTGTAAAGTAAATTGAAATGGATTCACTCCATTTTAGCATTTTATTTTGCTCACTTCACATGATTTCATAATGTAAAGAATCACATCAGCTGGACATTCATTGATCAATCTCATCTCCGAACATCCATATCATTTAAACTAACTCATCATTGTCATCAACATCTGTATACGGGGGTTGGTCGTCTTGTTCTGCTAGCATTTGTAATTATCTCCTCATGAGAAATTTACCCTCCCTCCTTTCATACCATTTAAGGTATGAAAGTAATATGTTCTCTAGAAGGGGCCGTCGTGATCAATTGGTACGTTCTACTCTGGGGTACGGCATTCTAGACAGTCATTTCTGGGAGAAGATTTTGGTCAGTTACAACAGTTGTAGAGTTTCATCACTTAAAAGTTCCTTCTCATTACCTTTGGGTGGTCTGTTCTAATGCAGTGATAAAGTCCCTGAAATGGTGTGAGAACCAGTGGAATATCAATAACGCATTATACTAATTTATCTTCAATTCTTGTCTACTTAAATAGCTATGCTAACCCCTTTAACAGTGTGTGGAACCTTGGGTGCTAGAGCATGTGATAATTACTCCCTCCTTTAACAAGAACTTTAAAACAGAAGTCATTTCATTAATTGTTTGCAGTTCAATTCAGGAATTTACACCTATGGCAGATATGTTTCTCCTTTAAATAACATCTCTAAATGTCAGGTCATCACTAATTGAATGGATGACCTTTAGGAGCTGGTGGCGCTTGTCTTTTAAAACTCATACTCTGGTGCCGTGCGCTCCCTCTGAAGCTGCAAGTAAGATTTAAAACATCTGCAGGGTGGATCGAGCGACCCCTTCTCCCTGAACGATATTTGTTGTAAAATATGCACCATCACAATGAGTGATCCAAGGCCCCCCATGTATTACTCCCAATTATATTATTTTTTTTTAAATAATAATGTGCAATCTCTCTTTTGTCTTTTTAAAACTCTACATCTTGGACCAAAAAAACTGTTATTTCCACCTTAATCTTCCCTCCTGAGGTAATAACCATGCTACAATGGAGATATCAATACTCTAGATTGGAATACTATCTTTGGCTTGGTACTAGCTCTACCTTTAACATTTTCCATACAAATAAAGATTTGTCTGCTTTTATAGAGTGGTTACTAAAACCATCCCTTTAAACTGTAGGTCTATACTGTAACAAATTAAATCTTACCCAAATTCACACATGAATAAAAAAACTCTTAAAGAATAATTTGTTCATATGATGGAAAGATTTAATAATATGTTCTACCCTCAGTGTGTTTTTAGGGTTATTTAATAGTTTCCTCTTTCTTACTTTATAAATTCACCAATTGATTAATTCATGGCTAATAAATCTTTTTCTTTACGTATTTCTCGTTGGTGAATAAGTGTGTTTATGTGTAAACTCACTCAATCCCGTTTTCCTTCTCTCCCCCTCTGGTTGTCAAGCCACGACCCCCTCACGTTCTGCCGGACCATGCCAACTCCTCCGGCCTGTCTTGTCCTCCGTCCACCTTCTCCTCAGTCCATCTGCGCTTGGATCCTTCCGCTGTAACTCTTTTCAGTGTCCCATCTGCTTTGCTTTTCATCTCCTCCTTTACAGTCTCTACTTTGTTGCATGGAGGGCGTATTCTGCTCTCATGTCCCACCCTCTGCTCTTGTGTCCAAATCTTATGGCTCAGCTTGGAACTTCATGTCCTGTGGGGGACCGATGAGAGTGTGCCTTTTTATGTCACCTGTAGTTCTGGATTCCTCAGGTGGAGATGGTTCAGCTCTGCTTCTCTGTCTGTTCGATGGAGGAGGAGGAGTCTTCCGTGGTGAGGTCTTTTGTCTGCTTGGAAGTTGGGGTCGTAGCGTTCTGACAGGCGGAGAGATAGAGAGAGAGAGATCTCGGGACGCATTATCTATAGTTAATTCTAACACACTGAGGTAAAATAAATCCAATCTTTCCCACTCCATTTTCCTAACCATACTATCTTTCTTTGATGTTAAATGTCATCTAAGCCCAGTTAATGTCTTCTAATAATTGTACCATATCCCTAAACATTGTTTTCACCCACCGTAACATGTTTACTCCAATTAACTCTTTCAGGAAACCACTTTCTTTCATAAATTTAAATACCTAGTTGCTTCAAGCACCACATATTTCACACACTATAAAGGAACGTCTCCATATTTTCTCCATCACTTTAAATCTCACTGTTATTTAGAACATAAGTAACTTTGGTGACTGGACATATCTGCAATGTCGCCACTGTCTGCTAGGACATTTTGTTCATAGAGTTTGTACGTACAAAGCTGTACTTTTGGGTTAGTAGCCTGTTTCAACTGTAATCATTTTCAATAATTCTACTCAGGTCACCGGTCGGTTGTTCATAGCTTAACAGGGGGTGTTTCTGGTACAGACTAAAACATGGATCCAGTGTATTTAGAGATTCCCCTAATCTGTAAATCCCCATCACTTACATATCCCGATCACTTAAACCCATCTCATCATTTCATACAAGAACTGCATATAGGGGGGGTGAATCATCTTGATTATAACCGCCTCTTGTTTGGGAACGAGTATTTCTAACTCCTCCTCTTGTTGCTCAGCTGATCTTTTGGCTCTGAGGATAAGTGAAGGTCTGTGAAACACAGCTGGAGTCTTGTTAGTGATGTGGGCATTCTCTATGAGTGAACTAATGGTTCCATTTTTTACTTGATATTGTACTCCCCATCCAACCAACAAGGTGCCAAGTGTAATGAGCACAATCAACAATGCTATTCTGACTCTTATCCCTAGGGGACCCCACAATTGGTTTGGCTTTGTTCTCGTCATCATCTCTATTTTATCCCTGGTTGTGTCCGTTACAGAATTTAAATAATGAGTCCAAAAATAACATACAAAAAATTGGACTCTTTTTCAGATGTAAAACAAAAAAATAGGTTTTCACATTAATGTACAATCTATAAAAATCTATAGACAATTTGTCTTTTAAGCTGTTTCTATCTTTATCTTATTTCTATTTATTGTTTTGTTCCAGCTCTGCCAAATCAGTCCTAACTCCCAATAATGTTCTGGAAGTCGCCAGTGAAGGGTGACAATGTGTGAGGTGGTGTCAATTTGCTCCTTTTTCTTTACCCTTAAACCGGAGCGCGTGTGAAGTTTGTTACAACCTTTCACGCTTCCGTCCACCGGGGATGAGCCCACTGTCTTTTGTGAACCTTCACCCTCACCCAATCACCTGGCCGAACAGGAGTCTCTTCTGGTGTCTCGTCTGGTATCTCTGTAGTTTTCCTAGCCTGCTGTGTAGACAAAACTTGCATAATATTACTCAGAGTTCTGACA
Source organism: Notothenia rossii (assembly GCF_949606895.1). NCBI lineage: Eukaryota > Metazoa > Chordata > Actinopteri > Perciformes > Nototheniidae > Notothenia > Notothenia rossii. The sequence continues at coordinate 44,479,391 of NC_136901.1, read as the reverse complement.
TATTCATCCACTTCTATTTGTCTAATATCTAAAACTGGACCACTCCCTCCTTGGAGAAGGCCCAAGCTTCGGCATACCTCTTGTTGTTTTATGACCTATTGTCAACTACATGTTATTATTTATTAACTACGTCACTGAAATCAACATATCTATATAATCATGACACTCCCTCCTTTGAGCATAAAATGCTCAATTAATATTGCAATGATTACCCTATTATGAACAGGACATGTAAAACCCATAACGTTGCATTAAATAAATATAAATTCTCCGTGTACCCACAAGGCGAACAAAAATATCATATGATGTATGGCTTTTTGATGGCATAAATGCATATTCACAAAACATTTCCCATTAGCACTTCTAATAGTTTACTTGTCTCAATAATGGCTTTTGTCATGGTATTATGCATCATCGTTGCTGCGAAAAACAATACCCCTGGTGTCGCTAATGCGTCTCGATAACTCTAGGATTAGAGGATTGGTTAACACTGCTGAACTAACATATGATAAAATAATCTGTCTCCAAACTGGAGGGAAAATATGAACTATTCTCACAGAGAGTGACCTGCATGAAGGGCTGGTGCCCCTCACTCAAATGAGATATTGCCTTACGCACTACACTATAAATCAGTAAAGTTACTCAAGAATAAATAAATAAAGACTGATTCTTGAAACTGTTGTAAAAACCCTACAACTTCTTCAGTGTTATGTTATTTAATCTGCGGCTCATGCCTTAAAACAGACACTTCAGACCGATTATAAAATTGTGTTTATGAGAAAAATGTAATCTGACTCCATAAATCACATTATTGTTTGATTAAAAACTGCACTTCTGGCTAAGAATAAATGAAGTTCCCCTTTAAACACAGCCCCGGTCTTCTGACGGGGTCTATCTATGTACTGGCTGGAAAATGTTGGGCCAGTCTCTGTCGCTCCGTCACATCTTGACCTCACTAGTTGTGTGGACACAATAGTTTTCTGTGTGGGGGAACAACATCACTTGTAATCTGTATCCTTCTCATAATTACAAAAATAGTCTGCTAAATGTTCTACTCTGCTACTTGTAATTGGTGGATGCTCTGTGTAAATGCAAATTCAAAGCAAAAGGAGCAAATTGAATTTGCATTTCACGAAATGGCGATTGCCCTGTCTTTGTTTTTCCACATGTGGGGTTTAAACAAGATGGCACCCGATTATTTCGCACTCTGACCTGTAGACAAAGAGATTTCTCCATGCGGCTCTCAGGTGGGAGTTTAAACAATGGCGAGGTGATCTTTAAACGAACCGTAACAAAGTAAACCACTGGTGTATAAACCCTGAAATACAAGCCAAAACAACACTTAGTTTAAAATAACAACATTTCTATCTAGTTTACTATGAAAAAATGGGCTACTATGAAAAAATGGGCTTTATCTTATTGATATCATCACTTAAAGTTAGGAACCCTTACGCACTAGCTATAAACCTGTTCACGTAATATTTGACTTTATAGTCGACTATGGGCTTTATCTTATTGATATCATCACTTAAAGTTAGGAACCCTTACGCACTAGCTATAAACCTGTTCACGTAATATTTGACTTTATAGTCGACTATGGTTAACTGTTGCTATTTGGACACGCCAAACTGGGACTAATATGGAGACCTATCAGCCACTGATAATAGACCGTCGTCTTATTACTGCACTGCTGTTGTAATTCCGATTACCGTAACCCACCCGCAATATCTTTTTTAAACAGAACAGTTTTAACCACTGATAAAGGCTTAGACCTTAACCAAGCCTTTCTTGAAAAGGACTTTCTTTAAAGCACTGACTTCGGTCTTAACCCTGAGTTGATTCACTATGCCCCGCTGGTTTTCACTTACTCGGCCCTTAACCGATTCGCTATGTCTCCAGATCTTAACAAAAAATCGTCAAATGGGCTATATACCCTTACGTCATAGGCTAAATAACTATTAACGTAACAAGAGACACCTATGTGAAAGCAGCAAGGCACCTATCCGAAGTACAATGTCCACACACTATATATTTAAAATTCAACACCCACACGTGGTTAATAGCATGCAGGGTTAATGGAACAAAAGAAAGTGTGAACTCACCCTGCTTGTGACAAAACAACGCCTCGTGGTTTTAGAGTGATTATTTGATCAATTTGGGTTGTTTTAACATTAAAATGCACAGCTATTTTCAGGATCAGCCGGCTGCGGTCAAACACACAAATCTAACTTTGCCTAGTTTAACTAGTGAAGAATCTTTGTCATAACAGGCATCTTCTTACCGATTGATTTGAGCTCTTGTGTGTCGAATGGCTGCAAGCGTCTCCAGGAAACAGCCGGTTGGTTTTCTCTCCTCGGTCAGCGAGATCACGTCAGGGAACTCACCAGATTGTTAACTGTGTTCGTTATTCTCCCGTCCAGGAGAGAAGCTTTAAAAGGAGACTAAATGGAGTCTCTGTGAAAGTTCAATTGGGTAATTTAATTAAAAAAGGCGCGGGTTGGTCACAAGCATGATATTGTTCAGTCAGACAAACAGCTGTGATCTGGCTCTCGATAGGGAAGAGAAGAGCATGGATCTCTCCTCCGGTGCTGTTATATATCCTCTGCTGGCTCCTCCCCGCCAGCCGGCTCGCCTCGTCTCCAATGTCCGTTATTGCATTTAAACAGAGGATAGGTTCTTTTCACATTCAATATATGCTTAACACGCCGTTTCTCCTCATATTCTCTTTCATCATTTTTCATTTAACACATTCTAAACGCTGTAATCAATACTCTAAACAATACTTCTCGGCTCGTTTGGTTTCCGGTCATTCCGGATGTTGTCACATGCTACTCTCGTCTGTAAACAATAATGTATTCAAATAAACTGTACCTTCATTTAATATTCAGCATGGTAGTATCTCGACATCTATAGTTGTAGTGTTAAATCAGTAGCTTCGGTTTGCACCACTCCATATCATTTCGCTACTAAATTCACCTCTTCAGGAAATCGTATATTAGCCACATGCTAAATGCTAACCGTAGATGAAAGATTTTCAGAATAAAAGCTTAACTGCTTGTGCACAAGAATTTCTGGTTTTTCAGTATAAAAGAGCATTAAAACTGACGGCATGTTTAAACTACATTTCCCCATTAAAACATTGATTTTAATTTCTAACAACAGTCATGCTACATTAGAGTTTAACATGTGTGTGAAGGATTGTCTTTGTTACGACTTATTTACAATAACAAGACAAAGTCAAAACAGACAATACTTAATTTGTTTACGTGTTTAGCCAGCCAAAGTAACCGCTAACAGCTGTTAGCGTTAGCTGCAGTTAGCTGCCGTTAGCTCGGTTAGCTGCGCAGCTAGCTCGATACTTATTATAACAAATGAAGTTTAATAGTTTCGTTAAGTTTGATAATTGGATAGTTAGGCATGTTTATAAAAGGTTAGGTTGTCTTGGTTGAATCTGAATAACCAAGACATCTCACACAATGTCAAATGTGCAAATACAAATGTCTGTCTCATGCCTACCAATTCAAATAAAGTGAAGTGGCGGCTGACCCATAGGGGGCGATAGAGCCCTCCCTAACCCACACACAAAAACATTATTATTATTAATAACAATAATAATACAAATAATAGTACAAATTAATTATATACATTGTCAATATTTGTGTGTTTAAATATGGAATGCACCCAGAAATATGTGTAAAATATGATTTTTAATCATTTCCGCAAAATATATGCTTTTCCTAGTACACTGTATGACTGAAGTTCAGTTATTGGGCCATGGAGACATCAAATTGATTGCATGTGGCTCAGCCCTACCTAGAAGCCACCAGCCACCCCTGATAAAGTGTCCCCATAGGATGCATAAAATATTGAACCACTACATAATTGTTAATTCCACATATGAGTTCCTACATTAAAGGGGACATATCATGC
>NC_136901.1:44400402-44475261 GCF_949606895.1 Notothenia rossii | reverse complement strand
AAAAATAGTTTTTTTATGCAGATGACACCACTGTTTATGGGCATGGTTTCCAAATGATTAGGAGGTATTCTCTCCATCTACCTGCGGCTCATCAGTGATGAAGGCCCATAGGGTTCTAGTCTCAGTCTTTTAATATCTACATAATAATGAAAACAATTCCTCCTAATCGTAAATGTTTTATGCAGATGACACCACTTTATAGGTACATTGTTTCAATCCAAACTAGTACATTATGTTCTCTCATCTACCTGTGACTCCTACCGTCCTATTATGAGAACTTCATTCCTTCACTCATCCTGATTCAGTGTTTGTTTGCTGCATTGTAGTTTTCCTGCCCGGTGTAGAAACAGCAGAGGTAAAACCAGATTGCTGGGCAGACCGTACCAGATACTGGATATCAAAACACACACAAATCAGTGTTCATGATATTGACAATGACATTCCCACCAACCTCAACAACAGCACTCCCATTATGCCCATGATGGTGTAGAAAGCCCTCTGCTTTGATTGGTCAACCCGCTCCTTGTTCCCGCCCCCTTCCCCGGCCTGGGACGCTTGAGAACGTAGAGAACTGAAACGCTGCAAAAAGTCACGCCACTTAACAATAAACACATAATGCAAGAGTACATGATCCAAGATAACTCCAGGCCACCTAAGAAAGATAGAGCCAACAAAACTAAGCCCAGAAACCAAACACATCCAATGCTGATGTTCCTGATCCTGACCCCGCCCCCCTGCCTCAGCCCCAGGTAGGTGACGGGGTGAACAACAGCCAGGTAGCGCTCCACACAGGTGAGCAGGTGAAAAATACCCTGTCCAGCATAGGTGAAACTCAAAAGTGACAGCCCAACAACCAACATCACCAGGTGATTGAAATATGTGCCAATGAAGTAGAGGGCAAGCCCCAGTAGGTCAACCAGCTGCATGAAGATGGAGTGATAGGTGAAGTGGTCAGAGTGACTTGTAGCCGTGGAACTGGAGCGCGGTTTCCTCGACTTTTGGAATCCCAGGTAAAGGACGAAGATGAGCAGAGGCGTGAGGAAGATGATGTTCAGGGAGAAAGCTGAGAAGATGTAGATGAAGGATTTGGTATTCGAGCAAATGTTGAAGTCAGAGGAGTTTGAGAAGAAGTTAGGAGGAGGGGGGAGATCAGCAAAGGAAGAGGAGTTGACAGACATGTTTTTATAGATGGAGGCCTGAAGAGGAGAAGGAGAGGAAGGGAGAACAACACAGGTTAATCACTAATCAATAAAGAGTAAAACCGGCTTTATTAGATATACTATAGAGAATTCTACAAGACTAAACAAACATGATTTCAGAATAAGAGGACATTTTAACCAAAGTTCTTTCATGGTAGTTCTTGATAAGTGATCAAAAAAGTTCTTAAAGGAATCACCTGTTAAATACACTCATATCTATGGTTTCATAGTATTCAAGCCACATCATGTAAACAGATATCTACAAAAACGGAATAAGCATTGTTGATTTGAATGTGTGAGAACATTGGAGCACAAGTGTAAAAAGCATTTGCAGCAAACAAGTTAAAAACATCAACAAATTTCCCGTAAAGATAGTTAACAACAAAGATTCAGTCTTATAAAAACATAATTCTCTTCACCAAAAAATACACATACGTAACTAAATCTCTTAATATCTGTATTTAACTACATATTTATCTATTTTCTTTGTTTTTAAAGGTCACCCACCTCAGCAGAGTTTTTTCTGATCCTCCTTCTCCACCGTCTCCAAACTCTCTGACTGCTGTTCACTCTGATCCAGATATATTTAAATCTGTATCCGTGATGAAGGTAAGGGATGCACAGGTGAGAGCAGGACTGACTCATTTAATGGTATTTCTTACGGTAGATTAAAACAGGCAAATGTGTTTCTCGCAGTGCGTCTCTGGGAGGTCAGATTGCAGGGACAGCAGCAGCATTATTTGAATAGCGCGCCAATCATCATCAGCTAGTTGTCTCTGCATGATCTGTAAAGACATTATACAATAAAAACACAATAAAACATTAAGAGTAAGTTATAATGAGATGTGTTCTTTTTTAAAATACAGTAAAGTTAAAGCCCGATCTTTTTTAAAAGGGAAAGAAAAGTGAATTATCTTTTGCAGAATGTTATAAATTTCCTTTATTTTAATATACTAACATTATTAACAGATCCTTTGGCTTCTAAAATGGATGGTGGAGCCAATTTCGACTAGTTTATATATAATTATATATCCTAATGCATCATGTTTTAGGATAAAACCAAAACGTTTTAATTTTAAGCATATTCCGATTTAAAGCAGATTTATTTTAATTGTTGTGTTTGCACAAGTCTACGGTTTACCTCCTGCAGCCTTATTAGATCGGGACGAATGGTAATGGGGGAAAAAATGCAAAAGTCTAGCGCTTTGACGATGAATGGTCAGCAGGAATGTAAATACACCAACATCCTGCGGCTTCTTTGCATGTTCCCATCACGCCTTTAGCTTTGTTCGGTCCAGAAACAACAAATATGGTTTTCAAAGAGATCACCTGTGATGTACACGCACAGATTGACAAAATGTTTTTGTGTTAGCATCTCTTGCCGTTGAGTTTCGTATGGTAAAGTGTGTTTGTGTAGAAATTAACGATTTCCATTTAACGGTAATCCTTTTATGCACACCCTTTTTACATTAAAGCTCTACTTTGTGAACAGCAAACCTGTGTTGTTATCAGCCGAACTTGTTATAATTAGCTGTAAGTCGTTAGTGAACAGAGGTTTTATACTGTTCAGTAAATATTAGTCTTAAGTTATAATGATACAGTCAAATATAATCTGTTAGTATTTGCATAGTTACTGGATGTTTTAGCAATATAATAATAGAGAGAGAATGTTCCTGTCTAAAACATTTGAACGCGCTGTCTTTAAACAACTCTCCTGTTATCTCCATCAGAACAACCTTCTGGATCCGCACCAGTCTGGTTTCAAGGCAGGTCACTCAACAGAAACTGCTCTCCTTGCTGTCTCTGAGGAACTGCACACTGCTAAAGCAGCCTCCCTCTCCTCTGTCATCATCCTTCTGGACCTGTCTGCTGCATTCGACACGGTGAACCATCAGATCCTCCTTCACACTCTCCAAGAACTTGGAGTTTCAGGCTCTGCACTTTCCCTCCTCACCTCATACTTCAAAGACCGCACCTACAGGGTAACTTGGAGAGGGTCCGAGTCCGACCCTTGTCAATTAACTACAGGGGTCCATCAGGGCTCTGTTCTTGGTCCCCTCCTCTTCTCCCTGTACACAAACTCGCTCGGGTCTGTCATTAGCCTGCATGGTTTTTCATACCACTGCTACGCTGACGGCCCCCAATTAATTCTGTCCTTTCCCCGCTCAGAGACCCAGGTCGTCGCACGCATCTCTGCTTGTCTAGCTGACATCTCTCGGTGGATGTCTGCTCACCACCTCAAGCTCAACCTTGACCAGACTGAACTGCTTTTGCCTTCTGGGAAAAAATTGTCCCACTCTTGACCTAACAATCAACATCGGCACATCGGCATTTGTTCTGGAAATGTCATTTTCGAGCCTGAGACCTGAAAAACAGGCTCAGGGGTTAACAGGTTAACCTGACCTTTGGAAGTACATGGGATCTATGGTTTTGTGTTTTACCACGGTATAAAATTGGTTGGAGAACCATGGATTTTCACTGGTATCGACTAATACATTTCTAGGGTAACATATTTACATCCGGAATGGACATCAGTATTTTCAGCAGATTCCTCTGTGTTTTTCTTGCACAGGCTTTTGGGTCTAGAATCTATTGAGCTGCAAGGAGGAAGTGACGAGCGAAACCCGATGTAATGCATCTTAACCAGAGAGACCAATTGATGCGCTACCACGTGATCTATCTTTAAGGGCACCCATTGCATAAGCATTCATATGTACAAGTTTATCCTAAATCTTGTGTTTATATATATTCAATCTTTTCAATCAGACAGTTTTGTCTTTGAAAGCAGCAGGTGCTCAGCTACTCTAAACACACTTTTGAGAAACAGAGGCTGAATTAACGAAGGCTATTTATTAGTAAATCTTAAAAAGACCCATGAGGAAGCTCTTAAGATAATCACAAGTAATGTACGATTATAAACAACATAAAATAAACAAAAATAAACCTGGAAATGAAGTTAACTCCAAAGAATCTGTTTATAAACAGTTAATACACATAAACAACTAAATATAAATCTCTTAATATCTTTAAGTAACTTCATATCCAACCAATTTGTTTGTTTTTAAAGATCACCCACCACAGTAGATTTTCTTTGGGATCGTCTTTCTCCTGCGTCTCCAAACTCTCTGACTGCTGACTGGGATCTGATCCAGATATATTTAAATATATCCGTGATCAAGGTGTATGAAACACAGGTGAGAGCAGGCCTTTGTTTTTTAATCCAGTTCGTATTTAATGATACTTTTTACGGTAGATTTAAACAGGAAAATGTATCCCTGAGAGGTCAGATGGCAGGGAGAGCAGCAGCATTATTTGAATATCACACCGATTATCATCAGCTAGTTCGAGCATGAACTGTAAAGAGATTAAAAAACAAAAACACAATAAAACACACAGAATAGGTTATTAAGACATGTATTCTTTATTTTAAATACAGAAGTCCTACATTGTTAAACCAGATTTACTGATAATATGAGATACAATATACTAGAACGGGTTAGTGCAGACAAACACTAAAATTAATTTCCAAAATTTAAAATTCAAGGGAAAGATAATCTACATCTGAATATGCAATTGGTATGTTAACAATGTGTTATTCAATCAGTCCAATGAGATCAACATTTGATCTAATTGAACAGAAAGGTGAGTATTCACATACAATCCTGTCTGTTTTAATCACATCTATATACAATACAAATATTTTGCTATCAATCTTAGATGCAGTCACCCCAGTAATAATTGCAAAGTAGGATAAATTAAAGCTTCCACATTTTTTAAATGATAAAACTTAGACATATAGCTTGAGTTTTGTACCTTGAATGATTACAAATGCCAAATTATTTAATTTAAATAAGCAAATACAATCATCTTAACACGGTAAATGTTACTGGTAATAAGAGTGATGAATACGCCATCTCAATCAGTAATGGAGTGCCACAGGGCTCTTATCTTGGTCCTTTACTATTTACATTTAACATTAATTAAATTCTTCCAAAACAGTACCAAAACATGTGTTTCTATTTAGATGATACTATTTAATATTTGCATGGTTCCAGGGCCGCCCCTCCCTACACGCAGATCACGCAGACTGAGCGGGACCTCACCTCGCAGAGGGGGCCTCACCTCGCGGAGGGAGCCTCAACTGAGCGTACCTTTATGTGCTTATGAGGCGCAGTTAGTGTAAGCGCGGCACAGATTTGCCGCTGCGAGGCACCACTAGCACCCCCACCCCCTGTCGACGCTCGCGGCACTGAGGGCCTCATCATATAACTTTGCTTGGGGCCACAAGTTGGCCAGGGGCGGCCCTGCATGGTTCCCAAAGTAATACGAGGTATTGTCTGCCCCTACTTGTCATTCTTACCATCAGTTATGGAGTGCCACAGGGCTCTTCTCTTGGTCCTTTATTATTTACATTAAATATAAATGACGTCATTTTTTCAAGTTCATTGCTAAAACATACATTTTTATGCAGATGACAGTATTTTTTAAATATGCGGTCCCACTGAATCTCAGAGAGCAGATCAAAAACGGTCGGGCCACTTCGTCGCCAAGATGGCGGTCGTGAAGGGTTTCCAGCGTAATGACCACCATCACGGTACTAATGGTGTAACAAGTGTAGGTGCATCATAGGATAATGGGATTCCCAGAGGTTCAAGAGACTTGCACTAAGGTAGCTCTTTACAGTCAAAATGACTGTTGGTCACAATTAATAACTTTATCATGTTATGTTCACATTCAATCTGAAAGACATCACTTTTTGTTGCTTTATCTTTCATAGTAAAGCTCTTTTAAAAGTGATTTGCAGAATTAAAATTACCAAAGGTTATTATTATTATTTAAAGACAGAAGTTGTCAAAGGAATCACAAGTTTAAATGTAGAAATGATCGTATTTCCCCACATATTAAAAACAAAACACTGACTATGCTCTTAAATGAGTGAGAGCAAAATTCTTATAAATTACATCAAGAAAAACGAAATCACCCTGGAAATTAAGTTTTACTTAAAAAATCAGCTATAATAAATCTATAGTCTACTTTAATCTAAAACTCTTAATATCTGTATTAAACTACAGTTGTAGGGTTTTGTTTTCTTAAAAGATCACCAAGCAGCGTTTCTTCAGATCAACCTTCTTCGTCCTCTTCAAAACCGACTGCTGAAGCACAGGTGAGACCAGGACTCTGATTTTCATACATACTTAGTGGTACCTTTTAAACGGCAGATTAAATAATGCAAATGTATTTCTTTCATTATTGTGTCTCTGTGAGGTCAGATTGCAGCGACCTCACCGGCATTATTTGAATATCACGGCAATTATCATCAACTAGTCATCTGTGCATGATTTATAGAGATTATACATCAACACAATAAAACACACAGTGAGTTATTATAACGTTTATTTGTGTTTAAAGTACACCAATGTCATATATTGTTTTACCACAATTACTTATAGGATACATTACACTTAAATAGTTCATTGCACACACAGGTTAACAAACGTAGACGCCTCTAACCAATTTCCCAAATCATCAAATCAAATCTAAGTTTATTTATATAACCCAAAATCACAAAACACATTTATCTCAGTGTGCTTTACAGAATAACAAACATATAGGATAAGGTAAGTTATATTTAAAATTACAAGAGTTAGTTATTATGACATGTATTAGTTTTATAAATACAGTAATGTTATACAGGTTTATACAACACTATAACATACAGTCATGCTACATTAGAGTTTAACATGTGTGTGAAGGATTGTCTTTGTTACGACTTATTTATAATAACAAGACAAAGTCAAAACAGACCATACTTAATTTGTTTACGTGTTTAGCCAGCCAAAGTAACCGCTAACAGCTGTTAGCGTTAGCTGCAGTTAGCTGCCGTTAGCTTGGTTAGCTGCGCAGCTAGCTGCAATACTTATTATAACAAATGAAGTTTAATAGTTTCGTTAAGTTTCATAATTGGATAGTTAGGCATGTTTATAAAAGGTTAGGTTGTCTTGGTTGAATCTGAATAACCAAGACATCTCACACAATGTCAAATGTGCAAATACAAATGTCTGTCTCATGCCTACTAATTCAAATAAAGTTAAGTGGTGGCTGGCCCATAGGGGGCAATAGAGCCCTCCCTAACCCACACACAAAAACATTATTATTAATAACAATAATAATACAAATAATAGTAGAAATTAATTATATAAATTGTCAATATTTGTGTGTTTAAATATGGAATGCACCCAGAAATATGTGTAAAATATGATTTTTAAATAATTTCCGCAAAATATATGCTTTTCCTAGTACACTGTATGACTGAAGTTCAGTTCTTGGGCCATGGAGACATCAAATTGATTGCATGTGGCTCAGCCCATGTGAGCCACATGATTGCATGTGGCTCAGTGGCCACCAGCCACCCCTGATAAAGTGTCCCCATAGGATGCATTAAATATTGAACCACTACATAATTGTTGATTCCACATATGAGTTCCTACATTTAAATGTCTTAATTTGACACTAAAACTTGATTTAAAATGTAAATAAACTTCTAAGAATCCCATTATTTACAGCTGAATTTAACAGAATGTACTAATCTTTTAATATGGCTAATTAAACCAGTCCATTAATATGAAAATTTGACCAAATTAAAATGATGGAGTTACTAAAGAAATTTTCCAGAGACAAGTTTAAATTATTTACTACTTGTATTAGTTATAATTTACATGCTGAACTATTGACATTCCTGTTAACCTAAACTATAGTTTTTGTATATATTATCATGCCATCACAATACATGTTGCTTGTATCTATGGTGCTGAAGTAAAGCTTTGTTTACCATCACTAATGGATTGGCACAGGGTAATATCTTTGATCCTATATATTCACGTTCGACACAAATTTCAATATTCTTCTGAATCACTGCAAAATAGTTTTTTTATGCAGATGACACCACTGTTTATGTGCATGGTTTCCAAATGATTAGGAGGTATTCTCTCCATCAGTGATGAAGGGCCAGAGGGTTCTAGTCTCAGTCTTTTAATATCTACATAATAATGAAAACAATTCCTCCTAATCGTAAATGTTTTATGCAGATGACACCACTTTATAGGTGCATTGTCTCACTCCAAACTAGTACATTCTGTTCTCTCATCTACCTGTGACTCCTACCGTCCTATTATGAGAACTTAATTCCTTCACTCATCCTGATTCAGTGTTTGTTTGCAGCATTGTAGTTTTCCTGCCCGGTGTAGAAACAGCAGAGGTAAAACCAGATTGCTGGGCAGACCGGACCAGATACTGGATATCAAAACCACACACAAATCAGTGTTCATGATATTGACAATGACATTCCCACCCAACCTCAACAACAGCACTCCCATTATGCCCATGATGGTGTAGAAAGCCCTCTGCTTTGATTGGTCAACCCACTCCTTGTTCCCGCCCCCTTCCCCCGGCCTGGGACGCTTGAGAACGTAGAGAACTGAAACGCTGCAAAAAGTCACGCCACTTAACAATAAACACAAAATGCAATAGTACAAGATCTGAGTTAACTCCAGGCCACCTAAGAAAGATACAGCCAACCAAACAAAGCCCAGAAACCAAACACATCCAATGCTGATGTTCCTGATCCTGGCCCCGCCCCCCTGCCTCAGCCCCAGGTAGGTGACGGGGTGGACAACAGCCACTTAGCGCTCCACACAGGTGAGCAGGTGAAAAATACCCTGTCCAGCATAGGTGACAGCCCAACAACCAACATCACCAGGTGATTGAAATATGTGCCAATGAAGTCTATATATTTGGATCAGATCGCAGTGAACGGCAGTCAGAGAGTTTGGAGACGCTGAAGAATGACGATCAGACGAAGCTCTGCTGAGGTGGGTGATCTTTAAAAACAAATAATATATATAAATATAGTAGTTACTTTCAGATATTTTGAGATGACATTTAGTCATTTGTGTGTATTCACTTTGGAGTAGACTGTTGATGATGTTAAAGCTGATGAATTGAGATTAATTTTATTTCCAAGGTGATTTCGTTTTTTTAATTTGGATTAAAACTGGTCTGCTGCTTTTTTGCACCCGTACTTTAATGTTCTCACACATTAAGATCCATAGTCAGTCTTTTTTATAAACAAATATGTTGGGAAATCATTATCATTGTTAAATGTTTATTTGAGGTGGCATATCGTCCTCCCCCCAAAATTCATCCAATAGGAAGCTAGGGTGGTTTGATTGGCAGTATGATCCCAGGGTCTGCTCTGAATTATGGGCTCAGAACAGTCTCATAATACACACATGCACACAGAAGGATCCACACTTGTATTTCCGGATCCACACTTGTGTTTTTCAATGCACACACAAATGTGTTCCGTTTCATATGCATGTAAATAAAATCCAAACACAGAACAAAGTTTTACGTATTTTTGATCCACACATATTTGTTTTCCGTTCAAATCCTGAACCAGCAAACACAAACCGCTTTCTGTGCACGGATAGCTGTGCATTCGTGTGTGGGTTTTTTGAGACTCCCCTGACGCTCACCCGATTCGTACTTGTAATTTCTCTCATCTATAGCCAATCAGATGTCTCCTCCAGTCTAAGCCAATCACATGAGCGTGTTTATGTCCATATCGATCAGATCCAGCTCTCCTGATCGGCCTTTATAGAGAGCACCGATCAAACTATTTAGAGTGAATATCGGCCGATAATGACCGGCGGGGCTCCCCCCGTTGACAGTTCACTGTCTAGCACTGGCTTCGTAGTGCACTGATCGATTAGGCTAAGCCAGTGGTTCTCAAACTTTTTCTGTCAGGCCCCCCCTTTGGAGAAAAAAAAAAGTCGGGCCCCCCCAAAACGAATAATCAGGCTCAGTGGCGGCGCCAGAGATTTATTTTGGGGGTGCTGTGGGGTAGCTTGACGTTTCATAGAGGGTGCTCAAACATTTAGGGTTTCCCATTAATGTACCGGTCGCTACAGTGGAATTTTCTACTGCAACAATCCCCACGCAAATACACAACGTACCCGCGACTGTTACAATGAAGGCTCAATATTCAGCTCACGGCATATAGGTGTAAGCAGGGATAAAGTGCTATTTTTATAGGTGATGTGTGGACGTCACATAGGGGGGTCCGGGGGCAAGCTTCCCCGGGAAGATTTATTTTTAAATATTGAAGTTAAAAGCATCAATCTGGTGCACTTTGAGAGCGAAAGGAAGAGATCTATGGATACATCTCTCAACACCCATATGAAACAGAAATGTAAACAGATTTACTTTTTCTTGATGGATATTTTACAAATCACCCTTTTAAACTTTATTCTTGTTTTACTGTCATATAGTATTTCATACCTGTTTTTCATTTATTCTCTTATTTTTTTATAACTATAATGATCATATAAACGTGTGCCTCGGAAATAATTATTTACATTAATGGTGACCAAAACATTTGAGACCCACTGAGATAACACTGAGAGAGTCCTTTAGCTCTCAGTCTGACAGGAGAGGACTCTCCTCCACTTTGTTGTTGAAAAAACTCCTTATATCCGTTAGCGTAGCTCGCTAGCACCAGAAGCTAACAACAACGATCTCCAGTACCGGTGCGCTCTCTCTCTCTCTCACGCGCACACAAAATGGCTCGTTCCACACACACACACAGAGCCGAGCTTTAATGAAACAGAGACCCAGACTTAATAGTACTGTACTGCATCATATTATTTTCGAATCAATAATTTTTCAAATTATGATTTTTATTTTATTTCTATTTTTATCTTTTTATTTTTTTTTTTATAACCATTTTTCCTCCTGGTCTCTCGCGCCCCCCCTGGCATGCCTCTGCGCCCACCAGGGGGGGCGCGCCCCCCACTTTGAGAACCACTGGGCTAAGCTAACCTGTAGCTGCTCCCTCCACACTCACAACAACTTCATACAGACATAAATAAAGCAGCTGTATTCGCCATACAGGAAACACACATTTAAAACGGTTTTGCCTGCCGTTCTTGTGTACACACAAACATTCATCAATGGTTCAGAAAGTGGCGCTGTACCTTAATAATATAAAGGCTTGTATTTGCGTGCATTTCCTGTTCGGAAACTGAGAGTGGAGGTGTCCTGAGATTAGCGCCTGCAGGCAGGCTGCATGGACCTGTCAGCTCCGGACTGCGCAAAATGCGTAAATGAAGCGCTACGTCATGAACGCAATAAATCTACCCTCGTGGGGGCGCGCTCATGTGATTGGCTTAGAATTGAGGAGACATCTGATTGGCTATAGATAGAAAAAATTACAAGTACTAATCGGCTCACCGTCAGGGGAGTCTCAAAAAACCCACACACGAATGCACAGCGATCCGTGCACAGAGAGCGGTTTGTGTTTGCAGGTTCAGGGGATTTAAACAGAAAACTAATATGTGTGGATCAAAAATACATATGTAAAACTTTTTTCTGTATTTGGATTTTATTTACATGCATATGAAACGGAACACATTTGTGTGTGCTTTGAAAAACACAAGTGTGAATCCTTCTGTGTGCATGTGTGTATTATGAGAATGTTCTGAGCCCATACTGAATAGTCACAAGTTAAAAAAGTTTGCAAGGAAAATGGAAATCTTTCTTACAACGTTTAATTGGCGAGCCTGCCAGCATGGGGTAACAAAAGTAATCTGCATTAAGTGAGAAACAAAGTTACAGTTTTTTGTGATATCTTTAATATTAACACAAAAGCCCTAAACCATATGCAACACAGCACTAAGAAAACAGTTACATAATCACGTATGGCAATCAGTGCATCTCCAATACAGGTAATCTCTCTGAAAACCATGTTATCGTTTCTGCAAGATTAACAGAAGGTAACATTTTGTTCCTCTCTCCTCAACACCCCCTTCCCTTTTTATTGGTGATTTCTCTCTTTCTTCATCCCAGGCCTCCATTTACACAAACATGTCTGTCAACTCTTCTTACTTTGATGATCCCCTCGATCCTCCCTCACCCGACTCCCCAAACAACTCCTCTTCTCACTTTATAAACCAATATTTAAGGTTCAGAATGACTTTCTACGTCTTCTCTGCTACACTGAAAAAAGGGGGACTGGCCATCTGTTGGATTTATCCAAGCCTATTGTGTGAATGTTATACAATTGCCTCATGTTCCGAAGCAAAATGTAATAGTATTGAGTAGAATCTACATTTTATGTGGAGAGAGTACATGAACTTGTTTAGGTCATGTTGGGATAAAATGAGTCAATCAAATAAATGTATCAATTCCACCGCAATATACCCCGCGAAATCGCGCAATGCATTTCTTTGTGGAAGAAGACAGCAGCAAGGAAGGCAGCTCTGTCCCGCCATTACCCAGCTTGGATCGGTAAGTATGGATGGTTGGAATACATTGGAATATTAGTTAATGCGTAACTATATGTAATATAATGCATTGAAAGTCACCAACATAAGTTAATGAACTGTCATGAAGTTATTTGCTCTCGTGCTGTTGAATAACCATGTGCTACGTTTCCTCTGTGAAAATGGCGGGTGGGGCCCGCCGCAAGGTGTTGGTTCGTAGTTACTTAATGCTATCTGTTAATTTAGCCATTGTTAGCTAACGTCGCCTTAGGATTAACGTTAGCTTTCAAACGAAAGCTTTGGTCAACGAGCAGTAGGAGTTTACATTACTGTCTTTTAATTAAGAGGCTGGGGCGCTCACTTTTTAACCAAGCCACGCTCCAAAGTTATGCTAAATTTTAGCAAGGGAAAAACGGCCATGCTTTTTTAATGTCAATGCTGTTTTTGCTGCTGCAGATTGCTGCTGTAGATTGCCGTCAGACGACCGTAGTGCCTCTGCTGTGGCTCAAGTTCTGTGGTGAGTATGTATTTTATCTGTAAATAACAGGATTAGAAGTGTGGGTATCGTTTATCAGAATTATGATACCAGTAGGCTACCCTTAAAACCTGATTGGGGTACTAACGGGGCTAACGGCTACTTAGGGGCTAATGGCCTAGCATGGTTAGCAGTCCGGTGCATCAGCTTTAGGGCATATATGTTTGTGCGTCATTCTAGGTGATACAGACAGGCTATATGCTCTAGTTACCAGAAGCACATGGCTAATTATTATGCAGCACATGGTTAATTATTATGCAGACTGACATCATCTGACTTTCCCAGTGCCCCATGTAGCAGTGATTATTATGATAAGGATAGGTATCCTTTGACTTGAGAAGTCGATACTACTTGGTACCAGATTATTTCGGTAGGTACCCAGCCGTATATATACATGTACATTGAAGGGAGCAATGGTGTCATTTACATTTTCAGATGCAGTCATGTATATTGGCTATTTGTTGATCTGCTATAAAAAAGATTGGCATCATCCCTCAAAATAACATAATCTGTTGACCTGTAGAGTCATAGCCGCGGGAAGTCATTTTACTTAGGGGGTGAGGCCAAAAGTGGGGAGAGATTTCAACAGTAACATGAACATAATAGTAACCAGCAAAAAATGTACACCATTCACCAACAGGGGGTGCTGCAGCACCTCCAGAACCCCTACTTCCCGTATGTGTAGAGTATTTACAATTTTTGTCTATAGAAATACTGTTTTGCATTGTATAAGTGTTTTTTGTGTTGCTCTTTGTTGCAGCAGATTGAAACGCGAACTCTGTGCGTGTCTGGAGTCGGCGCTTTTACTGTGGGCTCAAATTGATGTGGTGAGAATACAATTGTATTTTGGTTTAACCCTGTCCCACTCGGTGTGATTGGCCATTGTGTGATGTGTCACACTTTTTGAAATGCTTTTTATAAACAATTGTGTCACTACTGTTACTTAGACCTTCCCCATTTTATTATTGATTGATGTTTTGTTATTTCATTTTGACAGCTTGTCTTACATTTTTGTCAGAATTTTCTCATTAGACATTAATCCTTCTTTGTTTCCATTTGTCTTTTGCAGTGAATGGTGCTGCAAGTTTGCCAGAATGTTGCTGTGAATGTGGCGTTGTAAGGCCTGCCCCTCAGTTTTACCAAGTAGGTCCCAAATATTAAAACATTATCGAGTGAAACATAGATATTATGGGAATAATAATCGTTTTCCTTGTGTATATGTAAGCTGCCCCTGCACTTTTAAAACGTGGAATGCGCTTTTAATTCATTTGAATAGATTTCATGTGACTAAAACCAGTCATCAATCCAAGAGCTGTATATTTAGGTGCCAGTTATGTCCTTGTAAGGATCTTGTCTCGGAAAGGTATTACTGGGCTCACATTAATGCACACCTTAACAAAAATGAGGTTGTAACTTGCATGTTTTTAGATTGCAACTTTCAAACAAATATCTACGGAACATTTAAATCCCACTGGAGAAGAAAACATACTTATTATTCAATTACAGATTTTAAACCAGAAATTGTGACATCAACCACCTTTGTTTCTCTGGAATCTGCGCAAAATACTTCAGATGATGAAATAGGTGAGGCATACTCTGATGCACAACCAGATTGCAGTGTTTATGCCCCGAATGACCTTCTAAATGTAATTGAACAAACTTTTGCAGCAGCTTTGTTAAAGTTGGAACATTTAACGCATGTACCAAGCACAGCAATCAATGATTTTTTGCTAGAGCTTCACAACTTAACTAGCTCTCTCTCGAGTTCCCACACTGATGGCGTTCTAGTTGATATTTTTCAGAAGCACAAACTCCAGGTTGACAGAGCTATCATAGAGGAAATAACCACTTCTCTGTGCACTGGGAATCCTATAAATAAAGCCATAGAGAAGGGTGGTCCTTTGAGTTCTACATATCAACGTAAGCAGTATTACAAGGCAAACTTTAATATTGTTGAACCAGTTGAATGTATTTTGGATGCTAAAGAGAAGAAAACCTTCCAGTATGTCCCCATTCTTGAATCTCTACAGGTGCTGTTGAATAGGAAAGATATTGTGGACAAGTTAGTTTGTAGTCACAAAACGCAAAGGGAAACAGAGACAGCAAAAGAAATTGTGTACAAGTGTTTCAGGGATGGTCTGCATTGTAAGCAAAACAGTTTATTGTCAGGTCAAGAGTTAAGGGTATCTATTGGTTTGTATGTTGATGACTTTGAGGTCTGTAACCCTCTTGGCACCTCCCGTAAAACCCACAAACTTTGTGCTGTGTACTGGGTGCTGAGTAACCTACCCCCAGGGTCTCATTCCTCTTTGTCCTCCATTTACTTAGGTATTTTGTGCAAAACAGACAATGTTAAGACCTATGGCTATGACAAGGTTTTAAAGCCACTTCTACGTGATCTCAGGTCTTTGGAAGTTGATGGAATTTTTGTCCCACAACTGGGAACATCGCTCAAAGGTACAGTTCAAACTATTGCTGCAGACAATTTAGGAGCTCATGGATTAGCGGGTTTTGTTGAGAATTTTTCAGGCACCTATTTTTGTCGTTTTTGTACTGCAACAGCTTCAGACATTGCATCAAATGAAGTTAGAGCAGGAACTTTCAGCCTCAGAACAAAAGAAATACATGACACTCATGTCAGAACAGCCCTAGATAGTGGCAGCAGCTGTTTTGGAGTTAAAAGAGCTTGTCCTTTGACTAAAGCGCTTTCTCATTTTAATGTCATCAGTGGCTACCCTCCTGACATTGCCCACGATCTTTTTGAAGGCATTGTGCCTGTTGAAATAGCACATTGTCTAACATTTCTAATCTCAAAGAAGTACATAACCTTGGAAGATATTAACAATTCCATTCTACATTTCCCATACAAGTGGACAGACAAAACAAATAAGCCTCATATTTTGCCACAAAATCTCTCACACAGGAAAACCATAGGTGGTAATGCCCATGAAAACTGGTGCTTGTTAAGATTGCTCCCATTTATAATTGGGCCTAAGATTCCTGAGCATGATCCAGCATGGTAGGTCTTGTTGGACCTAAAACAGATTGTTGAGCTTGTGGTTTCCCCAGTTCACAACGACGAGTCTATTGCATACCTTGAGAGCAAAATTTCAGACCATAGACAAAGGTATCAAGAGGTTTTTCCTAACAATAGACTGCGTCCCAAACACCACTACATAGAACATTACCCACAACTAATAAGGTTTTTTGGGCCTCTTGTGGGACTTTGGACTATGAGGTTTGAGGCAAAGCACAGTTTCTTTAAAAACATAATCAAACACACCAGTTGCTTTAAAAACGTGCCCCTATCTCTGGCTGTGAAACATCAGTTTATGATTGGCTACCACTTGTCGTCTCCAAGTATTGATAAACAAATGCTGGATGTCTCAGATGTATCTTCTGTCCCCTTAGATGTTTTGAAGGAGGAGCTAGTTCAAGCTTTTAAACAGAAAGATCCTGACATATCTGAAATACACCTTGCAAAAAATGTTTGGAGCAAGGGAATAAACTACAGGACAGGTATGGTAGTTGTCCATGAGTCGGAAGGTGGCTTGCCCGAATTTGGGGAAATCCATCAAATATGCATTTTGCATCAGAGAGTGTTTTTTGTCTTGAAACTGCTGTGTGGATGGTATAGTGAGCACTACAGAGCCTTTGAGGTGACTCCATCTCCGTAACGAGAACTTGCTCTTGTGGAAGTCTGTGAACTGGTCGATGAGTATCCCTTGGCCGCCTATCTGGTTGGATGTGTGCGGATGGTGACCTTGAAGAGATCAATCTGTGTCTGAGGTAAAGCAACAAATTAAACACTGCTTGGGCAGGTACAGACTAAAGTACCGAGAATAGGTACCGTTGGGTACTGGTATCGGTTCAAACACATATATATATAAACAATAGATGGCTCATGGGAGATTTTCCAGCGTAGCTCACCGGCCGCCATCTTGCTGCAGTCACCAGCTACTGTTGTAAGGTGAGTGATCTGCACAAAAATACTCTTAACTCGCTGAAATCTTGACTGATTTACAAACGGTTTGGTTTATTCTAAACGTTATTAGCATGGCTATGATACAGGAGACAACAAGACATGTTGAAAAAAAATTCATAATTATAAGTATGCAGTACCATAACTACATCTTTGATGTTTATAACAAACCAACCCGTTTGAAAATTGAGCAAACTATGGTTATTTAAATAGTAAACCATAATGTTATGAATGAGCGAGCTGACTGCAGCAAGATGGCGGCCATGTTGCAACGTCGGTCTCCATTGGCCAGCAGCATGGGTGAGCCATCTATTGTTTATATCTATGGGTTCAAATGTGAACAGTACCCAACCCTATACATTGGTCCAATAACATTGTTATTGTTCTTCACAATGAACCCTTTTAAAAAATGACAAGCATTCACTCTTCTACCAAGCCCCATGTACTTGAAATAAAACTAATTCTAAACCTTTTATTGTTTATATACTCTCTTTCCTAACAGACGGTGAAGAAAGACCATGATGACATCAGCTGTTCTCAGAGTAATCCTAGGGGCTGACAGCTGTCAGAGGGTGGTGATTTCTGCTGGCCTGCCTTCAACTGTGAATGAACTGGAGAATGAGATAAAGACTCAGTGTAATGTAAAGGAACCCTTTCGGCTGCAGTTCATGGACACGCTTTTTGGCGATGAATTTATGAACTTAACTTCCATGGGAGAAATACAAGACAAAGCTACAGTCAAGGTCATATACACATCATGCAGACCTCTCAATGCTGATGCAGATCAATGTGTGGACAGTTGCTCCTTTCCACCAACCAGTCATCCTGATGACACCACATCTTCTCTAGGCGACAGCACCGGGATTCTCACATCTCCAGAGTCCACTTCTTCACGGTCTTCATGGCCAGGTGTGTTCCATGTTCCCCGTTTTTCGTATGATGCAGAGATTAAGCTTGAAAAGGCCCACAGAGTTCTCAGAGAAGAAGGGACACTGTTGATCCCTGATTCAAAGCTCAAGTCTGATATACTAGAGGGGTTGATTCAGGAGGTAGTTAAGCACAAAGTCTACGCCACGGACAGGGAGTTTGACCAAGTTGCAGAGGCGCTCGTCATGAAGCATCCATGTTTACAAGAAAAAGGCTCAGCCTCTGGCTATGGGGGATGGAAGACTAGTCTCAAATACAAGTTGTCCAACTACCGCACACATCTCCGGAAAGTGGGATGTCCTGAAGTATGTGTAAATACTTTGAAACATAAACCAGAAGGGAAACGTTCTCCTGCTTTTAAAGTTAAGAAACCAAAGAGGGGTGAAGTGGCCTACTGCCCTGACTTTCCACTTGGAGAATGCGCCCAGTCCTTGGAGAAGATGAAGGTTGAACTCCTTTCAGATTACAAGAAGCGTAATAACAGAGAGACAGTTAAGGCTAAAATGGAGAAAACATTTGCATTGAGAAGACAAGAAGTCATTAGTGATGTTCCCATGACCAGTGATGTACAAGAGAGATGGCCAGCTCTCTTTGGTGTAATGGAGGTGAGTACAAAGATAATGGTGTAACTTTTTGTGCTGTAGATGGTATATACAACTGTTAGAGTAAAGCTTGGCCCCATTACGATGTTGTTCAGAAGTAGGTGCAAATGAATGCTGGATGTTGAAAAGCTGATGCTTCACTGCATTGCTGGGTTAAATGTGTAAGAAGAAGGTGAAGTAGTAGGAATATTTGAAAAAGTGGGAACATGATTGAAGCAGATGAGTAGGGCTTGAGTTTAAGGATGTCCGTCATCCCGGGGGCCGAAAAAAATAGGATTGAGGAGGAGGAACATTTATTTAGCGAGGAATTTGGGCCTAGAGTTAAAAGGAAAAATACCGTGATAACGTCATAAATTAAAATGACTGCAAGTTTTGTTTAGCACAAGTTCTTATTAAACCTCCTTGAGGACAGAAACACACAGCACATACTGCTGGTGTCATGTCCCTACTGGTTTTCAGACTAACTGGTTTCCACATGTTGTGTTTACCGAACACAACAGTTGTGGTCTGCCTCTGTCATCAGATTCGTCACACATTCACAAACCTATTATTGGCGATTTTCAGGTCCAAATCTCGTATCTACTGTGGCGAATATGATTGTATAAGTTAGCACTACATCAAAGCCGCCTAAAAAAATAAGTTTGTCTAAAATATATCAGATCGCGTCAAGCTGGATTACATCTCGGTAGAGCAAAATGCTTTCAGCATTCACACCCAATATTCCATAGCCGAAATCAAATGCTGAGCAAACATGCATAGTGCATACAGTTATGTGATTGGCAGCTGTAAGTTTAATGAAACAAATGTGTGTATGTCAGTGGGCCGTGTTGTTAAAAAATGGTTTCATTTTTTTTTCAGGTTAACGCAGAGTTCAAGCGGATTACAACTATGGCTCTACAGTCAAGGTTCCTGTCACAGCTTGACCTACACTCCGCAAGTCTGCTGAGGGTGTTCTCGAAAAAATCGGGGCAGCAGGGCAAGAAGTTAAAAGACATGGCTGCCATGATGACGGTAAGAACTTTTTAACTGTGTGTATATGTGTAGATATGTGTGTGTGTGTGTGTATATATATAATATTTCCTTTTTGGCATTAGGTCAGTCTAAAATCAATTACAATGGTAAATTATCCCAAAATGTGACCACTCCATAGGTTCAATTTGATTAAAATGTCCCTATATTCTTTGTTTTAATCCTTAAGGAAGACATCGATGCTGACAGGGAGTGCCTCATTAAAGGACTCTGCATCTACCTCAATGAGGATCCTGAGGATCTGGTGAAGGAGTACATGGTGAGTGTGTGCTAAAGTAGTAATCCACATACAAAAAAGAAGTTAGTTTGAACATGTTTTTAAGAAGAAAAATAGCCTCAGTTAAAAGAACCTCATTTGACCAGATATACCAGACCATATTACCAGACATGTTACTTAGCTGTCTTCCTGAAATTGATATTATAATTGGTTTTGTTAGAATTAACATGGTCTATCATGATTTGTGTTCTTCTGATTCCAGAAACACATTCAAATACTAATGCAATAGTCTTAAGGACAGCTCTATCCTCCTCAGGCTGCAGTATCTTCCACCTGTGGGGCTTATATTACATCACATAGGGTGAATTATGAATCAGGAGTAGTACCTAATGCTTTGCTCATTAGTCTCCAGCATTTGGTGTCATTTCATTTCACCTGTTTATTCTCTCCAACCTTCTCCTCTTTTTAAAGTCGCTGATATATATATTACCAATAATAATTACCATTCACTCAATTTAATGTACAACCTACAATCTGTTAGCCAGGCTGGTGAAACCCACAGGTGAAAACAAACCAGGTATTCTTCTTCGCAAGCATTGTGCTAATTAGTGTAGTGCCACAGTAGAGTCAAATAAGCAAATTGTGTCTTAATGAGGTCCGAGTAAAAAAAATCTTATCCTTAAAGAAATAATTTGTCTTCCACCAGGACATGACTGAGGCCAACACACTACGTGAGGTAGAAGAAACAACAGTGGGGATCTATGTTGCCAGAGAGACTCCCAGCAGTGACTATTCTGATGTCGGAGTTATCCTCGAGGGTGTGGTGGTGCTTCAGGATCTGGAGAATGTGGCTCTTGCAGCTGTAATGCTGTTTGGACTCATGTATGCCCTAAACATGAATTACCCGTTGAAGCTCCGCAACACCTTAGAAGTTATTCAGAAGCTTATAATGGAGGTGGATGCATCTGACCTTTCAAGAAAGGCCCAAAACTTGAAGAGGAAAATGCACGAGTGAAGAGAGCTCACTGTCCATGTTCACTGTCCATGTTCACGGCTCGCTGTTCCTACACTGTTCTTGTAGTTGAGATGCAGAGTATACATTCCTGGACTGAGTGGTGTGGCTGGTTCTCCCACCATCGCAGTTATTGATGCCTTATAAAAAGCAGGGGATGCTTTATTTATATATATATATATATATATTGTTTTTTTGTTTACGTTGTTGTTGTTGTAACGAAATTGCTAAACGATATGTAAGGTCCTTTTTAATATTTGTACTTCTCAAATTGGAGATTAGTTTTGGAAAGACTTGAGTGATTATTTAATCTCCAGGTTCTTGAATAAAGGTCTTGAAACAAAACTTTCTAATCGTTTTCAATGCAAAAAAAGTGGGTTATGTTTACTTTTAAAATCTGTTTCATATTTACATAAAATTATATTTATAAATATAATGTATAACAAAAAAAATTACAATTCTGAAAACATGTAATAGACATGGGAATATTAAAATAACAAATATTGCTAGAGTTATGTGATCAAATAGTGTTGGAATAAAAGGGATTGAATTGTGTTTGAATAAAGTGATCAAAATGGGTTGGAGTAAAATGATGAAAGTGTTTAATTTACTTTATTGAAACACATTTCAATAACTTTGAATCAACACAAAGTAATTGCGTTGATTGGACATAAATCGTTTGTGTTGATTTAAAACAATTCTATAGGTTGCTGCCAAAGCAAATTATTTGTGTGCAACAAATGTCCACAATTGAATTGAGTAAATCCAATGTGTTCTTTTTTTCAGTGTACCGCCATATTACAGGACTGTCTCAGAAAATTAGAATATTGTGATAAAGTTCTTTATTTTCTGTAATGCAATTAAAAAAACAAAAATGTCATACATTCTGGATTCATTACAAATCAACTGAAATATTGCAAGCCTTTTATTATTTTAATATTGCTGATTATGGCATACAGCTTAAGAAAACTCAAATATCCTATCTCTAAATATTAGAATATCATGAAAAAGTATACTAGTAGGGTGTTCAACGAATCACTTGAATCGTCTAATTAACTCGAAACACCTGCAAGGGTTTCCTGAGCCTTGAAAAACACTCAGCTTGGTTCAGTAAACTAAATCACAAGTATGGGGAAGACTGCTGATCTGACTGCTGTTCAGAGGACCGTCATTGACACCCTCCATCAGGAGGGTAAGACACAAAAATAAATTTCTCAAAGAGCAAGCTGTTCACAGAGTGCAGTTTCAAAGCACATCCACAAAAAGTCTGTTGGAAGGGGGAAATGTGGCAGGAAACGCTGCACAACCAAGAGAGATGACCGCAGCCTTAACAGCATTGTGAAGAAGAGTCGCTTCCAGAATTTGGGGGAGCTTCAAAGACAGTGGACTGAAGCTGGAGTCCAGGTATCAAAAGTCACTGTTCACAGACGTGTCCGGGAAATGGGCTACAATAGCCGTATTCCCATGGTCAAGCCACTTCTGAACTCAAGACAACGGAAGAGGCGTCTGACTTGGGCTAAGGAAAAGAAGCACTGGACAGTTGCACAGTGGTCCAAAGTCCTCTTTTCAGACGAAAGCAAGTTTTGTATTTCATTTGGAAGTCAAGGCGCCAGAGTCTGGAGAAAGGCTGGAGAGGAGCAAAATCCAAGTTGCTTGAAATCCAGTGTGAAGTTCCCACAGTCAGCGATGGTTTGGGGAGCCATGTCAGCTGCTGGTGTTGGTCCACTGTGTTTCATCAAGCCCAGAGTAAATGCAGCTGTGTACCAAGAGATTTTAGAGCACTACATGCTTCCGTCTGCTGAAAAGCTCTATGGAGATGAGGAATTCATTTTCCAGCATGATCTGGCACCTGCCCACAGTGCCAAAACCACCAGTAACTGGTGTACTGACCATGGCATTACTGTCCTCGATTGGCCTGCAAATTCCCCTGACCTGAACCCCATAGAGAATATGTGGGGTATTGTGAAGAAGAAGCTGAAAGACACCAGACCCAACAATGCTAATGAGCTAAAGGCCGCTATTGAAGCATCCTGGGCATCCATAACACCTCAGCAATGCCACAGGCTGATTGCCTCCATGCCACGCCGCATTGATGCAGTAATCCGTGCAAAAGGATTCCCAACCAAGTACTGAGTGCATTAATGGACATTTTCAAATGTTTGATTGTGTTTTGCTGTTATAAATCTTTTTTTTTTACTTGGTCTGAGGAACTATTCTAATTTTTTGAGATAGGATTTTTGAGTTTTCTTAAGCTGTATGCCATAATCAGCAATATTAAAATAATAAAAGGCTTGCAATATTTCAGTTGATTTGTAATGAATCCAGAATGTATGACATTTTTGTTTTTTTAATTGCATTACAGAAAATAAAGAACTTTATCACAATATTCTAATTTTCTGAGACAGTCCTGTATACACCCTCCTCCTACTCCCACTCATCATCCTCGTTGTGTACCTGGGATTCCAGAAGACGAGGAAACCACGCTCAAGTTCAACGGCTACAAGTCACTCTGACCACTTCACCTATCACTCCACCATCATGCAGCTGAATGAACTACTGGGGCTTACCCTCTTCTTCTTTAGCACATATTTCAGTCACCAGGAGATGATGGCTGTTGGGATTTCACTTTTGAATGTCACCTCTGTTGGACAGGCTCTGTTTCACCTGCTCACCTGTGTGGAGCGCTACCTGGCTGTTGTTCACCCCGTCACCTACCTGGGGCTGAGGCAGGGGGCGGGGTCAGGATCAGAAACATCAGCATTGGATGTGTTTGATTTCTTAGCATCGGATATCTGGCTGTTCGGTATAAAGGCAGCAGTGATTTCAATGAAACCTTGGGTTTCTGCTTTTCGGTTTTACTCTTGTGTGTCCTCTTTTTCTGTAGCATTTCTGTTCTCTATGTTCTCAAGCGCCCAGGGCTGGGGGAAGGGGGCGGGACCAGGGAGCGGGTTGACCAATCAAAGCAGAGGGCTTTCTACACCATCATGGCCATAATGGGAGTGCTCTTGCTGAGGTTTGGGGGAGGTTTGATCGGCAGTACAATGAGTGGTTCAACAGAACTGAGCACCAGTGCTGTGTGTGTTGTTTCATTGTCTTCATTCTGGTTCGGTCTGCCCAGCAGTCTGGTTTTATTTCTGCTGTTTCTACACTGGGCAGGAAAACTACAATGCTGCAAACAAAACACTGAATCAGGATGAGTGAAGGATTTAATGTGAGCATAAAATACAGTAAAAAAGAAAAAAGAAAAAGGAAAGCCATATTTAAACCTTTAAAATAGTGTATAATCAAAAATAAATATCTACAAATTGTGAAACGATTGAAGATGAGTAAAAGCTTAATTTTGAGTTGGATTGCAGGTATAAAAAATGGTGTCATCTGCCTACAGATGCATGTTGCAAAAGGTAATTGGAAAAATAATATAATTGAAATTCAATGTAAATAATAGAAGACCAAAAGTAGAGCCCTGTGGCACTCCATTACTGATTAAAGGCTTTTTTCATCACTATTAGCTGCTAAATTGAATGTGTTAACATGTTAATATTAGTTGTTTTGCATATATTGAGACACATATGATACTATTCCTGATGAAAGTCAAGCTAAATATCAATGTTGTTGATTGATAAGTTACCGATTACTACATTGTTAGCACCGATTGTATCTTTAGCTGCTGATTGTTTTTTACATTTTGGACATTTATTATATTGTTTTTGAGGTTTAAGATATTTAACTTTTGTTTTCACAAACCAGTTCTAATATAATGGATCTTATATTATAAGTTAATGTTGTATAATCATGTTATGGTATAACAATTTATGTAATCACTTTATTTTAAAGAATGAATACATATCTTAATGACTTACTCTATGTGTTCTGTTGTGTTTTTGCTGCGTCATTTCTATAGAAATAAGAAACAGATGATAATTTGAATGATATTCTAATAACGCTGCTGTTTTCCCAGCAGTCTGAACTCCCGGTAACACGATACAGCAAAGGAATACATTTGCCTGTTTGATTCTAACGTAAAAAAAGTATGATTAAGTATGCATGAACATCACAGTCCTGCTCTCACCTGTGCTCCTCACACCTTGATGACAGATGTGAATTTGAATATATTTGGAACAGATCGCAGTGAACGGCAGTCAGAGAGTTTGGAGACTGAAGGATTATTTGAATTATTTGAAGGATTAAAGTAACGTGTTATGGCAGGAAAGTTAAATCTGGTATATTCATTTTAATGTCACCTTATATATATTCATGTGTGTTAAATTTGAAGGGACAAAGTATATTTTCCCTCCCCAATATATTGAGGTGAAGTCTTTGTGTTTAGAGAAGGATGGGAGCAGGGGACATCCTAATTTGGGGATAGCTCCAAGACTCTGGAATGTTTCCCTCGTAAAAGAAGGGGGTGCGTTACACATGCTTGGGGCAAATATGTGTGTTTTCATTGCAGTAAATATATGTGCTACATGATTACTGTTCAACTATACCTCTGTTCTTATTCTTTCATGTGTGGGTACTAAATGGCTACAAACATTGTGGAGAAATTAGCTTAAACATGTTTTATTACTCTATATGAAATGGAAGCAGTTTTTTATGATAGGGACGAGAGAGCATTTTCAGCATGTCAATTATCAGTAACAGTATTTGTAAAGGAAGCTGGAAATATACAATGTGAAACCTTTTATTTGAAGTAAAGATGTGAACGATAGCTCAAACAAATGGAAAGGCTGTAGGACAAATGAGTGTGTTCTCTATATTGGGCCTGTGTGAAGTTTGACTATTTGAAAAGCATCTCTAATACTGCTTAAGAGCATAGGTAATGTGTTCCTCGTTATTATTGATATGAAAGTAATTAACATGTATTACGTATATTTAGCCAACTATAACAACTATATCTTAAAACATACTTTTAACTTGTGTGTGGTAACCTGAAGGGGGGAAGATGGACTCAGGGACAAAGGGCCATAAAGGGGATGTGTGTGTGCTGGCTACAAGATGTGAAATAAGATAAGGAAACTTGTTGTTTAGAGCAGGTTCGTACCAGACACCAAAAGGTTTCTGGTCTTCGTCAAACTGAAAGAGACTTTTGTTTCCGGGTTTCTTCTGCTGTGTCTCACTGATTGGGTGCGACAGGCCATGTGTTGGTCTCTCCCAATAAGATGACCTCTGGGGGAAAGCACGTACACCTCCTCTTGTGTTTTAGTATGAAAGCCTGTGTTTTCCTTTGGTTCGCGCTCTTGTTTTTCACCGGCCGTTCCTGAGACCTGTCTCACACGTGGTAGAACCTGAGCCCGGAGTACTCTGCAGAGTGCTTCGTGATTTCTTTGTATTTGTATTGTTACCTTGTATCATTAAAGCAAGATTATTGTTTCACTTGTATTCTGGTGTTTCTTAATCTCTTCCTTTTTACGAATTTACCCAGCTTATCAAACGACACGCGGAGACGAGGTTGGTTTTAAACATCCTCTCAAATCTCCAACAAGTGGTGACCCCGACGTTTCTGAGTGGGGTGTTTTCGGGGAAGAGACCACCAGCAGCAAGCGGACGGAATAGTCCAGGGCTAAACATCTCGGCTTCTTCTGACAACTAACAACAGAGCTCTGACAATAACAGGTTAACAGATGCCAGCTTAATTCGAAATCTGTGATTTGACCATATTCCAAATTTTAGGGTTGTCAGACGAAGTTTACAGTGTTTTTATAGTAACAATGCAAATGCGTGTTTTAGTTACAATAGCATATTAAGTGCCTGCAGGCCAGAAGGGTATTAAAGTCCCTGCCTTGAAAAGTGGAGGTATCAAGTCCCCACAGTTGAAATAGGATATTAAGTTCCTAACGGGCCAGAAGGGCATTAAAGTCCCTGGCTTGAGAAGTGGAGGTATCGAGTCCCCACAGTTGAAATAGGATATTAAGTTCCTAACGGGCCAGAAGGGCATTAAAGTCCCTGGCTTGAGAAGTGGAGGTATCGAGTCCCCACAGTTGAAATAGGATATTAAGTTCCTAACGGGCCAGAAGGGCATTAAAGTCCCTGGCTTGAGAAGTGGAGGTATCGAGTCCCCACAGTTAGACTGCCTGGAGTAGTCACTTGGTAGTATTAAGTCTCCATATAAGACTGACTCAAAATAACGAATCCACAGCTCGACGGGGCTGGAGATGAGTTATTTTTTATAAGTGATCCAAAGGAGAGTAACGCAAACTTCAGAAAGTCATTCTGAAGTGACCGGGCCTCACTATATCCTTTGGTGTGTTGTGAATATTTACTGGTAACAAGGACAGTAAGTCAGATCAATAGATATGAAGTCTGTGAATATTTACTGGTAACAGAAACAGCCTAAGTCAGATGAATAGATACGAAGTCATAATGAAGGGAGAATTTTAACGAGAGGAGCGTGAGTTAAGAGCTTACGAGGACAGTGGGTTCAAGCAAAAAAAATTGAATAAAAGGATAGCAGAAGTGTTAATTGTTGAAAGAAGCCCCCCTTTTCCAAAGGAGAGGCTGAGAGCTACAGCAGGGGAGAGAGAAGGGGGTGTCAGTATTTGTCTGTGAGAGTTCCCCCCACCCTTTTTCCTCTCGAGAGCAGCAGCGGCCCGGAGGGTGTCTGCTTGCTTTTGTCTCTAGTGATCTGAAGTTGGACTGAAATACATTGAAAATTAACAGATCAAGGTGTGATTTGAAGTGATAGATATATTGAAATAAATAAACAATGATTTGCTGTTATTTAAATATAGTCTTTGAGAACTGATTGATACCGTTGCATTGCGTTGTGAATTTCATGGTATTTGTCTTAACTATAATGTACCCACATGCATGTGGTTTCTTTGTCCCAGTTCATTTTAAAGTCAGCCGCCTCATGGCTAAATTTATTTGACCCCATGAGGTCAAGAGTCATTCTGTTAGACCACCATCTTCTGAAAGACAAATCATTGTTCTTTTGTCACATTTTGAATTAGAAAAGAGTTCATTTTGCTAGATCAATTTATCTATAAATGTTGTAGTGGGAGTTTTGTGTTTGCTAAAATGTTTAGGAACGACAACACCAGGAGATGAGTAAACTCAAGAATCCGTGGAGTGTAAATACATTGAGAAAAACACACTTTTATACTCTAACTTTTTGCACATCATAGACAAGGAATTTAGACAATATAAATAAATATTCACCAAAAGTAATAAGTAAAATGGAAAGTAGACATAGGCCTACACTTGAGTCAAAGTATATTACTGTGATCTGATCAGTGTGCTCTGCAGGTTTACTATTGTTCTAAGTAACAGTGGGATTTAAAATATTGGAGAAAGTATGGAGATGTTCTTTCGTAGTGTGTGAAATATGTGATGCATGAAACAGGTATTTCAATTTATGGAAGAAAATGGTTTCCTGAAAGAGTCAGGTTGGGTAGATATGTAACAATGGATGTAACAATTTTTAGTGGGAGTTTTTGTAATATCATTAGTAGACATTAATGGTGTTGTTTAGATAGCATTTAGCAACTAAGACAGATAGTATGATTAGAAAGAGACAGAGTGGAAAGGGTTGGATTGATTCAATCTCAGTGTGCTAGATTTCTTATGGATAATGCGTCCCGGGACCTGGACTCCCCCTCTGAGTTAGAAAGGCTACGACCCCGTCCCTCCAAGCAGACAAAAGACCTAACCCAAAAGGAGGCTCCTCCTTCTCCATCAAACAGACAGAGAACCGGAGCTGAACCGTCTCCACCTGAGGCATCCAGAACCAAACCGCTTGCTGACATACAGAAATACTCTCATCAGTCCCTCAGACAGGGCATGAAGCTGAGCCACGAGATTTGGCACAGGAGCAGAGTGGGGGACATGAGAGCAGAATCCGCCCTCCATAAAACAGCAGAGAGACTGTAAAGGAGGAGATGAAATGCAAAGCAGTGCAAAGAACAGTGGCATGATGTGGGCTGACGATGTGACTGAGCCAAAGGCTGCCTAAAACAGTTACAGCGGATGGATTCAAGAGCTGATGGACTGAAGAGAAGACAGAATCAGAGGAGTTGGCATAGTTGATTTGAAGTGAGGAGGTCGGGGTCACGGCTTGAGACAACCAGGGGAGGAGAAAAGGAAAACGGGAATGAGTGAGTTTACACATAAACACACTTATTCACAAAACGCACATAGAAGACAACACATTTAAAGAACTTGAACTGACTTGATAAATAAGTAAAGATAAAAAGAGGTATTAACCATGAATTAATCGATTGGTAAATTCAAAATAGCAGTAAAGAGGAAACTATTAATGTAAAATGAGAAAATCATCCTAAAAACACACTGAGGGTTAAAGGGGGAGACATGAGGGAAATATGCACTACACTTTAAGCAGGGGGTGTTTTGGAGTAGCACAGTGTAGAACCATATTCTTCAATCTTTCCATCATATTAATAAATCATTCTTCAAGAGATTTTTATTCATGTGCGAATAAAGCAGTGATCTCATTTGTTACAATATTGATTTCACCATTGTGGCATAGTTATTACCATAGGAGGGCTTTAGGATGGAAACTGTTTTTAATCCTTGGTAAAGTAAAGGGTGATGGTTGCATGTTCGGACACCCAAGGTTCCACACACTGCTAAAGAGTTTAACATTGTTTTTAAGTAGACCAGAATTGAAGATAAATGAGTATAATGAGCTATGAAATGCAGAGCTACACAGATCCTAGTAATGTTTTGACTTAAGATAATAGTTATGTACACAAGTTTCTGAATTAGATTTCTTAGACATTTTAATACTACTTAGTTGTAAATAAATTGTAGTAGTACTATTATGAAGTGAGTTTTGTACCAAGTTGCAGGAAATGTGGGAAGCAGCCGTCCCGATGACAAGTTAGAGATATCTGACTTAAGGTGGTGATCGTGAATTGATAAATGATGGCGCTCCATATATGACTGATTTTTGTAGACAAAGGATACTGGCCTATGCTGAAATATCAAAGTCTCTGCAGAGCACGACACATGGCCAATGAAACTGAGAACAAATTACCTTTGACCCTGACTGACAGTGTGACTTGAGAACAGCACTATCAATGACTGACTCTGGGGCTGACCAAACTTGACTTTAAAACCTGACAGTGTGAGTGTGAATGAATTTCTGCATGTGATCAGTGTAACTGCATGATTCTAAAACAATAACTAACCGAGCATGTCTTTGGACTAATACATTATTTTGGAGCTCCATGGGAAACACAGGTTTCCTACAATTCCACGCATTTGGAAAAACGCACATGTGACCCGTTTCTAATTCCCACAGGAGTTGGCGGTTTGCAAATGTAAAACTCAAACTAAAATCTAAAGATTCTGTTTCTTTTAGGACTGCCAGCTGGAAATGAACACTTATTTTCCCTGGAGTGTTTACTGTGAAAGATGATGGATATACTTTTGTGAATGATGTTTGGTATTTTCTTATAACCACTGGTTACCTGAAGGTTTTCTTCCCATACAGGATTTTGTTACACATGTATACATGTGTAAAAAGGGGGAGTGTGGGATATTTTCATTTAGGGACTGGAAGAAACCTGCCGCCCCAACTCAGATGTTCAATCTGACCATTGATTGACAGTTTTAGATTTAACCTGCTCCATATCTGGGGATAAGATAATGTTTGATTAATGTTGACATGTTTCTAATATTGATTGAGTTATAACAGGTAACACAGATGCAGAATCAGTGGCCAAGGGGCTACTGAGAGAGGTAATTCCAGAATGAGAATGAGAAGGTGAACTGTGATAATGAAAACAATTTTGTAATATTTCAACAGGTATTAAAGTAACTGAGGTTTGAAATGTAGAAAGAACGTATTACAGCTAAGTTAAAACATAGTAATGTAATGAGATAGAATTTAATTTAGACAACATCTTGTAACTAGCCTGGTAAAGAAGTAAAAGCCATAGACTGTTTAGATCATTATGGGGATGTACATTTAATTTAAAGTCATAATAGAAAGACATTTGATGACAGTATGTTGGATTTCTGTATTCATTTTTCAGCTTGATAATATCTAAGCAGTGACAGGTAGAAGCAGTCTCGCCTGGAAATTATTCACTTTGTCAGTATCATGATTTTAGTTGTTTTTAATCCTAATTAGTGTGTTCCATTACCAGAGACATTAGCAGTTCATATTATATTTAGATTTTAAATGGGATCTCAAGGATTTCATTTATAATAACACAGATGCTTGTCAGAAATTCAGAGCTATTGAGATATGTTATTTAGTTCACCTGAAGATGTTGGGGTTTATTTTGTTGACACAGGCCAAGTATTAGAATTCTGAAGCGGCCTACCAGTGGTGGGTCAAACACCTGAGGGCCCAGAAGCACTGAGCGTAGACTTGAGGGGTGGGTATCAGATTTCTCCACACAGGTTGCTGACGCCAAAAGGGGGACCCGAGGAGCAGGAGGCCGACACAGCGGAGTTCATCTGGCTGAAGGTCGTCAGGCCTACGTGACTCAACCCCAGGTTCTCCGGCCTCTACAGAGTGACCCAGAGGACATCTCATGCCGTCCGCCGAGGAGCAAAGGGGGACATCTGGTACTACTGGAGCCAGTGTGCGGCGAGGAACACTCCGGCTAGGACCTTGGAGGACATCAGGATGGACCTGGCTATCGTCAACGCGGACATCCCTACAGCAGACGACTTGGAAGCAGGCATCAGCGGACTGGAGGAGAAGGACCTCGCGGACATCCCTACAGCAGACGACTTGGAAGGAGGCGTCAGCGGGCTGGGGGACTTCTCGAGGCAGCAGAGGAGTCTACTTCTCTCTGATCAGATTCATCAGTTCCACCTTTGAAGGAAAGGCCGCATCTCCCCCTCCCTATCAGCTGCCCTTGTTGGCGTATTCCGCTGAGGGGGGGGGGGGGGGGGGGGGGGGCCTGATGATTCAACAACACGCAAGGATGCTGCTTTCTGGCACTCAGGCTCTCACTCTGATAGTTTCTTCACTGTCATTGGAGGTTGTTTTCTGTTCCCAAAGGTTTAATGAAGGGGGACAGACACAGTATCAAAGAATGACAGTAGTTTGTTTCAAATGTCTTATGTGTGTTGGTCTCGTGAGGCGAGACCAAAAAGGGGGAATTGAAGGATTATTTGAATTATTTGAAGGATTAAAGTAACGTGTTATGGCAGGAAAGTTAAATCTGGTATATTCATTTTAATGTCACCTTATATATATTCATGTGTGTTAAATTTGAAGGGACAAAGTATATTTTCCCTCCCCAATATATTGAGGTGAAGTCTTTGTGTTTAGAGAAGGATGGGAGCAGGGGACATCCTAATTTGGGGATAGCTCCAAGACTCTGGAATGTTTCCCTCGTAAAAGAAGGGGGTGCGTTACACATGCTTGGGGCAAATATGTGTGTTTTCATTGCAGTAAATATATGTGCTACATGATTACTGTTCAACTATACCTCTGTTCTTATTCTTTCATGTGTGGGTACTAAATGGCTACAAACATTGTGGAGAAATTAGCTTAAACATGTTTTATTACTCTATATGAAATGGAAGCAGTTTTTTATGATAGGGACGAGAGAGCATTTTCAGCATGTCAATTATCAGGGAAATCTACTTGTTTTCAATAGACGTGTGTGGTTAATTACTTTGTATTAATAATAACAGTATGTGTAAAGGAAGCTGGAAATATACAATGTGAAACCTTTTATTTGAAGTAAAGATGTGAACGATAGCTCAAACAAATGGAAAGGCTGTAGGACAAATGAGTGTGTTCTCTATATTGGGCCTGTGTGAAGTTTGACTATTTGAAAAGCATCTCTAATACTGCTTAAGAGCATAGGTAATGTGTTCCTCGTTATTATTGATATGAAAGTAATTAACATGTATTACGTATATTTAGCCAACTATAACAACTATATCTTAAAACATACTTTTAACTTGTGTGTGGTAACCTGAAGGGGGGGAAGATGGACTCAGGGACAAAGGGCCATAAAGGGGATGTGTGTGTGCTGGCTACAAGATGTGAAATAAGATAAGGAAACTTGTTGTTTAGAGCAGGTTCGTACCAGACACCAAAAGGTTTCTGGTCTTCGTCAAACTGAAAGAGACTTTTGTTTCCGGGTTTCTTCTGCTGTGTCGCACTGATTGGGTGCGACAGGCCATGTGTTGGTCTCTCCCAATAAGATGACCTCTGGGGGAAAGCACGCACACACCTCCTCCTGTGTTTTAGTATGAAAGCCTGTGTTTTCCTTTGGTTCGCGCTCTTGTTTTTCACCGGCCGTTCCTGAGACCTGTCTCACACGTGGTAGAACCTGAGCCCGGAGTACTCTGCAGAGTGCTTCGTGATTCCTTTGTATTTGTATTGTTACCTTGTATCATTAAAACAAGATTATTGTTTCACTTGCATTCTGGTGTTTCTTAATCCCTTCCTTTTTACGAATTTACCCAGCTTATCAAACGACACGCGGAGACGAGGTTGGTTTTAAACATCCTCTCAAATCTCCAACAAGACGCTGAAGAATGACGATCGGACGAAGCTCTGCTGAGGTGGGTGATCTTTAAAAACAAATAATATATATAAATATAGTAGTTACTGTCAGATATTTTGAGATTGCATTAACTCATTTGTTTGTATTCAGTTTGGAGTAGACTGTTGATGATGTTAAAGCTGATGAATTGAGATTATTTTTATTTCCAAGGGGATTTCGTTTTTTTATTTTGATTAAAACTAGTCTGCTGGTTGTTTGCACTTTAATGTTCTCACACATTAAGATCCATAGTCAGTCTTTTTTTAAAACAAATATGTTGGGAAATCATTATCATTGTTAAATGTTTATTTGAGATGGCATATCGTCCTCCCTCCAAGTTCATCCGATGGGAAGCTGGGGTGGTTTGATTGGCAATATGATCCCAGGGTCTGCTCTGAATTGTAACAAATAAAAAAAGTTTGCAAGGGAGCCGTAATTCTTTCTTACAACGTTTGATTGGCGAGCCTGCCAGCATGGGGCAACAAAAGTAATTGGCATTGAGTGAGAACCAAAGTACAATTTTTTTGTGATATATTTAATATTAACAGAAAAACCATAAACCATACGCAACTCAGAAGAAAACAGTAACATAATCACGTTTTGCAAATCAGTGTGTCTCCAACACAGATAATCTCTCTGAAAACCATGTTGTCGTTTCTGCAAGATGAACAGAAGGTAACATTGTGTCTCTCTCTCCTCAACACCCCCTTCCCTTGTTATTGGTGGTTCCTCTCTTTTCTTCATCCCAGGCCTCCATTTACACAAACATGTCTGCCACATATTTTTACTCTGAGGAATACTTCATTCTAAACGAATGTCTTCTCAACTACACAACCGTCATACTCTCTGTTGCTGCCATATTATACACCCTCCTCCTATTCCCACTCATCATCCTCGTCCTGTACCTGGGATTCCAAAAGTCGAGGAAACAGCGCTCCAGTTCCACGGCTACAAGTCACTCTGACCACTTCACCTATCACTCCACCTTCATGCAGTTGAATGAACTGGACGATGGGGCTTGGCCTCTCCTTCAGTGGCAGATATTTCTTTCACAAGGTGATGTTTGATGTTGGGAATTCACTTTTGAATTACACCTCTGCTGGACAGGCTCTGTTTCACCTGCTCACCTGTGTGGAGCGCTACCTGGCTGTTGTTCACCCCCTCACCTACCTGGTACTGAGGCAGGGGGGCGGAGTCAGGATCAGAAACATCAGCATTGGATGTGTTTGGTTTATTAGCTTTGGATATATTCCCTTTTGGTA
The DNA here is from genome assembly GCF_949606895.1 of Notothenia rossii. Lineage (NCBI taxonomy): Eukaryota > Metazoa > Chordata > Actinopteri > Perciformes > Nototheniidae > Notothenia > Notothenia rossii. The sequence continues at coordinate 44,440,690 of NC_136901.1, read as the reverse complement.
TAAAGATATCAAGTATTTTCATGCATCCGTGACTGTCTGCTTTTTGGTTTTACTCTTGTGTGTCCTCTTTTTCTGCAGCATTTCTGTTCTCTATGTTCTCAAGCGTCCAGGGCCAGGGGGCGGGACCAGGGAGCGGGTTGACCAATCAAAGCAGAGGGCTTTCTACACCATCATGGCCATAATGGGAGCGCTGTTGTTGAAGTTTGGGGGAAATCTGATCACCTATGCATTGAGTGTTTCAAGAGTACTGAGCACCAGTACTGTGTGTGTTGTTACAATGTTTTCATTCTGGTTCGCTCTGCCCAGCGGTTTGATTTTACCTCTGCTGTTTCTACGCGGAGCGGGAAAACTACAATGCTGCAAACAAAACACTGAATCAGGATTAGAGTTGGATTAGAATTTAAAGTTCTAAAGGTTATGAGCAGATTTAGAGAAGGCTTTGTACTGTAAGCTAACATCTGTATTGGAAATAAGTGTAAGATTAAAAGGAAATATCTGGAAATCTTTGGGAATAGCCTGTTGATAAGTAAAAGCTTACTTTGGATGTGACCAAATACTGTATATCTTACTGAGTAATGAGACGGATACTCTTGAATGTGCAGGTCAGCTTTTTGAGTTGGAAAAAAACCAAACTCAATGATTATCTTATGTTCAGTTATTGATTTTCCTTTAATTGACTATTTTTGAACTTGTTTTAGCGGTTAAAGATGATTGACATGTGTGCGCATTAACCATTTCTACTGTACTATGATGTATCTTATATTATAAGTACATGTGGTATAATATTGTATGACATCACAAAAATGTAATTTAAATTCAATATAAATAGTAGAAGACCAAAGGTAGAGCCCTGTGGCACTCCATTACTGATTAAAGGCTTTTTTTCTTCACTTTTAGCCGCTAAATGTAACGTGTTAACATGCTAATATTAGTTGCTTCGCACATATTGAGACAAATATGATACTATTCCAGATGAAAGTCAAGCTAAATATCAATGTTGTTGATTGATAAGTTACTGATTACTACATTGTTAGCACCGATTGTATCTTTAGCGGATGATTGTTTTTTAAATTTTGGAAATTCATTTTAGTGTTTTTGATGTTTAAGATATTTAACTTTTGTTTTCACAAACCAGTTCTAATGTAATGGATCTTATGTTATAAGTTAATGTTGTATAATCATATTATGGTATAACAATATATGTAATCACTTTATTTTAAAAAGAATAAATGTCTTAATGACTTACTCTGTGTGTTCTGTTGTGTTTTGTTGTGTCATATTTATAGAAATGACAAACCGATGATAGTTGGAATGATATTCAAACAATGCAGCTGCTGTCTCTGCAGTCTGACTTCCCGGTAACACGATAATGCGAGACATAATTTGCCTTTATTAATCTACCGTAAAAAGGTATTATTAAGTATGCATGAAAAACACAGTCCTGCTCTCACCTGTGCTTCACACACCTTGATGATGGATGTGAATTTAAATATATTTGCATCAGATTAGGGCTGGGCGATATATCGACTTTACACGATACATCGTGGATTGCACTCCATGCGATGTCGTAAATGACCACATCGTGAACATCGAGTATTATGTTGTCAAATCAATTTCCTGCCGCGGCCAAAATGAGCTTTCCTTTCTCCCTCATAGACACAGTCACACACGCAGGCACACACGCAGGCCCCGTCTAACTTGCACACAAACATTACACACATGCACAGTGAAAGAGAGCAGGGCTCGACATTATAAATGGCCCGCTGGCTCGGAAGCACTATTTAGACACCCCGGGCCAGCATAACGTAGCCTACTTTCCACTTGTCCGCTCGGGCCACTAAAAATATTGCTTAAAAAAAATAAAATTGTCCAGTGGTATAGGTACTTTGACAAGCAATTTTGTTAAATTGTTTCGTTTATTCACGCTACAACATAGCGTTTCGTGGGGCGGTTGTCGTTGTTGGGTGAAAGGCAAACGGGAGCCTGCTCGCGCTGGCTCCGTAGCAGCTGTTTGCTGCAGAGCCAGCGCGAGCAGGCTGCCGTTTGCCCGTGATCTTCAAATAAAAGAAAGTCACCGGAGGAGTTAAAGGAGAGTGACAGGTAGCATGAGAAGAGGGAGAGAAAGTTTCAGCCAGCTTGATCGATGGAGTTGGTTTCTAGTGGTGCAGTCACGCGTCCTAAAATCCTTTTATAATCTATCGATTAGATTTATGATTAGAAAATTATAAAAGTAGGGTAGACATGTGGAGATTATCCGGCTGAACAAAACGTGCATTTATCAAACAGGTTTGTTTTCCACAGACCTTATTTTCAGCTATTTTCCAAAACCGTGTGGAGAAATCCCATTGCTTTTTTGTCGAGGGAACCAGCAGCTTACTTCCTGGTTTTAGGACGCGTCGCTGCACCTCTCAATATGATGCCAATATAAACAAGGTCTTCTGTCGGCTCTGTACATCAATGCCGACCTATGCTGACAAGTAAGTGAAGAGTAGAAAATATAAAAGGTATTGGCTTTAGGGAAATGTCCCAGCAGTTTAGGAGAATGAAGGTTCTAATCTAATACATAGCCATTACATGTCTAATTCCTGATAATGACAGGAAGACAGAAAGCGCATTATACTAATAATAACAATAATACTACTCATAATAATAGCAGACATTTTTGAACAATGACCACAATATCATTATTTTCATAAACCAAATATGAACAATTGAGGAAAATGAGGAAGAACTGATGATTCAAATGTTGTAGTACAAGTAGTAATGTAGTTAGTGCATAAATTACTATTGCAACAAATGTGTTAATTTTCTTCATTATTAGTCGATTTTTTTTAATGCAGACATATGTTGCAGGGACTACTAGAATCATCATACTGGCGTGACTGTAAACATCAAGGGGTTAAATTAATTTAAAAAAAAAAAAAAATCTTTAGAGGACATTTCAGAATATCGCGATATATATCGTAAATCGCGATATAGTCAGTAAATATCGCGATGTCATTTAGCGACCATATCGCCCAGCCCTACATCAGATAGAATAGAATTAGAATTGGAAGGGATGAAACCCTCTTTAATGGTCACACATGCAGAGCACACAGCACACGCAGTGACATTTGGCCTCTGCATTTAACCCATCCTATTACCAGGAGTCTAATACTAGGATCGCAGTTAACAGCAGTCAGAGAGTTTGGAGACACGGCAGAAGGACGTTCGGAAGACACTACGCCGAGGAGGGTGAGCTTTAAAACCAAAGAAATGACTTACATTTGTAATGATTTTAAATTATTGCAGATTTAGATATAGTTTTAAATGTGTATTCACTGTGGAGTGGACCAACCCAGTCTCACAAAAAACGTGTAATAACTACGCTTTTGGTGTAAATACAGCCTATATACCAATTGGATCAAATATAAAAGTCAGCCGAATTAGTGTTGATCTTGTGAGGAGACGTTTTGTGTGAAAATAAATGTAAGATGTTGTTTAATTGCTGATATATTTATGATCCACGTCACGTTTTCAGTGTTGGCGGCAGTTCCTCATGTTTGTCTAGAAGTCTTCTCATCAAGGCTCTATACAATATTTCATACTTCTCGCATCAAATGACATCAAAACGCATTTTAATGGCCAAACTAACTTTAAAATAGGCATTTTACACGGAGAATAAAACGAAGTTCGGCCATGTTTTTTTTTTCTGCAGGGAGAAATGTGAAGATCACGTGACATAGACGCCAGCCATTGGAATGAATGGTGAAAAAAAACGTAGGGATCTTACAATTTCAGAGGCGTTTTTGTAGAAATACTACGTCCTACGTTTTGGACAAACGTAGTTATTACACGTTGTTTTGTGAGACTGAGTTGAGTGGACTGTTGATTCTGTTAAAGCTTATTGTTTGAGGTAAACTTCATTTCCAAGATGATTTAGTTTTTTTAATGTTGTTCGTGACTTGTTTGCTGCAAAGGCATCATACAGCCTTACTTTAGAGTTAATTAAGATCCATAGTTTGCCTTTTTATAAAACAGATATATTAAGAAATATGTTGAGAAATGATCATCACATTTAAAGGTTTGATTCCTCGTAGATCTTACTGTGTTTTAAAGAGTTACAATGCAACAACCTTTGTTAAATCAGCCTCTTTGGACTAGCTCAGGGCTTCTCAAACTCCGGATCAAGGTCCGGATCCGGACCGAACTCCAAATCAATCCGGACTGAACTCTGTGTCCCATTATTAAAACAATTTTTTTTTTAAAGTAAAACAAATATATTCTGATTCTGATGTAAATTAAAGTGGACCTATTATGCTATATTGGACAAATATATTGGAGGGCCATACCTATACAGAACATGTCTGTGAAATTTTTTGCTTAAAATACCAAACAGTTCATTAGCCATGCATCATACTGCTCATACCCCTCTTTTGCAGCCCTGTTAGAGAAACGCGGATTTTGGGTCCTTAGCTTTAAAAAAAAAAAAAAAGAGGCGGCGGAGCTAATGCCTGATCAGAATTCTACCGGAGGTAAAGCTAAATTCTGCTGTGATAAAACGCCATCCTGTTCTAAACCACATCAAAGATTATTTCTGAAACAGTATGGAGCTCAAACGCTTTTTCTCTTGCGGGTTTATCACAAGGTGAGTTCCTTTTTTTATTTCCTGCTTTACAATGTGGCAACAAGTAATCAAAAGGTTTTTATTATTGAATCTAGTTGGAAAAATAGATATTCTATGTTAACCAGAGTAGAAATCAGGATGTGAGGCGGTTAAAGTTTAACCTTTACCTCAAATTCCAGGAAACCAATGTAGTAGAAAATGTGATTGGTCAAGGTTAGAAAATGATATCTCACATTGACCTTTACTGTAGAAATAATAAATACTAGGGCTGTCAAGTTTTGCGTTAACATTTTTAACGCCACTATTTATTTTAACGTGCGATTAACGCATGTGTATTTGTCCTCGGCCCGCCCCGTAGTTTCAGAGCCCAAAGGCTTGACGTTGTTGTTGTTGTTAGTTGGATGGTGGGAGATTCTAGCGAGAGATATGGATACAGAAAAAGGCCAAGCACACAGCTGATGCTAACAGCCCCCCTCCTGCCGCTCGCTTGCGGCAGACCACGCTTGAAAGTTTGCCGGCGAGACGCCTGGACAACAACAGCAACAGCTAAATGGGTGTCTACAGCTTAACATTGTGGAGGACGAGGGGCTGCGTGAGATCATTGGGATCGCATCCAACGTGTCGACTGCACATCACAGCGCATTATTTTGACCCCTGTGGGAACTTCAGTCTCATGCTTTGACTGTTATGAAGACAGAGGAGCGGCATTTCACCGACAACTGTAAACAGGCTTCTCTGTTTGAGCAACTGGCTCAGTGCAGAGAAGTACACAGGGTTGGGAGAGAGTGTAAGAGAGAGAGAGGTTCCAGGTTGTTGTGTTGAGAATATTCAGGAGAATATTTGTCATTGTTCCAATGATAATAAAAAAACATTTGCATAAAGCATATTTGTCCACTCATATGTTGATAAGAGTATTCAAAACTTGAAAAATATTCCTCTAAGGAACTTTTAGAACAGATACAAAATGTGCGATAATTTGCGATTAATCGCGATTAAATATTTTAATCGACTGACAGCCCTAATAAATACATATAGAAAACATGAGGTAGGATATCGTCCTCCATCCAATGGTAAGAAAGGGGGGTTTAATTGGCAGTATGACCCCGGGGTTTGCTCAGACTTTGTTTTCTGTCATTGACCAAATACATTTCTATTGCATCGTACTTTGACATCCTTAAGCAAATTCTTCTACACCTGTTAGACCTCAGACTGATACAAAACAGTAAAGAAGTTAAGTGTTGGTGAGGGGGTCCGGACTCTTTAACCGGCCCAGTCCAGGACTCTTTCTTCGGATGTTTGATTGGCGAGCCAGCCAGGTTGGGAGAGGAATTTCAAATACTGGTTACTGGAAACATTACAGAACTACTAACCACATTTTCATAATTTTAGCATCGACTCGGTACCAAAAGTATCTGTCTCTTATCCTCTACACCAGGGGTGCCCACACGTTTTTGGCTGGTGAGCTACTTTTGAAATGGCCAGCTCACCGAGGTCTACCAACTAAAAATAAAATCCCAAATTGCAAGGGTTGCTGAATAACACGTTTTATTTATACATGGGATGACTACAATAGGGCTGCAACAAACGACTAATTTAATAATTGATTAATCTATCGATTAATGAAACGATTAATCGACTATTCGGACTATTACTGTATGCCTTGCACAATTTCTCAAACGCTCTTATTTAGCCATCAACTTTTAGATTTAGCTTGAGGTTGTTTTAGGCATGTGGAAACTAACAATGAAGACAATAAAGATGAATACTTGATTCAAAAATACAAATATTATTAAATTAACTTAAAAAATTGTGAACAAAATTAACATTGCTTTTTTATTAATTATATAAATAATATTTCACATCAAAAGAAACAACAATGTTTTAACAAATCGTATTAAATAATCTGATGACAGAACTGTAAACAGAATAGCTGAAACTTTAACAAAATAAATAACTCAGTTACCTCTAATCATTAACCCATGTTTGTATAACTGAGTTAACTCCGTGTGTTGCTGCTAGCATACATAACACCTGACGGGGAAACGTTACTCGTGGATGGGGCTACAGAGCTACTAGAAAGACAGTGGAACCCGGTGCATTCCTCCGTCTGGATGTGGTGCACTTTTGCTAAATCTTTAGACAAATTGCTCGTGTTACCGCCCTTACATGCTAAACTCTCTTGGCAACGAGCATTGTCCACTTCAAGACGGGTAACATTTAACCACACCTTTGGAGCGCTTCTCTCCGCTATCCCCGCCGTGTGTTGCTGCATGTAGCAGCCGTGTGTGTAAACTGCCCCGCCCCCTCGCACACAGACGGGAGAGAGAGATCTCGTCTGGATTTTTCGTGTTTATCGTGTTATTAACTCCTGAATTAAGTGGCAGGGAGGCCAAGGGAGGAGGGATCATGTTTATTTTAACGGAGCTGGATTTTTTTTTTTATGAATGACTCGCGATCTACCAGCATTGCCCCCGCGGTCGACCGGACAAACATGTCAGTCAACTCCTCTTTCTATCCTGATCTCCCCCTTCTTCCTCCTCTTCTATCCTCCTCCAACAACTCCTCTCCTCGCTTTATGGAGGAATGTTTAACCTCTAAAGCACAAATGTACGTCTTCTCTGTTATCGACATCATCTACATCCTCGTCCTTCTCCCTTTCATCATCTCCGTCCTGTACGTTGGCTTCCAAAAGTCAAAGAAACCGCGCTCCAGTTCCTCGGCTACAAGTCACTCTGACCACTTCACCTATCACTCTATCTTCATGCAGCTGAATGAATTATTGGGGATTGCTTTGTTCTTCACTGGCGGATTCATCGGTCTCCAGAAGATGTTTGATTTAGGGATCGCACTTTTGATTGTCCCCTCTGTCAGAAAGGCTCTGTTTCACCTGCTCACCTGTGTGGAACGCTACCTGGCTGTTGTTCACCCAATCACCTACCTGGGGCTGAGGCAGGGGGGCTGAGTCAGGATCAGGAACATCAGCATTTGATCCACAGTCACATCATATATATTGTTATTTTGCTTTTCTTCTTAAGTGCTCTCTCTTTCTACAGCATTTCAGTTCTCTACGTTCTCAAGCGTCCAGGGCCGGGGGAAGTGGGCGGGAACAGGAAGCGGGTTGACCAATCAAAACAGAGGGCTTTCTACACCATCATGGCTATGGGGTCATACTTTTGAGGTTTGGGGGTAATCTGATACATTATTTTATATATATTATATATTTATATGTGTATTTATATAGTCTTAAAGTTACAGCCAGCCTTTTTCATTTTATTTGTAATTGTTAACTCTTTTCCACTTTAAGTATCTGTATTTGAATGTTGAGCACACTGTAACAGAAGAATGTCCCAATTTGTGATTAATAAATGATATCTATCTATCTTTGAGTGCAACATTAATGCTGATGTGGCCCGCGATGAAATTGAGTTTGCCACCCCTGCTTTAGATGATATTAAGTAGGAAGAAGTGTATTTTCTTACCTGTATTTGTGAGCACATTGGTTTTAAAGTCCTCGAGGATCCGGAGCCTGAGCTCCACGTATTTCTGAGTTATAATTATCCCAGGTTTCCTCTTTTTATTCTGAAATCTGCGGGAAAAGACCAGAAAATGTGGGTTAATTAAAACAATGGGAATAAAGCCATTGAATTATCCTATTGTTGTTTGTTTCATTGTTGAGTAAACTTAATTAAAACACTTGTTGATATAATAACCTTGATGGCGTTTGATAAGTCGATTTTTCTGGTTTCTCTGGATGCTCCTCCTCATCTTCATCTTGCTCCTCTTCATCAAGGTTGCTGCCCTTCTCGCCTTATATAAAAACATACAGAAATAAGTTCTTTCCACTTCACATTTATGAAAAGTTGTTTGTAGGGTGTTTTTAAAAGAGGATACTGTATAGAGAACATATGTGCAAAACTCCAGTTGAAAAACGTGCTATTCTAATATCTATCACCCACATTTGTATCATATAAATGGGGAAAAGATAATGCAATACCATTAAAAACATCACTTGTGTCTAACTTTAATTCGGCATTCAAAAAGCAGCAAGGCGTGAAAAGGAAATAGCTAAAAATCAGATGTGTAACTGATTAACTTCCCCTTATTTACATTACAACTTACAAGTCTTTATACTGTATGTGTTAATTGGTCAGTAACAGCAAGGCCGAGTCAAAGAGCATGTTATATTCATTAAATACACGTCTTAAGTTAAGTGTGTTAATTTAATACATGCGTTAGTGTTAGCAACCACTTACATATTAAATGGCTAAAAATCTTATTGGATTTCCTCATGTCTCTTTGTGAACTTGAGGAATTAAGAGGTTTTATGTTAAGATAGATGCTTGTTGGTTAGTTAAAACAAGGCCAAAGTAATTAATGTTATTGTCCATACAAATAATTTGTGTAATTTGATGCATGCAAAAGGGTAAACAACTGCTTAAATATTAAATTGCTAAAGATCTTAATGGACTTCGGCATAGATCTCCCTCTCCCAATATAACAAGACGTTTTAATGTAAGTTAATACTCGTTTATATGTTAAAACAAAGCAGAATTAAAGAGTGTGTTATCTCCCTTAAATAGACGTCTTGAGTGTGTTGATTGAATATATGCTTTAGAGTTTACAACCAATTAAACATTACATCGCTAAATCTCCTAATGGACTTCTGCAAGATAGATTTTTCCAAAACAAATTTTAAAGTAAGAAGCTCCTATTCTTTGTCTATAAAAAATGTCGGTTTACATTTTTTTATTTCCCCATGCACTCTAAATACATACACATTTAAAAAAAAAAACACAATCAAATAAAAATAAACGTATTCAATAAACAATATACATATAACCCACATTTGTATCATATAAATGAGGAAAACATAATTCAATACATCACTTGTGTCTAACTTTAATTCGGCATTCAAAAGGCAGGCGTGAACAAGAAATAGCCAAAAATCAGGTGTGTGTGTGTGTGTGTGTGTGTGTGTGTGTGTGTGTGTGTGTGTGTGTGTGTGTGTGTGTGTGTGTGTGTGTGTGTGTATAAGATAGATTTTTCCAAAACAAATTTTAAAGTAAGAAGCTCCTATTCTTTGTTTGTAAAAAATTTCGGTTTACATTTTTTTATTTCCCAATACATACCCATTTAAAAAAAACACAATCAAATAAAAATAAAAATAAACGTATTCAATAAACAATATACATTGAAAAAATTGAAATATTATCTTTTTTTCACCTGTTCTTAAATCGTGTTAACACTGCTTCTTTATTATAGTTGCAAAATCCACAGTTTTCCATGTTTCCATGTGTTATGATTATCAGGATATTAAGCTGGAGCAAAATAAAATGAATAATGCATTATGCAAACAATGTGTCAGATCCCTGCCGAGCATAAAACAACAAGAACATCGTATCACCTGCATTCAATCAGCGGGACACCTGAGACCTGCACACACCTGGTCCCTCTCAAGGTAAGTCCATCTCACCTCTTAAAGGAATAATGTACAATGCAATAACGTCTAGATTAAGGCTATGGTGCAGAGTTTGCATTTACAGAATTCAGAACATTGTAAATCAAAGGATTTCATGTATTTTTTAAGTGGGCCAAGTTGTGTTCAATGTTGTCTTATTTTAACAAATGAAAATGAAGGTGTTCGAGTGTATTATATTTCCATTTTAAAGAGTGTTTCTATCATTTGCTTTCTCTAAACTCATATTGTTTGCCTCTAAAAGGTAATTACTTATAACCTTCATTGTGGTTTTGTTAATACTGATCTTAATATATTTATTTGCATTTCTGAGCAAGAAAAGGGCCACTCGTCTCATTTGTTTGATCTACATACGAATGTTGTAGTTACAGAACGGGTTGTGTTGTTCAGGCGGATGCTGTTTCCTTTCTGACTCTTTTTATTTGAAGTAAATTACATTTGAAGTACATTTCCCTCAAATGTAAACAAAACATTTAAATATCTTGTTATGCAGTTTTAACTTAAAGTTAAACTTTGGCCGTTTTTGGACCAATTTGGATCCCATATTATGTTACAGTCCAAGTATACATACAATTTGTAGCATGGAAAGTTATGCTCAAATTGGTTCTTGAATTGTAAAACACTAAGCTACACTTACTGTAGCTTTGCTTCAAAACTTCTATCAAGTCGAGAAAAGTTTGAAAACTCCCTTCTTCTTCTTGCTATCTACTGAACGAGTGCTAACGTAAGGCTTAACACAAACTATGAACTCTATGCTACCAAATAATTTAAATTATAGTTGAAATGCATGAAAGTAACTTGTTTTAAATTCAGATTACAGTAATCCAGATTTTAAAGTGAAATATATCTGAATATCGAACCACATCTGATTGGACAATGGGGGAACAAATAGGTTGCTGTTCTGATGTTGCTGCTAAGACCAAATATGGTAAAAGTGAGGATCAGATTTCTTATTGTCTATTGATTTGAACACGATCCGTGTATCCATCATTTCCTGGTCTTCTCTAAAGAAGAGGGACCAATGGAAACGTTGTCATGTTGCCGTTGTTCAGCATGGAAACATTCATTAGCTAACAATGACATTATTGTTCTATTAATACAAAGGGAGGTCAGGTACTCTTTAAAACAGCTGCTAGTTATGGGTACTTTTTACTGAAGTACATTTCAAAGCCCATACTTCTTTACTTTTACTTGAGTAAAGAAGTTTAGTCAGTACTTCTACTTTTACCAGGGAAGCGGGAAGTTAGTCAGATTTGGGGGTGCGGGGGGGGGGTTCACGCTTACACTGTCCTGTAGGTGCGCCGTGTTTGCACTTCAGATGAGGCTCCCTCCGCAAAATGAGGCCCCATCCGCGAGGGGAGGCCCCACGCAGTCTGCGTGATCTGCGTGTAGGGAGGGGTGGCCCTGTGTAATAACGTCATATTAAATGCAGTCATTTGGTCTTTAGCAACAGCTTGTGAGAGCAGTGCATTCATCGGTGTTCGTTTTAATGCTGCCAGTTTGTTGACGGCCTGTGTGTTGATGGGACTTCTCATGCTCCCTACATTTTTCCTCTGCCTTTCGCCAGTTGTTAAACCCTGCTTTTACAAAACTCCCATCCCTGATCTTGTCTGCACTGACAAGCTTCTTTTCTATAGCAGAGCAACCAACCCAGTCTCACAAAAAAACGTGTAATAACTACGTTGGTCCACAACTTGGGACGTAGTATTTCTACAAAACCTTCTCTGAAATTGTAGGATCCCTATGTTTTTTTTCACCATTCATTCCAATGGCTGGCGTCTTTGTCACGTCATTGTTACCAAGGTGGTTGCTAGGGACGCTGCTATCGATATTATTTCTGTTATGTTGTATAACTGTTTAATAGTGTTATCTTTATTGCTTCCCCCTTCACCGTCAATGTATAGTGTTGGTCCACAGCGCACACGTACTAGTTTAACAAAATCTGCATCTAAAATTGTGGCATAGATACGTTATTTTCCCCTGTGCAATTCCAGTCTCACATCTCACATCACATCGTCATAAACAAATACCGGAAACAGACCGAAAACATTTTAAAAGAATACTTTATTCGGAGTGTGCTTGCTTTTCTCTTTGGAGGTCATCACATAACGGCATTGTAATACACGGTTCGGTTGCATTAAATATTACATATCTGCCGTAGTTCTCTATTTATAGAGCCCTGCTGAGAAGACTTCTAGACAAACAGGAAGAGCTGACGCCAACACTGAAAACGTGACGTGGATCATAAATATATCAGCAATTAAACAACATCTTACATTTCTTTTCACACAATACGTCTCCTTGCAGGATCAACACTAATTCGGCTGACTTTTATATTTGATCCAATCGGTAGATAGGCTGTATTTACACCATAAAGGTGCACAGCTGATAGAAAGGGACACCTAGTGGTTAAAGCACGTCATTGAATTTCATTATTTTTATTATTAGATATTAATAGGATCCATATAAAGTATATCCATTACTCGTTATTCTCTACTAATAGTTCATTAAAGACTGTATATAATGACTATTTTGCACATCCCTTTCAAGATTTCAAGATTTTCTAAGGTTTATTGACATATCATATTCACAAACGGTGTAGTTATGCAATGAATGAAAAACTTGGGTCGCAGGTTCCTCAACAGTGCATTACAAGACATCTATCAATATTTGTGTATACCTCCACCATTAAACTGTCATATTCTGCACATTTCTTATACTATCTACATACATCTTATAAGCGTATCTTAATACATGTGTATAATAATAATATATTGCTTTCCTGCAATGCTAACTACTTTATGTTTAAGCGCTTATTTTAACTGATATTATACATATGTATTATACTCTTATAAGATGTATGTAGACACACACTCTCCAATCACAGAGCTACTTTCACAGGGTTTGTCAAGCGAAGCGGAGAGAATACTTACTTCCGGGTGTAATATTCTGTAAAGCAAATGAGCTGCTCCGACCCTTGGTCCTGACGGACTCCAACTTGTGTTTAATAATCAAACAAATAAATAAACACAAGGATAATTATGTGTTATTGTTGAGTAAATGGAGAATTGCACAGAGGGAAATAACGTATCTATGCCACAATTTTAGATGCGGATTTTGTTAAACTAATACGTTTGCGCTGTGGACCAACACTATACATTGACGGGTAAGAGGGTAGCAATAAAGATAACACCATTAAACAGTTACACAACATAACAGAAATAATATTGATAGCAGCGTCCCTAGCAACCACCTTGGTAACAATGACAACGTTGTATAGACACAATTTCCTGAAGTAATCTTCGTAATAACTGGCAAAGTAAAGATCATGTACATCCACTGCACACATCATCTGAAATAACAACTCATATTTCTCGCATCAAATGACATCAAAACGTATTTTAATGGAAAAACTATCTTTAAAATAAGAGTTCGAAATTCGGCCGTGTTTTTTTTTTCTGCAGGGAGATATTTGAAGATCACGTGAAATAGACGCTAGCCATTGGAATGAATGGTGAAAAAAAACGTAGGGATCTTACAATTTCAGAGGCATTTTTGGAGAAATACTACGTCCTACGTTGTGGACCAACGTAGTTATTACACGGTTTTCGTGGGACTGGGTTGGAGCAACAGAAGAATCACACTGCATTATCACTTTCTCTTATATAGTTAAGCTTTTTATAGACTGCTTACACTAAAATGCTTTCTCAAAAATAGTAACTCAAAATAAAACTTTTGTATTGATTTGTTTAGTGAACTTTTTGGCGTTGCAGTTACAACTCTCCGCCAACAGATGGGGGTGCTGCAGCACCCTCAGCACTCCCCCTTCCCGCGTCCATGCTTTCACCAGAGTATTTTTAAACACGAGTATCTGTACTTATACTTGAGTAAAGGATGTGTGTACTTTTGCCATCTCTGATAATTGTCTTTTGATATTTTTCTCCTCAGGCTTTCAACCATCAATCATGTTTTTCAACTCTTCCTCCAACGCCTCCGTGATTTCCTGTTTCTCAAACCCCAACGCCTACCCTTTCGTCTTCTCGTGCTCCGAAAATCTCTTGAGCTCCGCCATCCTCGCCTCCTTCACCGTCACCAACCTCCTCTTCTTCCTGCCCATCTACATCCTCATCTTCTGGATCGGTTTCCGACGATGGTGGCGCCAACGCTCCGTTTCCTCCGGAATAACGAGCCATTCGGACGCCATCACGTACAACATGGTGACCTTAGAAATCGTTGCTGTTTTGGGAGTCACCCTCTTCTGTATCGGCATGTTTTCCTGCAGTGTGGGGACGATGACGGCTGGGTATTATATGATATCCTTAACTTACCCCGGACTATCTTTCCTGCACTGTATGACTTGCATAGAGAATTATCTGGCTGTCGTTCACCCCGTCACTTACCTGGGCTCGAAGCAGGCGGGCGGTATCCGGATCAGGAACATAGCCATCGGTTTAGTTTGGATTCCGTGCTTCGGAGTAACAGTTAGGAACGTTTTAACATTCCCGGATTTCCCCATCTTCGTTGTTTTAGCCATCGTAGCCCTATGCTTATCCGTGGTTTCTTTCTGCTGCATCTCCGCACTCCGTGTTCTGATTGGACTCGGGAAAGTGGGCGGGGACAGGGAACGGATTGAGCAATCAAAGCAAAGGGCTTTCTTTACCATCTGCGCCATATTGGCTACACTGATGATGAGGTTTACTGGTTTATTTGTTAACAATTTCATGCTGGACGGAGGAACAGAGACACATACATGTTTGTTGCTTATGTCCGGGTTCTGGCTCTGTCTGCCAAGCAGTCTCATTCTACCTCTTCAATTTCTACACAGAGAGGGAACACTAGCATGTTTAAGCCCCAACAGGAATCAACAGTGAAAGCTAGATTTAGATAACAGAATAGAAGTGAGAGTGAGTCAGCTATTAGTTGAGATAACCCGTGAAAACGTACCTTGTAGAAGTAGTAATAATAATAATAATAATAATAATAATAATACATTTAGTTTCTATAGCGCTTCTCATCTGCCAAGACAAATCTCCTAGGAAGGACAGTGTTAGGCTACTTCTAGGACATTGGAGGTCAGGGTTTTAGGCAACTACTAGATCAGTACACACACAGTGAAGCTAAATGAGAATCTTAATGGGACTATACTCTGTCTTCTGGATCTTGAGCTTGATGAATCCGATGTCTCCGCTGAGGATTAGATTCACAAAAAGTTCTCGAAACTCAAGGCTTTGTCTGAAAGTTCTTGTCTAGTCTTGAATCAGGATCTTTCTTTGGAAATCATGACCAGTGAACTTCCTTCTCAAACGTTATGTTAGCCAAGTTACTGCCAAGACATAAGAGGTTATTGCTCGGGCTTCCCTTGACAGTAAAGGGTTGTAGGATATTGCTCAGGCTTAAAGGGTTTTAGGATACTACTGGATCTGTACACAAACAGTGAACTTAAAGGTCACCTATTATGCAAAATCCACTTTTTTCTATGAATCCGATGTCTGTGCTGAGGTTTAGATTCACAAAAAGTTCTTAAAACTCCTGTGGGTTTAAACTTTAGAAACTCAAGGCTTTGTCTGAAAGTTCTTGTCTTGTGGATCAGGATATTTCTTTGGAAACCAGGACCAGAAAAGGTCCTTTATCAATCAATCAATCCATCACATTTATTTATAAAGTAAATTTAAAAACCACCCACGTTGACCAAAGTGCTGAACAGAACAGAGCAGCTGACGTGACCTTTAGATAAATAGATAAGTAAGTACAAATCAAAAAGGATCAACGACATAAACATACATACAGAAAGGTCATATGCACAACAAACATAGGCCCATGCACAATCAGCCAAATATGGAAAAGTCAAACGCTAGTCAATGTCACAGTCAATGGAGGGGGCCGGTCTAATGGGGAGGGGGATGCTGTTCTACTGTCTTGGGGATTCAATAGCAGAAGCTTGGTCGCCCCTGAGTTTAAGTTTGGAGCGTGGGACAACCAGGAGCCCCAGGTTAGCCGACCTGAGGGGCCTGGAGCTAGAATATGTTATAAAGAGGTCTGCAACATAGGAGGGGCCCTTTATACCCAAATAAGAGAAGTTTAAAGTCAATTCGGAGCCGTACTGGCAGCCAGTGGAGAGAGGCCAGAATGGGGGTAATATGGACCCTCTTTCGGCTGCCTGTGAGGAGCCTGGCTGCGGCGTTCTGGACCCGTTACAGGCGGGACAGGGATGACTGACAGGTCCCAGTATACAGGGAGTTGCAGTAGTCTAAGCAGAATGAAATGAAGGCATGGATGACTTTCTCTACATCTTTAGAAGACAGTAACGGCTTGATTTTGGCGATGGTTCGAAGCTGGGAAAAACTGTCTTTAACTACTGCATTGACCTATTTGTCAAACTTAAAGGCAGAGTCCAATACAACACCAAGGCTTTTGACATAGATTTTGACAAGGGCGGACAGGTTTCCAAGACAGTTAGTAAATGCTTTGAGGGATTCAGGGGGGGGGGGGGGGGGGGGCGAAAAGGACAACTTTCGACCTGCTTTTATTTAGCTGCAAGTCGTTTTGTGCCATCCAACCCTTAATTTCCTCAAAGCAGTTCATGAGGTTCTTAATATTGGACTGGTCGTTTGTTTTTAGGGGGAGATAGAGCTGTGTGTCATCCGCATAACAGTGGAAGGAAATGTTATATTTTTGTATGACTTAGTCGAGAGGAAGCATGTAAATAGAGAACAGAATAGGACCTAGGATGGAGCCTTGTGGGACACTGCGGGGGAGACTAGCTGGGGGGAAGAAAAATGCCCATGTTGATGGAGAAGCTTCTGTTGTTGAGGTAAGATGTGAACCAGTCTAAGGCAGTGCCATCAACTCCACTGCTTAGTGGAGGCGGTGTAATAAGATGCCATGATCTACT
Source organism: Notothenia rossii (assembly GCF_949606895.1). Lineage (NCBI taxonomy): Eukaryota > Metazoa > Chordata > Actinopteri > Perciformes > Nototheniidae > Notothenia > Notothenia rossii. Next base: position 44,423,716 of record NC_136901.1, on the reverse strand, counting down.
GTATCGAACGCCGCGCTGAGGTCAAGAACAATCAGGATGGCACAGTTACCAGAGTCAGCAGAGAGGAGCAGGTCATTGTACACTTTCAACAAGGCAGACTATGCTATGGTGGGGCCTAAAACCTGATTGAAATCTTTCCAAGATGTTATTTTGGTGTAGGAAGGGCTGCAGTTGACTGAGAATAACGTTTTCAAGAACCTTTGAAAGGAATGGAAGTTTAGATATAGGTTGGTAGTTAGAAATAAAAGAATTCTTCACACTTAGCAGGACACATGTCTAAGCTGGTACTGGGGGCGGGGCCGATGATAGAGTTAATGGTACTGATTAACACCTTGGGAGTTGTTTGAAATTAGGTTGGATAAGTATTGTACCCTCGCAGCAAGAAGAGGAGATTTTGGAAGACTACACGGCCACGTTTCACAGAGAGCCCCGCGGGATGCAGTGGCCCGGTGACAATGTCCGTGTCTGGGACAATCGGCCTGAGAAAGGCATACCTGGTTTTGATGGAGCGCCGTGGAATGGAGCAGCACAGCCGACCAGGTCCAGCATCGTCGGGCCGGAAAGAGTAGGCCGGTGCCGAGCGACAGTGGACTGGATTCCACAACTTAACCGAGGCACCTGCACGCTGACTCCGCCTCCTAGCTCGTTTGCTGCGGTGATAGCCGGAGGGCCGAGCCCATACATCTTCAGGTGGTTGAGAGAATAGAGGACGGTGAAAGAATCTTTGACCGGCATCCCGGGAGTATAAATCCACGACAGACGCTTGTATATTCAGAAGTGTTTGACGATCGTAGATGATAGTGGCTTGCACATCATACGTACACAGAGACACAATCAGAGACAAACAGGAGCGGCAACAGGCGTCAACGAGCAGCCAAACACAGCGGCGCGGTCATCTTTCTTTGATGAGTAAACAGAATAACGTTACTGGCAAGACATTAGAGGATATTGCTCAGGCTTCTTTGACAGTAAAGGGATGTAGGATGTTGCTATTGCTTGCTAATGTGTGCAGGAATCCTGAAACTCTGATATCACTCTGCATTTTATCACTTTCTGTCCACTGGTCTAGAAATCAATGCTTTTCTGAATGTGTTTGTGGTTGTTAGCCTGAGGTCTGGGGTTAACAAACATGTTCTAGTCAAGGTTTCCTCCAAGATTCTGAACTAGGTGTCTTCAGATTTCCTGTCCCTGCACAGAAATGGACCCAAATGTCCAGAGGAATACCAACAAGGACCAACTTGCATCACAACATAGGTGATAAGACTTTCTTTATAGACTTACTTTTTTAAAGACTGTGACCCAGTCACAATGACATCGAGAAGGTTCTTTGCACATCTTTGATTATAAAAGTGTTGCAGAATAGATGGATAGTTGAACATGTATTGTAACAAAGTGACAGCGTGCATAATGTACTAAGGTTTGTGTGTTGTTTTGGGATGTTCACCCATGTGAGGAACCAGCATCAGCTTTGTTTTTCTGTAGATCTATAATGGATGCGGTTCTAGACACAGACTTATTGTTGGTTTTGTAAAATGCAAATAACTCCCAGGTCTATTTTCCTCCGTGTAATCCAGTCACACCTACTCTAACTTTATATCTTTAAAGCAGACAGCTGTGTACTGCAGTCAGCGGTGGAAACAGGAAACACCATGAAAAAGGTTTGTCGATTTGAATGTGATGTAAATCTAGTACCAATTGTTATTGACATGGTATTCATTGGTATACACAGTCTTTGTTTACTGGTTCTCACCAATGATGTTACCCTCTGCCTTAACCAAAGAGTTACTAATGAAGAATGGATTGGTCTTGTCATGCTTTGGTCTTAGGTCACCAGTGGAATATATTGTACTCACAGCACATAAGAGTTAGGTGGAGTTGTTTATGTTTAAACCTCATTGTGGCTTGACTAAATAACTACATTATGGGCCTCTAACATGTAAGATGATTGGGCTTTTATCCTAAATCTCTCTTATATTATATGTGTTCCAAGATTTAAAACACTCTGAGATTTGAGCACAGTTAACCCCCTTTAAATCTAAATAAAGATACCGGTTGTGCGCAAATGTAAGAGCTTCAAGTCATGGATTCAAAAGTATTAATACCAACAATGTAAGAGAAGTTTGAAGATGTTTAAGTAAAGTAAAGATGGGAGTTGTTAATGGGATGCAAAACCAGAAAAAAGCACGTTGGAGATGATAGATGTTTTTAGATTTTCATCTTGAGCTGTAGGCTCGAAATCCTAGTAGAACATCAGACTTGGTGCATGACGCCCTGTTAAGCATCTCTTTTGCATACCTGCCCACCAAACAGTTGCATGTCCATATTTTGACTCCCACTCTTCTCTCCAGGCGATGAACTCATCCTCCTTCAACGCGACCCTCCCCTCCCCCAGCCTTTCCTTTCACACAGCATGCTTGGACTCCTTGGGCAGTTTGATCATCTTTGAAGTTAACACCTTTATCAACGTCCTCTTCCTCCTCCCTCTCGACTTCTTCGTCCTCTACAGATGTAGCGATTCATTTCAGACAGTTTGAAATGCGAGGGCCGTGATTGGTACGTGATCTGCCCTCGCTCAAGGGAAAACCTCCAGCTTGACTTGAGACCGCCCCGGTGATAGATAAATGTAATTATAATGAAGCCAGCTGCAATGGATCATTGATCCACCAGGGGGTGCAGTGGGGTTCCACACTGGAGCTCATGTGAAATAAAGTGAGATACAGTACGCTGGATGTACAGCGGAACTTTGTTAAGATCCATATGTCACGGATATCATACTCTGTGCTAAATAAGAGACATGTAATCATTTACAAAACATCACCATGTTGTTATTTAACAAAATAATGTTGTTTAGTCGAAAAAAACGAACGGGAGGAAATGCAGCCCGGCTCTCGATTTTTAATCCTAATTTAATCATCATCTTCACCACGATCATTTATGTTTATGTTCACCGAATTGACATGAAATCACTGACACATATGAATATACTGTATCCAACTTCATTAAAACGTTATTAACGTGCCTAAACTCAGTAATTCACAAAAAATATCTATATTTTAATGGAGCCTCGTCGGCAGATCAGGATCCCAAAGTGTAGCGGAGGGATCCTCATCTGGATGAAGGGTGTTATTTTCCCCATAAGGAACAAGTCGCTGCAAATTATCTCACTTATTACACGGCCACATTCTCAAAAAAGTAACGACATGACTCCCAATATTAATTGAAATGCTTTTATGGATTTAGAAAATGTTTTTATTGATTTAAAAAATAGTTGTATGTATTGATTTAAATTGACATGCATCCGCTAAGAAAAATAGTCCGTTGTTACAGTTTTTTAAACAGTCTGAATGAAACGGCAGCTCTCAGCTGTGTATTTACACAACTAATGGCCCATCAACCACAGCTCTCTCCCCCCCTCCCCCCCTGATCTTTCTTCTCCAGCAGCTAAATTAACTGTAGGTTACTCTGAGTGACAAGCTTACAGTTAGACACAACACTGTCATTGCAAGTGACCCTCAGTTAGTTGACTGTTCAACTGCTAAATTCGTTACTGATAAAAAAGGGCTTCTACTGTACCTAATTACCTTAACACTAGAACCGCCAGAGGTTTTTGTATAGGCCTACCTAAAACCGTAAAATCCCGCTATTAGAATGCAATTTTTAACAACATAGGGTGCTACATAACACACTTTCAGGAAAAGTCACGGACTGGGAGACTTTAATATTTTATTGAAACAAAGTTACATTGCACACACAAATCACACAAATTGACCCGATTGGCGGTTCTAGTATAAACTCACTAATTAATGAAAGCAGTTCAATACGCATTATTCTTATTCTTATCATTCTTTATGAGCGCAGAAGTAGTCTTAAAATCAGATCTGTTTTTTAAATGAAATCTGACGGCAGGCAGTTAGCTCTGATCACCTATGATAAATGCGCCGCCCCTAATCGCTGGCCATTCAGCCACAGACACTGTTCGAAATGGGGGGGAGCTAGGAGGAGCTTGGCTCCCCCGAAGAGGGAGGGAGTTCCCCTGAAGGCTGACTTTGAGATAAATAGGGGGAGCCCAAAACAATCGTGCATATTTGTGTCACCGATTAGAAATGTTGAGTTTCTGTAAATAACAGTTCTTGAAATAAATAATAGTTATTGTTCATTACAGTTTCTGAATATTTGTTTTATATTTGTGAATATGTCTGGGTGTTGCCATCTGTACGTGGCGGCGCTGCATTCTTACTTACTATGGTTATGGCGGTGATGCCGGCGCGGTATTTGAAATGTTCATATTTATATTTTTTTGGCTTTGGCTTTGGAATAAAAAATATGGCAAAACGAAAACAGCCAAGGGTCACAGCTTTTGGATTCACAAGCAAAGAAGCGAAGGAGTCTAAAAATGACAACGTGAACGGAAAACAACTTTTAGTTGGCCGGCTGTAAGCGGCGTTAGGGTCGAGCTTGACAGCTCCACACCGAGGGAGAGGCCTGCCGATGCGGAGCCTGAAGAGGCTTCAACAAAGGCCATCCGCCGGCATAGTGACACCGTCTGTATTAGTAGAAGAGTGTTTTTATAGCAATTGATCGAATCCGCGCTGCTGCGAGTTGAGTAAAGTTAGAACGATATTGGCAGATTCGGATTTCACGGATCAATAACTCATGAACAAAACGTTATTCAGACACAAATGACGTCCCCTAAGTACCGTGGTAAGGTTGACAACTACAATCACATGTTGATAAAAAAAAAAGGCAATATGCGCCGTCCTCCAAGCTGGACACATTAAATTGGTCTCTTTCCGCAGCCGGAGAAGAAACGAGTGCTCAGGGACCGTCTGCAAATTGCAACACCGAAAAAAGAGAATACAATAATATTCAATCACTTCACTATTATAAAGTATTACTACCAAACTCACTACACACATCAATAGTCTCCTGGTGGTCAGACTACAGCAGAGAGTTTGAAAGAATGTGCTTTTGAATAATTTTGGGGAAGATTTCTAACTTAAAATCTTCAATAAATATGGCATCATCTTCAATAACGTTACTATTATACAGTATATTTCTACCTAAGTCACTACACACATCAATAGTCTCCTGGTGGTCAGACTACAGCAGAGAGTTTGGAAGAATATGGTGTATGGTTTTGATTTCTTATATTGACAAATCCAATGGCTCCATCATATAGATCAAATGTGACCTGAAAAACCTAGGGTATATGTAAACATAAGTGTTATTTTCTATAATATACAGGTGCAAAACAATAATTTCATTTACACAGTATTCATTTTTTTTTTTCTCAACAGGAACAAGAAAAAAAGGGAAGCTTATATTCTAAATGTATTGGTTAAAAACAACACAAATGTCTCCAAAAACGGCATGATTATAATAACACTGGAAGTTGTCTGTAGACACAGTTCAGTCTCCTTTCTCAAGCCTATAGTACTAAAGGGATGAATAATCAGTTTCACTCACCTTTTTTACCTCTCGCCTGGCCATCTGCTCTCGTGTGCCGTCTAGGATTACACCCATGATCCAGGAGGTATAGACGGTTATTGAAGATGATGCCATGATTTTACATTATAAATATTCACCAAAATTATTCAAAACCATATTCTTCCAAACTGTCTGCTGTAGTCTGACCACCAGGAGACTATTGATGTGTGTAGTGAGTTTGGTAGTAATAAGCTATATAATAGTGATTTAATATTATTGTATTCTCTTTTTTCGGAGTTGCACTTTGCAGACGGTCCCTGAGCACTCATTTCTTCTCCGGCTGCGGATAGAGACCAATGTAATGTTTCCAGTTTGGAGGACAGCACGTATTGGCTTTTTGTTGATAAAAATGTAGTTCGTTGTCAACCTTACCACGGTACTTAGGAGACGTCATTTGTGTCTGAATAACGTTTTGTTCATGAGTTATTGATCCGTGAAATCTGAATCTGCCAATATCGTTCCAACTTTACTGGACTGCTGCTGCGCCAGTCAACAGAGCGTGCGTGTGATATATTTAGTAGCAGGATGTGCACTGAATAATAGGGCTCCCCCCAAAGCAAACGGGTAATTCGAACACAGACAGAGCTCCCTCTATACAAATCAAACTGTAGACGCGTGTGAAAGCACCTATTGTTTTAAATAATGGTCGCAATGTGACCTGTGAGCCTTCTGAATTACCGTGGGACAGCACATTCTAAACTAAAATGTTCAATCAATAAAGTAACATCTTATCTTATCTTAATAATATCTTCATATTAATAATAATAATAAATCATACAGTATGTGTCCGAAAGGGAGCAGGAGGAAGCAAACACAAAAATATACAACAAATATACTGCATATTAAAGCAAACGATTGTAAAGGTAAAAGTATGAGCATAACAAATAAAGAAGTGTAATGTAAACATTTACATTATAATTATTTAATATATAAAGACTATATATTATTGAATTACAAGATTAGATATACTTTAGTTGATCTAAAATATTGATGTGTTCAAATGCTCTTCAAAACACAACTGAAAGTCCATGAAACTTGTCTTTCTGTATTTGTGAATGAAGCTAAATATCAATGTTGTTGATTGATAAGTTACTGATGACTACATTGTTAGCATCGATTGTATCTTTAGCTGCTGATTGTTTTTTACATTTTGGACATTTATTATATTGTTTTTGAGGTTTAAGATATTTAACTTTTGTTTTCACAAACCAGTTCTAATATAATGGATCTTATATTATAAGTTAATGTTGTATAATCATGTTATCGTATATCAATGTATGTAATCACTTTATTTTAAAGAATGAATAAATGTCTTAATGAATTACTCTGTGTGTTCTGTTGTGTTTTTGTTGTGTCAGATCTATAGAAATGACAAACAAATGATAATTTGTATGATATTCAAATAATGCTATTTCTGTCTCTGCAGTCTGGCCTCCCGGTAACACGATACTGCAAAGGAATAGGCTACATTTGCCTGTTTGAATCTACTGTAAAAAAGGTATTATTAAGTATGCATGGAAAAACACAGTCCTGCTCTCACCTGTGCTTCACACACTTTGATGACAGATAATAATTTCAATATATTTGGATCAGATCGCAGTGAACGGCAGTCAGAGAGTTTGGAGACGCTGAAGAAAGACGATCAGACGAAGCTCTGCTGAGGTGGGTGATCTTTAAAAACAAATAATATATATAAATATAGTATTTACTTTCAGATATTTTGAGATGACATTTAGTCATTTGTGTGTATTCAGTTTGGAGTAGACTGTTGATGATGTTAAAGCTGATGAATTGAGATTAACTTTATTTCCAAGGTGATTTCGTTTTTTAAATTTTGATTACAACTGGTCTGCTGGTTGTTTGCACTTTAATGTTCTCACACATTAAGATCCATAGTCAGTCTTTTTTATAAACAAATATGTTGGGAAATCACTATCATTGTTAAATGTTTATTTGAGGTGGCATATCGTCCTCCGTCCAAGTTCATCCAATGGGAAGCTAGGGTGGTTTGATTGGCAGTATGATCCCAGGGTCTGCTCTGAATTGTCACACATTTAAAATGTTTGCGAGGAAAATGGAAATCTTTCTTACGACGCTTAATTGGCGAGCCAGCCAGCATGGGGTAACACAAGTAATCTGCATTAAGTTAGAAACAAAGTTAAAGTTTTTTGTGATATCTTTAATATTAACACAAAAACCCTAAACCATACGCAACACAGCACTAAGAAAACAGTTACATAATCACGTATGGCAATCAGTGCGTCTCCAACACAGGTAATCTCTCTGAAAACCATGTTATCGTTTCTGCAAGATTAACAGAAGGTAACATTGTGTCCCTCTCTCCTCAACACCCCCTTCCCTTTTTATTGGTGATTCCTCTCTTTCTTCTTCCCAGGCCTCCATTTACACAAACATTCCATGAACTCTTCTTACTTTGATGATCCCCTCGATCCTCCCACACCCGACTCTCCAAACAACTCCTCTTCTCACTTTGTAAATAATGACGAATATTTAAGGTTCAGAAAGATTTTCTACGTCTTCTCTGCTACCGCCATATTATACACCCTCCTCCTACTCCCACTCATCATCTTCGTCCTGTACCTGGGATTCCAGAAGTCGAGGAAACCACGCTCCAGTTCAACGGCTACAAGTCACTCTGACCACTTCACCTATCACTCCATCTTCATGCAGCTGGTTGAACTACTGGGGCTCCCCTCTACTTCATTAGCATAAATCACCTGGTGATGTCTGTTGGGCTGTCACTTTTGAGTGTCACCCCTGTTGGACAGGCTCTGTTTCACCTGCTCACCTGTGTGGAGCGCTACCTGGCTGTTGTTCACCCCGTCACCTACCTGGGGCTGAGGCAGGGGGGCGGAGTCAGGATCAGAAACATCAGCATTGGATGCGTTTGGTTTCTTAGCTTCGGATATCTGGCTGTTATGACAAGCAGCAGGGATTTCATTGTAATCTTGACTTTCTGCTTTTCGGTTTTATTCTTTTGTTTCCCCCTTTTCTGCAGCATTCCTGTTCTTTATGTTCTCAAGCGTCCAGGTCCGGGGGAAGGGGGCGGGACCAGGGAGCGGGTTGACCAATCAAAGCAGAGGGCTTTCTACACCATCATGGCCATAATGGGAGCGCTGTTGTTGAGGTTTGGGGGAGATCTGATCGTCAAAGCCGTGATCTATAGTTCAACAGCACCGAGCCTCAGTACTATGCATGCTGTTATGTTGTCTTCATTCTGGTTCGCTCTGCCCAGCAATCTGGTGTTACCTCTACTGTTTCTACGCGGAGCGGGAAAAGTACAATGCTGCAAACAAAACACTGAATCAGGATTAGAGTTGGATTAGAATTTAAAGTTCTAAAGGTTATGAGCAGATGTAGAGAAGGCTATGTACTGTAGGCTAACATCTGTATTTGAAATAAGTGTAAGATTAAAAGGAAATATCTGGAAATCTTTGCGATAGCCTGTTGATAAGTAAAACATTACTTTGGATGTGACCAAATAGTGTATATCTTACTGAGTAATGAGACGGATACTCTTGAATGTGCAGGTCAGCTTTTTGAGTTGGAAAAAAACTCAATGATTATCTTATGTTCAGTTATTGATTTTCCTTTAATTTAATTTACATTTTTGAACTTGTTTTAGCGGTTAAAGATGATTGACATGTGTGCGCATTAACCATTTCTACTGTAGTATGATGTATCTTATATTATAATTAAATGTGGTATAATATTGTATGACATCACAACAATGTAATTTAAATTCAATATAAATAGTAGAAGACCAAAGGTAGAGCCCTGTGGCACTCCATTACTGATTAAAGGCTTTTTTTCACAACTTTTAGCTGCTAAATGTAACGTGTTAACATAATAATATTGAGACAAATATGATACTATTCCTGATGAAAGTCAAGCTAAATATCAATGTTGTTGATTGATAACTTACTGATTACTACATTGTTAGCGCCGATTGTATCTTTAGCTGCTGATTGTTTTTGACATTTTGGAAATTCATTTTAGTGTTTTTGAGGTTTAAGATATTTAACTTTTGTTTTCACAAACCAGTTCTAATATAATGGATCTTATATTATTAGTTAATGTTGTATAATCATGTTATCGTATAACAATGTATGTAATAACTTTATTTTAAAGAATGAATAAACGTCTTAATGACTTACTCTGTGTGTTCTGTTGTGCCTGTTTTAATCTACCGTAAAAAGGTATTATTAAGTATGCATGAAAAACACAGTCCTGCTCTCACCTGTGCTTCACCTTGATGGCAGATGTTGATTTAAATATATTTGGATCAGATCGCAGTGAACAGCAGTCAGAGAGTTTGGAGACGCTGAAGAATGATGATCAGACGAAGCTCTGCTGAGGTGGGTGATCTTTAAATACAAATAATATATATAAATATAGTTACTTTCAGATATTTTGAGATGACATTAACTCATTTGTGTGTATTCACTTTGGAGTAGACTGTTGCTAATGTTAAAGCTGATGAATTGAGATTAACTTTAATTCCAAGGTGATTTAGTTTTTTTATTTTGATTAAAACTGGTTTGCTGGTTGTTTGCACTTTAATGTTCTCACACATTAAAGGTGGGGTAGGTAATTTTGAAGAAACCGCTAGAATTTGAGAATACATAGCCGGAAAAAATCTGCCACTTCCTAGTTACTAGTTCCTAGTTCCCAGGCAAAACGTTCCACCTTTGTTGACATATCACATTAAAGGAACGCTTTATAAAAAAACGTTCTGTCATCTCAGGCCTTAATAACATCCTCAAAACATCCTCTCAATGTTGCAGTTAAAACGTTATGTCTTCGTTAACCTTACACCTTATAGGAACATTATTTGAAATAATAAACATCCTAAAAAGGTTCAGATTCAAATGTTTCTTTAAAACATTATTAGAACATGTAGGTAACGTTAGCCAAAGTTGTGAGAACGTTCCCCGCTAGCTGGGATGTCTATTAGAATTGAGGACAAAGAGAATAATTAAAGTTAATAGGCATTTTGACATTCATCCATTTACATGTAGGCAATTTGGGGTTCAGTATCTCACCCTATTTGTAATTTGGTGTTCAGAAACTTGACCGATTTTCATTTGGGGTTCAGTATACTGACCAATTTACTATTTGGGGTTCATTATCTAGTCACATTTGGGATTTGGGGTTGAGTATCCTAACCAATTTGCAATTTGGTGTTTGGGCAGTTGATCGATTTTCATTTGGGGGTCATTTGGTAAAGATATGGAACCCTTATCCCTTTGGTAAAGATATGGAACCCCAAATGATATATTGGGCAAGAGCCCAATATATCATTTGGGGTTCCATGTATTTACCAATTTGCAGTTTGGCGTTCTTTATCTACTAATTTGGAATTTGGGGTTGAGTATCTTGACCAGTTTGCATGGCCCTTAAATTGAGTAGTCTGTTAAGGTTCTTATATTCTCAAAATCAGTGTTGGTGGTAAATACAGCCGATAAAAACAATACATTTTTAAGTACATGATATATTTAGATATGCTGTCAGCAGCTTGCCATGCAATGCATCCTGGTCATTTATAGCATGCATTGACTAACTTTCATAGCCCTGACCTCTTATAACCTGTTAGTTCTTTCAGATCAATAGTTTTACCTTTGATTGTCATCATTGGACGCATTCCTGCGGTGCTAAAGCATATATAACGCTTTGCTGTCAAAATGGCTTATCAACATATTGCCAGATGTTTGCTATAACATGATATGACATGTTTCTGCATTGTTACGCTGTCTTCTACCTTTTCCTGCACTTATGAAGTTACTGAACTTTGAAGGCAATATAAAACCTATTTAACAATTTAAAGTTTACAACATTTAAATAAAACAATGTAATAAACAACGTTATTAAAAGTAGACCCACCTTGTAAGAGTTTTTGTTTCTGACCGTTCTTCTCCTGCGTCGCCAAGTCTTTGACTGCCTTTCACTGCTTTGTGGTCCGGGTATATCCTATGTGTGTGTGTGTGTGTGTGTGTGTGTGTGTGTGTGTGTGTGTGTGTGTGTTTGTGTGTGTGTGTGCGTGTGCGTGTGCGTGTGCGTGTGCGTGTGCGTGTGCGTGTGCGTGTGTGTACATGCTCATTGTTAAATGTGAAAGCATGACGGACGGTAGCAGACATTTGCATATATCACAACAGACATGGGACTTTGCCGATCAATCAAGGCAGGCAGATTTTGTTAATGCGTTCTAGTTTTCAGAAGGCGCAGGGTCAGTCCTAGTGTTTAAAGAGATAGTTCAACACTTTGGAAATAAAGCAACTCCAAAGCTAGTTTGTTGGCACACTTTATTTATGTTTTTTTTAATAAAACTTGTACAAAAACAAAGTGTCAATTGTTGACATTGACTTTGTAACCTCAACCCAGAACACCTGCATGTCCTCGGAGTCTTCAGGTGTGTAGGCGCTGTTTAAAACACAACCCTTTTGAAATTTGGAAGAAGAGCATTGTCAAAAAAATAACATATTTTACAAAGAGCATAAAACCAAATGTTTATAAAACTTTAACAATTTTTACTTTTTGTTTGCATTTTGAAGCAAAGCAGCAGGAGTATAAAAACACACAGAATCCAATTTGAACAACACAACCCTGACTACTCACACACAATAAAAAGTTCAAATTGAATTCAAACAGATAGAATCTATTCCACTAATAGATAAGTATGCACTAATTAAGGTTACTTTTTCCTTCAAGGTTGTTTGCTTTAATTCTCAAACTGCCTCAGTTTTTGCGGCCTGGTAGTTTCCCTGCTCTCTGTAGGAACAGCAGAGGTAACACCAAACTGCTGGGAACAGCGAACCAGAATGCAGACCACATCATTAATATCCCATCACAGTCACCCAGCACTGATGAAACATACAACGAAGAGGAAACCAAATTTCTCAGGAACCTCAACAACAGGGTAGCCATGATGGCCATGATGGTGTAGAAAGCCCTCCGCTTTGATTGGTCGACCCGCTCCCTATTCCCGCCCCCTTCCCCCAGCCCGGGGCAAATCAGAACAAAGAGAACTGAAACGCTGCAGAAACCGGCGACAATCAAGGAGAAGACCAAATATCCAATTGTTAGAATGATCAAGGCAATAGGAATATCATCCACACTTGTTAATATGAAGCAAATACACCAAACACACCCAATGCTGATGTTCCTGATCCTGACTCCGCCCCCCTGCCTCAGCCTCAGGTAGATGACAGGGTGAACAACAGCCAGGTAGCGTTCCACACAGGTGAAAGGGTGAAACAGAGCCTGTCCGGGTGAGACTACGGCAAAGATGCCTGACACTACTTCAATTACAAATGGTCCATCAGTGTAGATGCCATAACAGCAGACGGTGTACGCCACAACTCCAATTAGCTCCAGGACGACCATGTGAAAGGTGAAGACGTCGGTGTGGCTTGTTGTTGCTGCAGAGCCTCGTTTCCTCCATCGTTGGAAGCCAATGTAGAGGACGAAGATGAAGAGAGGGATGAAGAGGATGTAGACGACGTAGAGGGCTGTGAAGACGAGAATGGGGTTTGGGCAATCAGCCGGATGGAGGGTGGAGTTGGAGGAGGAATTGGCTGCCATGTCTATTAGAAACGAGGACAAAGAGAATAATGTTAGTTCATTTAAAATACAGGATATGGAAAATAGTTACATTTGGGTTTGAGTATCCCAACCCATTTAGGGTTTGGGGACGAGTGTCTTGACCAATCTGAATTTGGGGTTCAGTGTCTTGCACAACACTTAAACATGTCGATATGCAGGGGCTTGGGAGCAAACCACCAACCTTCTGATTGGTGGATGGCCGTGCCATCATTTCAAGAATATTTACAAAGTTGCAGGCAAAGAAGAGTGAGGTAAAGATGAACATAGCAGATGACACATTTGCCCTTTAGCAAAGAGTCAGATATATATTTAACAAGATCTCTTTATAATTCTGTCGGATCACAAACTATATCTTTGACTGTACTTTTTGGTTGCTGTCGTGCTTAAGTAAATATACTTTAAGGACCTACAAGTCTCACATGCAGTGGCATTTATTTTAAGTAGACTATACTAAAATGCTTTCCCGTTATAATATTACAAATCTAAATGGTAAACTTAATAAAAACATACAAAAGAAAGCCAACCTTGAAGGAGTTCTTGTTTCTTGTGTGTGTGTGTGTGTGTGTGTGTGTGTGTGTGTGTGTGTGTGTGTGTGTGTGTGTGTGTGTGTGTGTGTGTGTGTGTGTGTGTGTGTGTGTGTGTGTGTGTGTGTGTGTGTGTGTGTGTGTGGATTGTATGATATGTGAGGATGACAAATGGCAGCACAGTTTTGCATATTACCTAACAAACTTCAGATCTACCCGATCAATCAAAGTAAGCAAATGTTCCTAATGGTGTTATAGATTCCCAAAAGGGAAAGGCCTTTGAGGATTTTGCATTTCAAATCCCAAGCCAACAGAAACACAAATGCTTTACATCTCGCTCCTGATGTATAAGCTATTCATAATAATCTTCTGACATTACATCTATCGGACCATTTTTGATTGAAAATGTTTTAAGTTCGGCCTAACTCAGCACACTCTACCCTCTAAGCAAGATGGCCGCGCCTGTGTTGGCAGCTCGTCATTTTCGCTTCCTACCTCTTCTGTTTTTCGTGGTTTTGTTTGTAACGTCCTTTCTAAAAAGTGCCAAATCGGCTAGAGTTTATGCTCGTCAGACTCTGCTGGATATCGGTTTCTCAGCGTTATCCCCCGTGCAACACCACTATGATTTCTGGAGCGCTCATGGCGCCCTACGCCAACATCTGCCTCGGGCTGTCTGGGCTCCCTGCCCTGGCTGCACCCGGACGAAGCGTACGCGAAGACGGGGTAGACGAGCGGGCGTTTCGGTGAGACTGAGAAATCTTACCTGTGATCGTCCCTGGTCTGCACTCCTCGCCGTATCCACGGCGGCTGGCTGTACTGTGAGACCGTCCTGTCTCCGTCCAATTCTACCTGCCTCCTCGATGTAGCTCCCGGCTTTCGTCCCGGTAAGAAGACGCGCAGTGTTCTCCAGTGTGGCTTCAGTGCCTGGGTGTCTGCGTTCTCTACCTCGGGCTTCCACCATCGGGAGGGCCGGCTCCGATAACATCAGCGTGGGTCTGTTGAATGCCCGTTCAATCGCTAACAAATCGTTCGCTCTGAATGATCTCTTCACATCTAAGGACTTGGACTTTCTGTTCATCACGGAGACGTGGCAGAAGACCGAGGAATTTGCTGCTCTCAACGAACTATGTCCCCCGGACTGCTCTTACTCCTGTGTCCCGCGAACAACAGGCCGAGGCGGGGGCCTTGCCATAATAAACAGGGACGGCTTCTCTACACGTTCAGTGAGCTGCGGAACTTTCTCCACTTTTGAGGTCTCAGTCTCCAAAGTTGGTCGCGCCAACCCTTTCTACTGCATTTTGATCTATCGCCCTCTGGGCAGAAACGCAAATTTTATTACGGATTTCGGACATTTTTTAGCTTCCATCATCCGCTTTGATAGAGTTTTGATGGTTGGGGATTTTAACGTTCACGTCAACGATAGCTCGGACTCCTTTGCTGTAAACTTTTTGAATGTCACAGAATCATTTAACTTTACGCAACATGTTTCTGGTCCCACCCATGCAAAAGGTAATACGCTTGATCTTGTATTTACTACTGGTTTAAAGATTAATTCGATTTGCACTGAAGAGTTGACTGTCTCTGATCATTATTGTGTCCTGTTTAACACACTGTTTGATAATGACGTTGTTCTGGGGAAGCGAGTTAAATGCTCGCGCGTTATCAACAGCCTGACAGCGAATAAATTCGCCTCTAAATTTGACAGCAACATAGTAAACCCCTCCCATGTCGACATAGATCTCATGGTTAACTCCTTTAACACCCACTGCTCTAGTATTCTAGACGAGGTCGCCCCCATGGTTACTAGAAAGCTGTTAGCAGTTAACCACTCCCCCTGGTTAAATGAAAACATCTACAATTTTAGACGAAAATGCCGTAAAGTAGAGCGTCTCTGGAAATCTACCCATCTCCAGGTGCACCGCCTTTACCTAAAGGACCTTATGTCTGAATACAACAACATGGTTAGAGATGCCAGGGCAGCCTACTTCTCTGATATCATTACATCCAGTAAGCACAATCCTAGCATCCTGTTTAAGACCATCAACAACATTGTTAGTTCTCCTCTCCCCCCCATCCCTGTTTTCTCAAATGAGGATTGTAATGACTTTCTCTTGTTCTTTGTAAACAAGGTTGCGGATGTGAGAGCCAGCATTTCCCCCTCCCTCTCCCCCCTCCCCACCTGCCCAGCCAGGCATTCAACTTTGAACTGTTTTGCCCCTATTTCCCTTCAAGATCTCATTGACATAGTTAATTCCATGAAACGCTCTTCCAGTCCACTAGATGTCATCCCCACCTCCATCCTGAAAGAAGCAATCAACTCTGTTGGCCCCGGTTTGGTTTCCATCATTAACTTTTCTCTTGAATCTGGCTCTGTCCCTTCATATTTTAAGCAGGCGGTTGTCGAGCCCCTCCTTAAGAAACCTAACCTGGACCCCTCTCTCCCAAAAAACTATAGACCTATTTCTAAGCTGCCTTTCACATCCAAAGTGCTTGAAAAGGTTGTTGCGAACCAGCTCAACGCTTTTCTGGCCAACACTAACACCCTAGATAAATTTCAATCTGGTTTCCGCACGAAGCATTCCACTGAGACTGCACTCCTCAGGGTCTCTAACGACATCCTGATGGCTGCAGACTCGGGTGAATGCGCTGTGCTGATCATGTTAGACCTCAGCGCAGCATTTGATACTGTGGACCACAGCATCATGCTGGATAGGCTTAGAGAGTGGGTGGGCATTTCAGGGAGAGCCCTAGATTGGTTTTCCTCATATCTCGGAGGAAGGTCATTCTCAGTGGCCGTTGGTCCGTTCACTTCTGACCCTGCTCCCCTACCCTGTGGGGTACCACAGGGTTCCATCTTGGCCCCGCTCCTCTGGGCCTTATATTTGCTCCCCCTTGGCTCTATCATCAGCAGCTTTAAGGGTGTGTCCTACCACTGCTACGCTGATGATATCCAGCTGTATGTGTCCTTCACTCCGCAAAACATGCAGAAAATTAACATCCTACTGGACTGTCTAGCTGCCATTGAGGGCTGGATGGGGAGAAATTTCCTCCAGCTAAATGCGGCGAAGACAGAGGTACTTATAATTGCCTCAGACTCCCTAGCAGCCAAGGTAAAAAACCTAATGGGGCCCCTCACCACCAACGTTCACCCCCACATCAGAAATCTTGGGGTGTTCTTCGACCAGGCTATGAACATGGACAAACATGTTTCCTCACTGACCCGCAACTGTTTTTTCCACATCCGCAACATCGCTAAACTCAGGTCCATTGTGTCTCATGCAGAGCTTGAAATGGCTGTCCACGCATTCATATCATCCCGGTTAGACTACTGTAATTCACTTTTCACCTGTCTCAGCAAAGCCTCTGTTCACCGTCTGCAGCTGGTTCAAAACGCTGCCGCCCGCTTAATCACCAGGTCTAAAAAATCCTGCCATATCACCCCCATTTTAGCCTCCCTGCACTGGCTACCAGTTCATTTCAGGATCCAGTACAAGATCCTGATTATCTCATACAAAGCTCTAAACGGCCAAGCCCCAGCCTACATCAGCGAGCTCATTCCACCACACCAAAACACTCGTTCGCTGAGGTCCTCTGACCAGGGGCTTCTGGCAGTGCCCAGGACCCGACTAAAGACCAGGGGGGACCGGGCGTTTGGGGCGGCCGCCCCTAGACTCTGGAACGCACTTACCCCGGTCCTGAGATCGGCTCCCTCCCTCAACCTGTTCAAGGGACACCTAAAGACGCACTTATTTAAGCAGGCGTTTGAGCAGTCTTAGGCCGTTCATCACGTCACTGTCCTGTCACTGTCGATCACTGGTCCTCTTGCACTTGGTTTCATGTTTGTATATTGTTTTTAAGTTTTTATTCTATTTTCCTGTCATGTTATGCTTTGTTATTATTATGCCTTAGTGCCATATTGGCCTAATTGTTTTGACTGCTATATTTTGTACAGCACTCTGTGCATTCGTGCTGGGAGGGGTGCTTTAGAAATAAACTTTTACTTACTTACTTACTTACTTACTTACTTACACAAAGCAAAGCTGGTGGGGAACTAACATTCGGCTAATAACATCGAACTATCATTCTGTTTTCTCTGCAAAGTTTACACAAAGTCAAAAATGCTCATGTAGAAAACCTCTGCCCACATTTTTAGAAGAAATACAACACAAGAAATTCTGCAAGTTTCTTTCTTTAGGCGCTTTCACACCGGAGTACATTTCCCATTTAGTTCCGTTAGTGCCTGGAAATGTGCGTTCACACCAAAAAGAGAACTCAGTTCAGAGAACTTTTACCCCCATATTTAGTGCCTGCTAGAGAGGTGGGACTATCCTGGGGAGAAAAAGTACCAATTTCTGATTGGCTGGGCGGATTGCAAACCACGCCCCTAAAGTTTTTTAAACCCGCCATTGTATTTGCTTGCATTAGCATTATTAGCATTAGCATTAGCCCCACACAACAACGGAGAGAGAATAACTTATGGCAACACAAAATAAAATATGGGAGTGATGAGGAGGGGTCGGCGTTCTGGCGATTTACTCGGAAGGCTCTTGGGGTCTATTTTCCAACTTATAAGAAATACCTGAAAGCTTGCATTATAACGTTTACAGACAGAGCTTAAACATTAGCTTTTGGATTCATAGATTTAAATTGATTTTCATAAACATTCAGAAATCCCATTCTGATGGTGCTCTATGGAAAGCAGCTGTGGGGTTGATTCTGATCCATCTCTCTGTTAAAGCCGATGCTTGACAGGATTCAAATGAGCTGTGAGCTAGAACCGCTGCTCAGTCAAATCAGATAGTTTAATGTGACCCAGAACACCTGCGTGTCCTCGCGGTCTTCAGGTGAGTTCAAGCTGTTTAAAGAGACAATAGAGCATTGCTCTTTGAGGACCAAGAAAATAAAACACTTTGTACACAAGGAGTATAAAACTAGTTTCTATATTTTAAAGTTACATAAAGTTTCACAATTCTTAAGTAATAGCCACACATAGGTCTACATACTACATTACCCATAAGCCTCAGCTGAGTCAGATTCTAGAAAAACCAAAAGGATTAAAAATCTGACATGACATTTCTGTTGGTTTCATGTAAACACGTTGTTTAGGTTCTACTTCAGGTGTTCAAGCTGTTCAAAAGACAATCCTTGTGAATTCTGGAAGAAGAGCACTTACACAACTTAATAGGAAAATATAAAAAGGTGAATAGAAACACACAAAATCTACTTTTATTACAGAACTTTAGCTACTCACACACCTTAGAAGGTTTGAATTGAATGCAAACAAAAGGAATTTATTCCACTGAGAGATAAATATGATTTTAATCAATGCTGCACTTTCTTATAAGACTGTTTGCTTTAATTCTCAAACTGCCTCAGTGTTTGCAGCCTGGTAGTTTCCCCGCTCTCTGTGGGAACAGCAGAGGTAACACCAAACTGCTGTGAACAGTGAACCAGTATAGAGACCAGGGGCCGTATTCACAAAGGATCTTAGGGCTAAAAGTAGCTCCTAACTGGCGAATTTAGGAGAAACTTCTAAACATAATGGGCGTGTCAGTCTTAAATTTAGGACTCCTAATTTTATTCACTAAGAGCAATTCACAAAGTATTTTAGGCTTAAAAGTAGCACCTAAGTTTAGGAGAGCTTAAAAGTCCTCGAGAGGACTCCTAACGCAGTAAGACCTATTCACAAAGAATCTGAAAATGGCTGAGAGACGAAATGTTTTGGAGACAATGGAAGACTGTGAATTGATCAAGAGATATAGGCTAAATCGTGAGGGTATCAAACTTGTTGTGGAATTAGTGCGGGATGCAATAACATCCCCGACTAACAGGAATAACCCGATTAGTCCGGAAATAAAATGTTTGGCAACACTACGATATTTAGCAACAGGGAAAATGCAACTTTGCAATGCCGACGATTTAGGGATATCGCAACCATCAGTCAGCCGTGCCATAAACCAAACCATCAACGCGCTCTCTAGACCTCATATCATCCAACAGTTTATCCGGTTTCCTTTGGACAATCAACAACTACACAGGATCAAAGCCAACTTCATGGCAATTGCAGGTATGCCCGGTGTGGTCGGTGCTATTGACGGGACGCACATACAAATAATTGCGCCATCAAAAGATGAGGACGTGTTCGTCAATAGAAAGAAAGTACATTCCATCAACACGCAGATTGTTTTCATTCATCATGATAGGGGGACTTGAACGGCGGTATGGGCTGTTATTGAAAGTGTTTAAGTGCTGGAAATATGCTCATTGGATAATAGTTTGCAGGGTGCTTTTAATTGCCTCCTTGATTTAATGCAATTTACGTATTTGTATTGTTTGCTCTCTCTCTTTAACGTGCATATACAACGTCATTATCGTGGTCTGCACAAACTTGTCATCATGCGTGTATTCTGCTAACTGCACTGTCCATAACTATTTGATAGGAATACATTTCTAGCCTAGGCTATTTCCTTGTTTTAGTGGGCTCGTTTGTGGGATGATGCGGATGAATTTCAGCGAGACCGCCTGCTCTGAACAACCAATCACCGTACTGACCGCTTCTAAACTCATGCACGAGAATCGACGTAATCCATAGCAACGGCGCGTCACTCTTAGTTCACTCTTAGTGATTTATCCTTAGTATGAGTAGGTCTCAGCGGCTTTGTGAATAACTTTTAAGAAAAAACTCCTACGTAAAATGTTTTAGCGCGAGTTAGGAGCACTCCTAGCGGTAAGATAAAATGCTTTGTGAATACGGCCCCTGGTTTCCAAAGAAATATCCTGATCCACAAGACAAGAACTTTCAGACAAAGCCTTGAGTTTCTAAAGTTTAAACCCACAGGAGTTTTAAGAACTCTTTGTGAATCTAGACCTCAGCAAAGACATCGGATTCATTGAAAAAAGTGGATTTTGCATAATAGGTGACCTTTAAGTTCACTGTTTGTGTACTGATCCAGTAGTTTCCTAAAACCCTTTAAGCCTGAGCAATATCCTACAACCCTTTATTGTCAAGGGAAGCCCGAGCAATAACCTCTTATGTCTTGGCAGTAACTTGGCTAACATAAAGTTTGAGAAGGAAGTTTACTGGTCATGATTTCCAAAGAAAGATCCTGATTCAAGACTAGACAAGAACTTTCAGACAAACCCTTGAGTTTCGAGAACTTTTTGTGAATCTAATCCTCAGCGGAGACATCGGATTCATCAAGCTCAAGATCCAGAAGACAGAGTATAGTCCCATTAAGATTCTCATTTAGCTTCACTGTGTGTGTACTGATCTAGTAGTTTCCTAAAACCCTGAGCAATAACCTCCAATGTCCTAGAAGTAGCCTAACACTGTCCTTCCAACGAGATTTGTCTTGGCAGATGAGAAGCGCTATACAAATTAAATGTATTATTATTATTATTATTATTATTATTATTATTATTATTATTATTACTACTTCTTCTACAAGGCACGTTTTCACAGGTTATCTCAACTGATAGCTGACTCACTCTTACTTCTATTCTGTTATATAAATCTAGCTTTCACTGTTGATTCCTGTTGCGGCTTAAACATGCTAGTGTTCCCGCTCTGTGTAGAAATAGAAGAGGTAGAATGAGACTGCTTGGCAGACAGAGCCAGAACCCGGACATAAGCCACGAACATGTATGTGTCTCTGTTCCTCCGTCCAGCAGGAAATTGTTGACCAATAAACCAGTAAACCTCATCATCAGTGTAGCCAATATGGCGCAGATGGTAAAGAAAGCCCTTTGCTTTGATTGGTCAATCTGTTCCCTGTCCCCGCCCAATTTCCTGAGTCCAATCAGAACACGGAGTGCGGAAATGCAGCAAAAAGAAACGACGGATACGCATAGGGTTACGATGGCTAAAACAACGAAGATGGGGAAATCCGGGAATGTTAAAACGTTCCTAACTGTTACTCCGAAGCACACAATCCAAACTAAACCGATGGCTATGTTCCTGATCCGGATACCGCCCGCCTGCTTCGATCCCAGGTAAGTGACGGGGTGAACGACAGCCAGATAATGCTCTATGCAAGTCATACAGTGCAGGAAAGATAGTCCGGGGTAAGTGAAGGATATAATATAATACCCAGCCGTCATCGTCCCCACACTGCAGGAAAACATGCCGATGCAGAAGAGGGAGATTCCCAAAACAGTGACAATTTCTAAGGTCACCATGTTGTACGTGATGGCGTCCGAATGGCTCGTTATTCCGGAGGAAACGGAGCGTTGGCGCCACCATCGTCGGAAACCGATCCAGAAGATGAGGATGTAGATGGGCAGGAGGAAGAGGAGGTTGGTGACGGTGAAGGAGGCGAGGATGGCGGAGTTCCAGAGATTTTCGGAGCACGAGAAGACGAAAGGGTAGGCGTTGGGGTTTGAGAAACAGGAAATCAGGGAGGCGTTGGAGGAAGAGTTGAAAAACATGATTGATGGTTGAAAGCCTGAGGAGAAAAATATCAAAAGACAATTATCAGAGATGGCAAAAGTACACACATCCTTTACTCAAGTATAAGTACAGATACTCGTGTTTAAAAATACTCTGGTGAAAGCATGGACGCGGGAAGGGGGAGTGGTGAGGGGGCTGCAGCACCCCCATCTGTTGGCGGAGAGTTGTAACTGCAACGCCAAAGAGTTCACTAAACAAATCAATACAAAAGTTTTATTTTGAGTTACTATTTTTGAGAAAGCATTTTAGTGTAAGCAGTCTATAAAAAGCTTCACTATATAAGAGAACACTAGAACCCGCAGCCTCACCGCGCCAACCCAAATCTGACTAACTTCCTGCATCTCTGGGTGAAAGTAGAAGTACTGACTAAACTTCTTTACTCAAGTCAAAGTAAAGAGCCTTTGAAATGTACTTCAGTAAAAAGTACCCATAACTAGCAGCTGTTTTAAAGAGTACCTGACCTCCCTTTATATTAATAGAACAATAATGTCATTGTTAGCTAATGAATGTTTCCATGCTGAACAACGGCAACATGACAACGTTTTCATTGGTCCCTCTTCTTTAGAGAAGACCAGGAAATGATGGATACACGGATCGTGTTCAAATCAATAAACAATAAGAAATCTGATCCTCACTTTTACCATATTTGGTCCTAGCAGCAACATCAGAACAGCAACCTATTTGTTCCCCCATTGTCCAATCAGATGTGGTTCGATATTCAGATATATTTCACTTTAAGAATCTGGATTACTGTAATCTGAATTTAAAACAAGTTACTTTCATGCATTTCAACTATAATTTAAATTATTTGGTAGCATAGAGTTCATAGTTCGTGTTAAGCCTTACGTTAGCACTCGTTCAGTAGATAGCAAGAAGAAGAAGGGAGTTTTCAAACTTTTCTCGACTTGATAGAAGTTTTGAAGCAAAGCTAAGTGTAGCTTAGTGTTTTACAATTCAAGAACCAATTTGAGCATAACTTTCCATGCTACAAATTGTATGTATACTTGGACTGTAACATAATATGGGATCCAAATTGGTCCAAAAACGGCCAAAGTTTAACTTTAAGTTAAAACTGCATAACAAGATATTTAAATGTTTTGTTTACATTTGAGGGAAATGTACTTCAAATGTAATTTACTTCAAATAAAAAGAGTCAGAAAGGAAACAGCATCCGCCTGAACAACACAACCCGTTCTGTAACTACAACATTCGTATGTAGATCAAACAAATG
>NC_136901.1:44287178-44400202 GCF_949606895.1 Notothenia rossii | reverse complement strand
GAGGTTCTGACTAAAATATGTCCGAATTGTGATTTTAAAACCAACAAACACACACATTTATGACAGACAGCATTTAATATACCATATATTCCAGATAAGAGTACAGTAATAGCATCATATTAGTGTGGTACAATGTTTAGTAAATCACAATAATTGTCTTAAGCGTACCTTATAGTCTCGCTGTCTGGCGTTATTTACAGAATTCCATATGAAAACATGACGTGTCCTTGATATCAGTACATTAAGATGAATATTTAACTTGCTTGAAATAACTTGGCCAATGCTATAATCCAGCTGTTGGTAAACATCTTTATATTACTTCTGTTACTTTACGTTGGTT
This sequence comes from Notothenia rossii, assembly GCF_949606895.1. NCBI lineage: Eukaryota > Metazoa > Chordata > Actinopteri > Perciformes > Nototheniidae > Notothenia > Notothenia rossii. The sequence continues at coordinate 44,399,862 of NC_136901.1, read as the reverse complement.
CGTCAAGCTTCATTTCAAGAAAATATCCAAGGAATGAGGCAGCATTTTACCACTTCCTGTCCTGCAGGTCATTCCTGAAAGTGTTTGTGGTTGTTATCCTGAAATAGGGTCTGTGTTTAACACGAGCTGAAGAGATTTTAACATTTTGTTCTACGTTTAGTTTCCTGACCTGTGTAGAAATGGCAACGGTTACCCCAAACTATTGGGCAGATTAAACCAAGTTCCAGAAAACATCCCTGACCTGTGATCCATCCAGAGCCCAGAGCATTACCACAATTTACCCGACAAACCACAACCACAGCAGTCCCAATATACTTGTGACCAAGTGGAAAGCCCTCTGCTTTGATTGGTCAACCTGCGCAGCTCAGAGAAAAACACCTTCTCTTAACTCATTCATTTAACTCATAATAATGTATGAGCTAAATGTAATGTCAGAAGATTATTAACATCTGGAGAGGGTGTAACGCATGTGTGGTTCTGTATGCTAGGGATTTGAAATGCAAACACTGAATTAGTACCAGTGGTTCTGGAGCTGACCATATAACACCATTAAGAACATTTGCCTGCCATGACTGTTTGTCAAAATAATGGGTTTGTTTTGTAATATGCAAACAAACTTGACAACCCTTGCTGCTGTCTATCTTTCTGACACATATTTGGACTTCCTAGCATTGAAAGGCAGTCATTGCCTTTTGACACAGGACGACCAGACACACAAACTCCTACAAGGTTAGTCTCCTTTAGAACTTTTTAATTATGCCTACCATTTTAAATATATCATATAACAATGTGAAACATGTTAGTATAAGATATCTATAAAAACATGTCTCTAGAAAACATCTGTAAATATCACAGCATGTAAGATTTGTAGTTTTCTGATATGTTCATGTTCGATGTTCTCTGAATATCCTGAATTGCTGCAAACTAAAAGGTGCAGTAAAAGGTACTAGACACTTTGTACAATAATCTCATGTTATGTTCTTGCATACATCTGGCAATATGTTAAAAGTTATTCTGATTGGAAATCAATTATAAATGTATTTGAACAACGGGAATATGTATAATAATAATGGGAAAGTAAGTTGGGAATAAGTAATATACAGTTGTGAGGGGGTCTTGTTATAAATATGTTATGGTCAGGTTTAAGGGTTGGTAAAGATAGTGGACCCCAAATTGAACATTTGGAGGGATAATAAATCCCAAATTGCATTCTGGTTGAAGTACAGAACCCCAAAGTGCCAACATGGAAACGGATGAATGGTAACTTGTGTTACTGTAAAGCCAAATACCATTTCTCATATCCTGTATCATAAAGGAACTAACATTCTTCTCTTTGTCCTCGTTTCTAATAGACATGGCAGCCAATTCCTCCTCCAACTCCACCCTCCATCCGGCTGATTGCCAAAACCCCATTCTCGTCTTCACAGCCCTCTACGTCGTCTACATCCTCTTCATCCCTCTCTTCATCTTCGTCCTCTACATTGGCTTCCAACGATGGAGGAAACGAGGCTCTGCAGCAACAACGAGCCACACCGACGTCGTCACCTTTCACATGGTCACCCTGGAGCTAATTGGAGTTGTGGGGGACACCATCTACTGCTATGGCATCTACTCAAATCACACATTTTTAACTAAAGTGGGGATGAATTTATTTTCCATCATTTCACCCGGACAGGCTCTGTTTCACCTGCTCACCTGTGTGGAGCGCTACCTGGCTGTTGTTCACCCCGTCATCTACCTGAGGCTGAGGCAGGGGGGCGGAGTCAGGATCAGGAACATCAGCATTGGAGGTGTTTGGTGTATTTGCTTCCTATCAACATGTGTGGATGATATTCCTATTGCCTTGAACATTATAACATTTGGATATTTGGTCTTCTCCTTGATTGTCGTCTGTTTCTGCAGCGTTTCAGTTCTCTTTGTTCTGATTCGCCCAGGGCCGGGGGAAGGGGGCGGGAACAGGGAGCGGGTCGACCAATCAAAGCAGAGGGCTTTCTACACCATCATGGCCATCATGGCTGCCCTGTTGTTGAGGTTCGCAAGCACCCTGGTTTCCTCTTTGTTGTTTATTTCATCAGTGCTGGGTGACTGTGAAGAGAATGTAATGATCTGGTCTCTATACTGGTTCACTGTTCCCAGCAGTTTGGTGTTACCTCTGCTGTTCCTACAGAGAGCGGGGAAACTACCAGGCTGCAAACACTGAGGCAGTTTGAGAATTAAAGCAAACAGTCTTATAAGAAAGTGCAGCATTGATTAAAATCATATTTATCTCTCAGTGGAATAAATTCCTTTTGTTTGCATTCAATTGGAACCTTCAAAGGTGTGTGAGTAAAGTTCTGTAGTAAAAGTAGATTTTGTGTGTTTCTATTCACCTTTTTATATTTTCCTATTAAGTTGTGTAAGTGCTCTTCTTCCAGAATTCACAAGGATTGTCTTTTGAACAGCTTGAACACCTGAAGAAGAACCTAAACAACGTGTTTACATGAAACCAACAGAAATGTCATGTCAGATTTTTAATCCTTTTGGTTTTTCTAGAATCTGACTCAGCTGAGGCTTATGGGTAATGTAGTATGTAGACCTATGTGTGGCTATTACTTAAGAATTGTGAAACTTTATGCAACTTTAAAATATAGAAACTAGTTTTATACTCCTTGTGTACGAAGTGTTTTCTTTTCTTGGTCCTCAAAGAGCAATGCTCTATTGTCTCTTTAAACAGCTTGAACTCAACTGAAGACCGCGAGGACACGCAGGTGTTCTGGGTCACATTAAACTATCTGATTTGACTGAGCAGCGGTTCTAGCTCACAGCTCATTTGAATCCTGTCAAGCATCGGCTTTAACAGAGAGATGGATCAGAATCAACCCCACAGCTGCTTTCCATAGACACCATCAGAATGGGATTTCTGAATGTTTATGAAAATCACTTTAAATCTATGAATCCAAAAGCTAATGTTTAAGCTTTGTCTGTAAACGTTATAATGCAAGCTTTCAGGTATTTCTTATAAGTTGGAAAATAGACCCCAAGAGCCGCTTTCACACCAAGTACTTTGCCGTACTTAGTACCAGCTCTTAGTGCCGGCTCTTAGTGCCAGCTCTTAGTGCCAGCTCTTAGTGCCAGCACTTAGTACCAGCATGGAACTAAGAGCCGATCGCGTTCACACCGGAATAAGTTCCCTGAGGGAAGATTACGCAAATGAAGCCGCTGACGTCACTTCTTCTTCTACTGCTTTGGGTTTACTGGCAGGCTGCAAACCACTTCACGGCGTATACTGCCACCCTAAGTCCCCGGCCGGAAGTCCCCAGAGTTGGGGCCTGGCTTCAGTAGAAGCTGCTGGGACTCCATTTAGATTTTATGTTGCCATAACTTATTTTCTCTCCGTTGGTGCGTGGGGCTAATGCTAATGCTAATAATGCTAATGCCAGCAAATACAATGGCAGATTTAAAAAACTTTTCAGAGTTTTACGGGGCTTGGTTTGCAATCCGCCTAGCCAATCAGAAATTGGTACTTTTTCTCCCCAGGATAGTCCCACCTCTCTAGCAGGCACTAAAAATGGGGGTAAAAGTTCTCTGAACTAAGTTCTCTTTTTGGTGTGAACGCAAATTTCCAGGCACTAACGGAACTAAACGGGAAATGTACTCCGGTGTGAAAGCGCCAAAAGAAAGAAACTTGCAGAATCTCTTGTGTTGTATTTCTTCTAAAAATGTGGGCAGAGGTTTTCTACATGAGCATTTTTGACTTTGTGTAAACTTTGCAGAGAAAACAGAATGATAGTTCGATGTTATTAGCCGAATGTTAGTTCCCCACCAGCTTTGCTTTGTGTGCTGAGTTAGGCCGAACTTAAAACATTTTCAATCAAAAATGGTCCGATAGATGTAATGTCAGAAGATTATTATGAATAGCTTATACATCAGGAGCGAGATGTAAAGCATTTGTGTTTCTGTTGGCTTGGGATTTGAAATGCAAAATCCTCAAAGGCCTTTCCCTTTTGGGAATCTATAACACCATTAGGAACATTTGCTTACTTTGATTGATCGGGTAGATCTGAAGTTTGTTAGGTAATATGCAAAACTGTGCTGCCATTTGTCATCCTCACATATCATACAATCCACACACACACACACACACACACACACACACACACACACACACACACACACACACACACACACACACACACACACACACACACACACACACACAAGCACATAAATGGACCATGTTGCTTTGAAAGAAAGTCATTGGTTTGCAGCAGGAGGACGGGCAGAAACAAGAACTCCTTCAAGGTTGGCTTTCTTTTGTATGTTTTTATTAAGTTTACCATTTAGATTTGTAATATTATAACGGGAAAGCATTTTAGTATAGTCTACTTAAAATAAATGCCACTGCATGTGGTCCTTAAAGTATATTTACTTAAGCACGACAGCAACCAAAAATGACAGTCAAAGATATAGTTTGTGATCCGACAGAATTATAAAGAGATCTTGTTAAATATATATCTGACTCTTTGCTAAAGGGCAAATGTGTCATCTGCTATGTTCATCTTTACCTCACTCTTCCAAGCCTGCAACTTTGTAAATATTCTTGAAATGATGCCGCGGCCATCCACCAATCAGAAGGTTGGTGGTTTGCTCCCAAGCCCCTGCATATCGACATGTTTAAGTGTTGTGCAAGACACTGAACCCCAAATTCAGATTGGTCAAGACACTCGTCACCAAACCCTAAATGGGTTGGGATACTCAAACCCAAATTTAACTATTTTCCATATCCTGTATTTTAAATGAACTAACATTCTTCTCTTTGTCCTCGTTTCTAATAGACATGGCAGCCAATTCCTCCTCCAACTCCACCCTCCATCCGGCTGATTGCCAAAACCCCATTCTCGTCTTCACAGCCCTCTACGTCGTCTACATCCTCTTCATCCCTCTCTTCATCTTCGTCCTCTACATTGGCTTCCAACGATGGAGGAAACGAGGCTCTGCAGCAACAACGAGCCACACCGACGTCTTCACCTTTCACATGGTCGTCCTGGAGCTAATTGGAGTTGTGGGGGACACCATCTACTGCTATGGCATCTACTCAGATCACACATCTTTAACTAAAGTGGGGATGAATGTCTTTTCCATCATTTCACCCGGACAGGCTCTGTTTCACCTGCTCACCTGTGTGGAGCGCTACCTGGCTGTTGTTCACCCCGTCATCTACCTGAGGCTGAGGCAGGGGGGCGGAGTCAGGATCAGGAACATCAGCATTGGAGGTGTTTGGTGTATTTGCTTCGTATCAACACGTTTGGATGCTATTCCTATTGCCTTCATCATTATAACATTTGGATATTTGGTCTTCTCCTTGATTGTCGCCAGTTTCTGCAGCGTTTCAGTTCTCTTTGTTCTGATTCTCCCCGGGCTGGGGGAAGGGGGCGGGAACAGGGAGCGGGTCGACCAATCAAAGCAGAGGGCTTTCTACACCATCATGGCCATCATGGCTGCCCTGTTGTTGAGGTTCCTGAGCTATTTGGTTTCCTCTTTGTTGTATGTTTCATCAGTGCTGGGTGACTGTGATGGGATATTAATGATCTGGTCTGCATTCTGGTTCGCTGTTCCCAGCAGTTTGGTGTTACCTCTGCTGTTCCTGCAGAGAGCAGGGAAACTACCAGGCCGCAAACACTGAGGCAGTTTGAGAATTAAAGCAAACAACCTTCAAGGAAAAAGTAACCTTAATTAGTGCATACTTATCTATTAGTGGAATAGATTCCATCTGTTTGAATTCAATTTGAACTTTTTATTGTGTGTGAGTAGTCAGGGTTGTGTTGTTCAAATTGGATTCTGTGTGTTTTTATACTCCTGCTGCTTTGCTTCAAAATGCAAACAAAAAGTAAAAATTGTTAAAGTTTTATAAACATTTGGTTTTATGCTCTTTGTAAAATATGTTATTTTTTTGACAATGCTCTTCTTCCAAACTTCAAAAGGGTTGTGTTTTAAACAGCGCCTACACACTTGAAGACTCCGAGGACATGCAGGTGTTCTGGGTACAAGTTTTATTAAAAAAAACATAAATAAAGTGTGCCAACAAACTAGATTTGGAGTTGCTTTATTTCCAAAGTGTTGAACTATCTCTTTAAACACTAGGACTGACCCTGCGCCTTCTGAAAACTAGAACGCATTAACAACATTTGCCTGCCTTGATTGATCGGCAAAGTCCGACGTCTGTTGTGATATATGCAAATGTCTGCTACCGTCCGTCATGCTGTCACATTTAATAATGAGCACACACACACACACACACACACACACACACACACACACACACACACACACACACACACACACACACACACACACACACACACACACACACACACACACACACACACACACACACACACACACACACACACACACACAGGATATACCCGGACCACAAAGCAGTGAAAGGCAGTCAAAGACTTGGCGACGCAGGAGAAGAACGGTCAGAAACAAAAACTCTTACAAGGTGGGTCTACTTTTAATAACGTTGTTTATTACATTGTTTTATTTAAATGTTGTAAACTTTCAATTGTTAAATAGGTTTTATATTGCCTTCAAAGTTCAGTAACTTCATAAGTGCAGGAGAAGGTAGAAGACAGCGTAACAATGCAGAAACATGTCATATCATGTTATAGCAAACATCTGGCAATATGTTGATAAGCCATTTTGACAGCAAAGCGTTATATATGCTTTAGCACCGCAGGAATGCGTCCAATGATGACAATCAAAGGTAAAACTATTGATCTGAAAGAACTAACAGGTTATAAGAGGTCAGGGATATGAAAGTTAGTCAATGCGTGCTATAAATGACCAGGATGCATTGCATGGCAAGCTGCTGACAGCATATCTAAATATATCATGTACTTAAAAATGTATTGTTTTTATCGGCTGTATTTACCACCAACACTGATTTTGAGAATATAAGAACCTTAACAGACTACTCAATTTAAGGGCCATGCAAACTGGTGAAGATACTGAACCCCAACTTGCACATTGGTCAGGATACTCAGCCCCACATTCCAAATATGATTGGATAATTAGGTCCAATTTGCAAATATGGAACCCCAAATGATATATTGGCCAAGATACTTAACCCCAAATGAAAATCGGTCAAGTTTCTGAACACCAAATTACAAATAGGGTGAGATATTGAACCCCAAATTGCCTACATGTAAATGGATGAAGGTCAACATGCCTATTAACTTTAATTATTCTCTTTGTCCTCGATTCTAATAGACATCCCAGCTAGCGGGGAACGTTCTCACAACTTTGGCTAACATTACCTAGATGTTCTAATAATGTTTTAAAGAAACATTTTAATCTGAACCTTTTTAGGATGTTTATTATTTCAAATAATGTTCCTATAAGGTGTAAGGTTAACGAAGACATAACGTTTTAACTGCAACATTCAGAGGATGTTTTGAGGATGTTATTAAGGCCTGAGATGACAGAACGTTTTTTTATAAAGCGTTCCTTTAATATGATATGTCAACAAAGGTGGAACGTTTTGCCTGGGAACTAGGAACTAGTAACTAGGAAGTGGCAGATTTTTTCCGGCTGTGTATTTTCAAATTCTAGCGGTTTCTTCAAAATTACCTACCCCACCTTTAATGTGTGAGAACATTAAAGTACGGGTGCAAACAAGCAGCAAACCAGTTTTAATCAAAATAAAAAAACTAAATCACCTTGGAAATAAAGTTAATCTCAATTCATCAGCTTTAACATCATCAACAGTCTACTCCAAAGTGAATAAACACAAATTAGTTAATGTATTCTCAAAATATCTGAAAGTAACTATATTTATATATATATATATTTTTTAAAGATCACCCACCTCAGCAGAGCTTCGTCTGATCGTCATTCTTCAGCGTCTCCAAACTCTCTGACTGCTGTTCACTGCGATCTGATCCAAATATATTTAAATTTAAATCTGTCATCAAATTGTGTGAAGCACAGGTGAGAGCAGGACTGTGTTTTTCATGCATACTTAATAATACCTTTTTACGGTAGATTAAAACAGGCACAACAGAACACACAGAGTAAGTCATTATGACATTTATTCTTTCTTTAAAATAAAGTGATTACATATATTGTTATACCATAACAGGATTATACAACATTAACTAATAATATAAGATCCATTATATTAGAACTAGTTGGTGAAATTTGTTTTTTAATATCTTAAACATCACAAACACTCACATGAATTTCCAAAATGTCAAAAACAATCAGCAGCTAAAGATACAATCGGTGCTAACAATGTAGTAATCAGTAACTTATCAATCAACAACATTGATATTTAGCTTGACTTTCATCTGGAATAGTATCATATTTGTCTCAATATTATTATGTTAACACGTTACATTTAGCAGCTAAAAGTTATGAAAAAAAGCCTTTAATCAGTAATGGAGTGCCACAGGGCTCTACCTTTGGTCTTCTACTATTTATATTGAATTTAAATTACATTGTTGTGATGTCATACAATATTACCAAAAAGTCCACCTAGGCCTGTCTATAGGTGTCTAATTGTACTCTTATTGCTGATTTCAGGAAATGTGCAACCTAACCCTGGACCAGAATATTGTGTTAATTTTAACACCCCTGCAGATTTTAAATCAAGGTCTGGTCTTGGTCTCATCCATTTGAATGTGCGCAGTTTGATTGCTAAAATGGATATGATTCGTATTTGGGCACATTCAACCGATGCTGATATAATAGTGATATCTGAAACTTGGCTGACCAAATCAATTTCAAGCAAGGATATTGGCATTGATGGCTATAATGTGTATAGGACTGATCGACCTAAAAAGGGTGGAGGTGTTGCAATCTATGTTAAATCTAAGTTTCATGTAACAATTATTCTCTCTAAATCACTGACAAAACAATTTGAACTTTTGGCTCTTGACTTGGAAGTATCAAAAGCGCTCCATATTACTGTTGTTGGTTGCTACAGACCACCTTCAGCTGTCAGCGAAGCTTTACCATCTTTAATGCAGCTTTTGTCCAGTCTTAACTATACTGAAATTGTCATTGTGGGTGACCTTAACTGGAACTGGCTGCTACCAGCATCTGATGATGTTAAAACATACTGCAATTCCTTAAATCTCTTTCAGATTGTTGGCAGTCCCACTAGACCCAATCTGAAATCTCCTGAAAAATCCTCCTTAATTGATCTAATCCTTACAAATGCTTCTCATAAATACACCCCTGCTTCTGTATTTGCAAATGACATCAGTGACCACTGTGTCATTGCCACGGTACGGAATACAAAAGTCCCTAAGACAAAACCCCGTATCATCATAAAGCGTGATATGAAACATTTTGTAGAGCAGGGTTTTTTCCACGACCTGTTTCTATTTGAGTGGGACAAAATCAATCTCATTGCAGATGTTGAAACTGCCTGGACATTATTTTATGATGGTTTTATTAAAATAGTTGATAGGCATGCCCCCTTAAGAGAATACAGAGTAAAAGGCAGAGACAATGCATGGTTCACATCAGATCTTTCTGATTTACTACACGAGCGCAATGTGGCATGGTCAAAAGCCAGGAGTACAGGTCTTGAGTCACATTGGCTGCTCTTCAGGCAGCTGCGAAATGCATTTACCGTTAAAATCAGAAATGCCAAAGCGGATCATCTCCTAACTGAAACTTCAGATAACCTAAATAATCCCCTTAAATTCTGGAAAACTATTAAATCATTAACTGGAAACAAAAATGTTATAGAGCTTCCTGATTGCATTGTGAAGGAGGACTCTGTTCAAATCTCTGATAAGGCAGAAATGCTTGGTTGTTTTAATGAGCATTTTATTGCTTCTGGTTCTCTGTTTACCTCGCAGAACATAGCTCAAGGAGCCACTAATCGCTCTGACGGTGGTATCTGGGAGGGTGAACCGTTTAATTTTATTCCAGTAACAGTTTCAGAGGTGCATAAAGCCCTGAAAAGTTTGGAACCAAGAAAATCAGCAGGTCCTGACAACCTGGAGCCGTACTTTTTAAAGTTAGCAGCTGATTTTATAGCTTTGCCCTTGGCTTATCTTTTTAATCTGTCCTTGGAGACAAACGAAATTCCCCTTATTTGGAAATCTGCTGTTGTTCTCCCACTGTTAAAAGGGGGTGACCCCACTCACCTAAACAACTACAGACCCATCTCCAAATTATGTGTTTTAAATAAAGTACTGGAATCACTGGTCAATTTCCAACTGAAAGAGTTTTTATCAATAAATAATATTTTATCCGAGTTTCAATCTGGTTTTAGGAAAAATCACAGCACTACAACAGCTGCCTTAAAAGTAGTAAATGATCTTATTTACTTCTTAGACAATAGAGAGCATTGCGCAGCACTTTTTATTGACTTGTCAAAGGCTTTTGACACAGTGGATCATGCCTTACTGTTACAAAGACTTGTTAGTATCGGTCTTTCAGGTAAAGCTGTCTGTTGGTTCAAGAATTATCTTTCATGCAGATCAGTGTGTGCGGGCAGAAGGCTTAACTTCAACATCTCTTCCGGTATCCAAGGGTGTGCCACAGGGATCTGTTTTAGGACCATTGTTAGTTATTATTTACATTAACAGTCTTAATAACAATGTTTTGAATGCAAATTTGCATTTTTATGCTGATGATACAGTTATTTATTGTTCTGCGTCCACCCCGAAGCAGGCTCTTTGTCAGCTCCAGAATGCTTTTAACATTGTACAATCCAACATGTGTGATTTGAAACTTGTTTTAAATGCTGCCAAGACAAACCTAATGATGTTCTCGAAAGCAAAAGCCAAGGTCTTGAACCTTCCTCCTATCACCACCTTGCAGGGGACGGAGGTTGAATCTGTGTTGCAGTATAAGTATCTTGGAATTATAATTGACAATTCGCTCTCTTTTAAACCACACATTGTGGAACTCTTGAAAAAATTAAGAATAAAATTAGGTTTTTTCTTTAGAAACAAGTCTTGTTTTTCCTATGAGGCCAAAAAGAGACTAGTGTCTGCAACCTTTCTGTCTGTGCTGGATTATGGAGATGTGGTTTATATGAATGCATCTTCTCAGTGCCTTCACTCGCTGGACACCGTCTACCACGGTGCACTGAGATTCATCACAAACCTCAGATCCTTGACGCACCACTGCAATCTATACACTCGTGTTGGATGGTCTTCCCTGACCACGCGTAGACTGAAACATTGGCACATCCTTATATATAAGGCTATTCTTGGTGCTCTTCCCCCTTATCTAAGTATGTACATAAATAAAAAATGCACTGGATCCTATCGACTTGCTCAGAGAACTTTTTCCTTTTAACTGTACCAAAGGTCCGTACTGAACTTGGGAAAAAGGGCGTTCAGTTACACTGCCCCTCAAGCTTGGAACCTGGTTCAAACTGAGCTGAAACTCAGAGAGCTGGTCTCATTAGAAACACTCAAAGCAACTTTAACTGACCTCGAAGCAGGCCGCTGTGTCTGTAAATGCTTTGGCTAAACTTGGTGTATGACTGTGTTGTGATTGTGTGTGTTTTTTTTTTTTTTAATTGTTTGTAACTGTAAAACTGTCTGAAACTGTGCTGTTACCATTCTTGGGCCAGGACTCTCTTGAAAAAGAGATTTTTAATCTCAATGAGACCTATCCTGGTTAAATAAAGGTTAAATAAAATAAATAAAATGAAATAAATTATACCACATTTACTTATAATATAAGATACATCATACTACAGTAGAAATGGTTAATGCACACACATGTCAATCATCTTTAACCGCTAAAACAAGTTCAAAAATGTAAATTAAATTAAAGGAAAATCAATAACTGAACATAAGATAATCATTGAGTTTTTTTCCAACTCAAAAAGCTGACCTGCACCTTCAAGAGTATCCGTCTCATTACTCAGTAAGATATACACTATTTGGTCACATCCAAAGTAAGCTTTTACTTATCAACAGGCTATTCCCAAAGATTTCCAGATATTTCCTTTTAATCTTACACTTATTTCCAATACAGATGTTAGCTTACAGTACAAAGCCTTCTCTACATCTGCTCATAACCTTTAGAACTTTAAATTCTAATCCAACTCTAATCCTGATTCAGTGTTTTGTTTGCAGCATTGTAGTTTTCCCGCTCCGCGTAGAAACAGTAGAGGTAACACCAGATTGCTGGGCAGAGCGAACCAGAATGAAGACAATATAACAGCACGCCGAGTACTGAGGCTCAGTTCTGTTGAACGAATCACGGCTTTGACGATCAGATCTCCCCCAAACCTCAACAACAGCGCTCCCATTATGGCCATGATGGTGTAGAAAGCCCTCTGCTTTGATTGGTCAACCCGCTCCCTGGTCCCGCCCCCTTCCCCCGGACCTGGACGCTTGAGAACATAAAGAACAGAAATGCTGCAGAAAAGGGGGACACACAAGAATAAAACCAAAAGGCAGAAATCCAAGGTCCAATTGAAATCCATGCTGCTTGTATGCATAACAGCCAGATATCCGAAACTAAGAAACCAAATGCATCCAATGCTAATGTTTCTGATCCTGACTCCGCCCCCCTGCCTCAGTCCCAGGTAGGTGACAGGGTGAACAACAGCCAGGTAGCGCTCCACACAGGTGAGCAGGTGAAACAGAGCCTGTCCAGCAGAGGTGACACTCAAAAGTGACAGCCCAACAACCATCATCTCCTGGTGACTGAAATATGTGCCAATGAGGAGGAGGGTAAGCCCCAGTAGTTCAACAAGCTGCATGATGGTGGAGTGATAGGTGAAGTGGTCAGAGTGACTTGTAGCCATGGAACTGGAGCCTGGTTTCCTCAACTTTTGGAATCCCAGGTACACAACGAGGATGATGAGTGGGAGTAGGAGGAGGGTGTATAATATGGCGGTAGCAGAGAAGATGTAGAAAGTCGTTCTGAACCTTAAATATTGGTTTATAAAGTGAGAAGAGGAGTTGTTTGGGGAGTCAGGTGAGGGAGGATCGAGGGGATCATCAATGTAAGAAGAGTTGATGGACATGTTTGTGTAAATGGAGGCCTGGGAAGAAGAAAGAGAGGAATCACCGATAAAAAGGGAAGGGGGTGTTGAGGAGAGAGGGACAAAATGTTACCTTCTGTTAATCTTGCAGAAACAACAAAATGGTTTTCAGAGAGATTACCTGTATTGGAGACGCACTGATTGCCATACGTGATTATGTAACTGTTTTCTTAGTGCTGTGTTGCGTATGGTTTAGGGTTTTTGTGTTAGTATTTAAGATATCACAAAAAACTGTTACTTTGGTTCTAACTTAATGCAGATTACTTGTGTTACCCCATGCTGGCTGGCTCGCCAATTAAACGTCGTAAGAAAGATTTCCATTTTCCTCGCAAACATTTTAAATGTGTGACAATTCAGAGCAGACCCTGGGATCATACTGCCAATCAAACCACCCTAGATTCCCATTGGATGAACTTGGAGGGAGGACGATATGCCACCTCAAATAAACATTTAACAATGATAATGATTTCCCAACATATTTGTTTATAAAAAAGACTGACTATGGATCTTAATGTGTGAGAACATTAAAGTGCAAACAAGCAGCAAACCAGTTTTAATCAAAGTAAAAAAAACTAAATCACCTTGGAAATAAAGTTAATCTCAATTCATCAGCTTTAACATCAACAGTCTACTCCAAACTGAATACACACAAATGACTAAATGTCATCTCAAAATATCTGAAAGTAAATACTATATTTATATATATTATTTGTTTTTAAAGATCACCCACCTCAGCAGAGCTTCGTCTGATCGTCCTTCTTCAGCGTCTCCAAACTCTCTGACTGCTGTTCACTGCGATATGATCCAAATATATTGAAATCCACATCTGTCATCAAGGTGAAGCACAGGTGAGAGCAGGACTGTGTTTTTCATGCAAAATTGATAATACCTTTTTACGGTAGATTAAAACAGGCAAATGATTTCTCGCATTATTGTGTTACCGGGAGGTCAGACTGCAGAGACAACAGCAGCGTTATTTGAATACCATTCCAATTATCCTCTGTTTGTCATTTCTATAGATATGACGCAACAAAAACACAACAGAACACACAGAGTAAGTCATTAAGACATTTATTCTTTCTTTAAAATAAAGTGATTACATATATTGTTATACCATAACATGATTATACAACATTAACTTATATTATAAGATACATTATATGAGAACTGGTTTGTGAAAACAAAAGTTAAATATCTTAAACATCGTAAACACAAAAATGATTTTCGAAAATGTAAAAACAATCAGCCGCCTAAGATAAAATCTGTGCTAACATTTACTAATCGTTAACTTATCAATCAATAATATTGATATTTAGCTTGACTTTCATCTGGAATAGTATCATATTTGTCTCAATATGTGCGAAACAACTAATATTAACATGTTAACACGTTACATTTAGCAGTTAATAGTGATGAAAAAAGCCTTTAATCAATAATGGAGTGCCACAGGGCTCTACTTTTGGTCCTCTATTATTTACATTGAATTTAAATTATATTATTGTTCCAATTCCGTTCTCTAACATAAATCTTTAGGCAGATGACACCATTTTTTATACCTGCACTCCCACTCAAAATTAAGCTTTTACTCATCTTCAATCTTTTCCCAATTTGTAGATATTTATTTTTGATTATACACTATTTTAAAGGTTTAAATATGGCTTTTATTTTTATTTTTTTCACTGTATTTTATGCTCAGGTGAACTTTTTCACTCATCCTGATTCAGTGTTTTGTTTGCAGCATTGTAGTTTTCCTGCCCGGTGCAGAAACAGCAGAGATAAAACCAGACTGCTTGGAAGACCGAACCAGAATGAAGACAATGAAACAACACACACATTACTGAGGCTCAGTTCTGTTGAACTAGTCATTCCACTGCCGATCAGACCTCCCCCTAACCTCAACAATATAGCTCCGGTTATAGCCATGACGGTCTGGAAAGCCCCCTGCTTTGATTGGACAACCCGCCCCCTGGTCCCGCCCCCTTTCCCCGGCCCTGGATGCTTGAGAATGCGGAGAACTGAAATGCTGCAAAATGAAACGACAATTAATAGTAAAACCGCAGTGCAAAACATTAAGTTCTCATCAAAATCATAGCTGCCTAGGTGCCATATAAACATCCATCCAAAGCTCAGTACCCAAACACATCAAATGCTGATGTTCCTGATCCTGACTCCGCCCCCCTGCCTGAGTCCCAGGTAAGTGACGGGATGAACAACAGCCAGGTAGTGCTCCACACAGGTGAGCAGGTGAAACAGACCCTTGTCCGAGATACGGGATAATCACAAATGTGAACCCAACCAGGCACATCGCCAGGAGATGCATGAAGCCGCCAACGAAAAAGAAGGCAAGCCCAAGTAATTCAACCAGCTGCATGAAGATGGAGTGATATGTGAAGTGGTCAGAGTGACTTGTAGCTCTAGAACTTGAGCGCTGCTTCGTAGACTTTTTGTATCCCAGGTTCACGACGAGGACGACCAAAGGGATTAGGAGGAGGGTGTACAACATGGTGACAGCAGAGAAGATGTAGATGCTCATTTTGAACCTAAAAAATAACCCTTCCGGAAAAGATTGTCCCACTCTTGACCTAACAATCAACATTGGCACTTCTTTGCTTTTTGTGCCGAACATTGTAAAGCAAGGTTGTGTTTGAGGAGGAAAGGAGGGGAGGAAGAAGGGGGTAATTGGCAAAGGAAGAGGAGTTGTCAGACATGTTGATGTACATGGATGCCTGGAAGAGAAGAAGATACAGTGAGATAAAATGTTAAAAAAAGATGGTTGTCAGAGAGATCTCTAGCAAAGGCCACGATCTGATTT
This sequence comes from Notothenia rossii, assembly GCF_949606895.1. Classification (NCBI taxonomy): domain Eukaryota; kingdom Metazoa; phylum Chordata; class Actinopteri; order Perciformes; family Nototheniidae; genus Notothenia; species Notothenia rossii. Next base: position 44,384,032 of record NC_136901.1, on the reverse strand, counting down.
GCAACTTGTGGTTAAGTGTGGATCCTGGTGTTGAATTGGAAACGCGAAGACTACAGTCGTCAATTATTAAAAGGTGAAAGAACCCACATGTATAACTTCATGCTATGTTCACCTGAGCAATGCAATCAAAGACGGTCGGGCCACTTAAACTTTGTCGCCAAGATGGCGGTCGTGAAGGGTTTCCAGCGTAATGAGCACCATCACGGTACTAATGGTGTACCAAGTGTAGGTGCATCATAGGATAATGGGATTCCCAGAGGTTCAAGAGACTTGCACTAAAGTAGCTCTTTACAGTCAAAATGACTGTTGGTCACAATTAATAACTTTATCAGGATATGTTCACATTCAATCTGAAAGACATCACTTTTTTTGCTTTATCTTTCATAGTAAAGCTCTTTTAAAAGTGATTTGCAGAATTAACAATTACCAAAGGTTATTATTATTATTATTTTTTAAAGACAGAAGTTGTCAAAGGAATCACAAGTTTAAATGTAGAAATGATCATATTTCCCCACATGTTAAAAACAAAACACTGCCTATGCTCTTAAATGAGTGAGAGCAAAATTCTTATAAATTACATCAAGAAAAACGAAATCACCCTGGAAATTAAGTTTTACTTAAAAAATCAGCTATAAGAAATCTACAGTCTACTTTAATCTAAAACTCTTAATATCTGTCTTAAACTACAGTTGTAGGGTTTTGTTTTCTTAAAAGATCACCAAGCAGCGTTTCTTCAGATCAACCTTCTTCGTCCTCTTCAAAACCGACTGCTGAAGCACAGGTGAGACCAGGACTCTGATTTTCATACATACTTGGTGGTACCTTTTAAACGGTAGATTAAATAATGCAAATGTATTTCTTTCATTATTGTGTCTCTGTGAGGTCAGATTGCAGCGACCTCACCGGCATTATTAAAATATCACGGCAATTATCATCAACTAGTCATCTGTGCATGATTTATAGAGATTATACATCAACAACACAATAAAACACACAGTGAGTTATTATAACGTTTATTTGTGTTTAAAGTACACCAATGTCATATATTGTTTTACCACAATTACTTATAGGATGCATTACACTTAAATAGTTCATTGCACACACAGGTTAACAAACGTAGACGCCTCTAACCAATTTCCAAAATCATCAAATCAAATCTAAGTTTATTTATATAGCCCAATATCACAAAACACATTTATCTCAGTGGGCTTTACAGAATAACAAACATATATGACAAGGTAAGTTATATTTAAAATTACAAGAGTTAGTTAGCATGGCATTTATTAGTTTTATAAATACAGTAATGTTATACAGGTTTATACAACACTATAACATACAGTCATGCTACATTAGAGTTTAACATGTGTGTGAAGGATTGTCTTTGTCACGACTTATTTACAATAACAAGACAAAGTCAAAACAGACAATACTTAATTTGTTTACGTGTTTAGTGCCAAAGTAACCGCTAACATCTGTTAGCGTTAGCTGCAGTTAGCTGCCGTTAGCTTGGTTAGCTGCGCAGCTAGCTGCAATACTTATTATAACAAATTAAGTTGAATAGTTTCGTTAAGTATGATGATTGGGTAGTTAGGCATGTTTATAAAAGGTTAGGTTGTCTTGGTTAAATCCGAATAACCAAGACATCTCACACAATGTCAAATGTGCAAATACAAATGTCTGTCTCAAGCCTACTAATTCAAATAAAGTAAAGTAGCGGCTGACCCATAGGGGGCGATAGAGCCCTCCCTAACCCACACACAAAAACATTATTATTAATAACAATAATAATACAGATAATAAAACAAATGAATTATATAAATTGTCCATATTTCTGTGTTTAAATATGGAATGCACCCAGCAATATGTGTAAAATATGATTTTATAAAAATATATGCTTTTCCTAGTACACTGTATGACTGAAGTTCAGTTCTTGGGCCATGGAGACATCGAATTGATTGCATGTGGCTCAGCCCTACCTAGAAGCCACCAGCCACCCCTGATAAAGTGTCCCCATAGGATGCATTAAATATTGAACCACTACATAAATGTTAATTCCATATTATGAGTTCCTACATTTAAATGTCTTAATTTGACACAAAAATTTGATTTAAAATGTAAATAAACTTCTAAGAATCCCGTTATTTATGCCCCGAGACACGTTTAAATTATTTACTACTTTTATTAGTTATAATTTACACGCTGAACTATTGACATTCCTGTTAACCTTAACTATAGTTTTTGTATGTATTATCATGCCATCACAATGAATGTTGCTTGTATCTATGGTGCTGAAGTAAAGCTTTATTTCCCATCAGTAATGGATTGGCACGGGGTACTATCTCTGATCCTATACTAATTACGTTAGACATGAATTACAATATTCTTCTGAATCACTGCAAAATAGTTTTTTTATGCAGATGACACCACTGTTTATGTGCATGCTTTCCAAATGATTACGAGGTATTATCTCCATCTACCTATGGCTCATTAGTGATGAAGGGCCGTAGAGATCTAGTCTCAGTCTTTTAAAAGCCCCAAGGCAAGGTACCCCTCGGCGGGTCCTTTTTTTTTTTTTTTCACGACACTGTGTCTCAGGGGATCTTAATATTTAAGAACCTATTAATGTGTCACACCAGATTAACGGGAATAATCTCAGCTAACTGACGATACAAACAATTTTTACCAAAACAAAACACAAGTCTCATAAGAAGCATCTAAATGACCCCTGAGCGAAAAATGCTAACAGACCGTCCATGAATGCATTTTCTGTCTCACGCCCTGGTGTAAAACATTAAGTGGGATGCTACTGCAACTGTATGCCTAAAGGCTTCTGTGCGAGGTTGCTAAAATAAGGTCATCCTTGTACGTTAGATCGTTAGTTTGCTAGTTAGGTTACTGTATGCCTTGTTAAGGTTCATTTCAATTCGCTATGCTCTACTATAGCATAAAATAGACTAGCTAACGTCAACGTATTGTTGAAGAGAGGCTTAGTGTATATTAAATAAACCTCACAATGAAATGTGTGTATCTTTAAAATATGAACGTCACATTTCAAGATGGTCCAGAAATAACGCTCCCTTAGATATTGTAATATGGTTTGTTGAACTGGAGTTATTTATTGCAGCTAACCGCCTATCCGACTAACGACCCAAAACATTGTTGTTTTTAATATTATTACCAATGCCTCTTTTCATTTTATTATCATCACACTTGAGAAACAGCCTTATCGTGGCTGTAGAACGGAACATGTAACTGAATGCCTGCATTTAAGGACGATGAATAGCGTAGTCAATGCTTTAGTGACAAGGAAATGATTTGTTTAAATATTAGATATGACGTTATCTGTGACTTCAGTGAAAATGAAGCTTATCCATTGCATTGCATTTGTTGAATAGGTTTGTGTCTTACCCTTACGTGTGTGATAAATGAGAGATCTGGAGAGTGCCCACCTTTTTTTTAACAACTTAAGCTATAATTGGCTTTACATTTGATTGAGTGTTAGTTAATTTAGTATTTGGAGAGTCAACAAAGTATTTAACGTTTTATTTTGGAACATTATTTGGACAAGATGCCCCCAAAACCGCCAAAAGCTGTGCAGGCTAGCAACGGGGAGGCTAAGGCTACTAACGAGAGCAGTGTGGATGCTAGCATGCTACAGGCATTCCGTGAGGAAGTTATTCAAGAAGAGAATAACGGTCTCCGTGAAGAGATCAGATGGGCCATCTCTCCGCTAAAAATCGCTCTGGATGAATGCCATGACAAACTACGTGCCCACGAAGAAGGGCTGAACAGCTTTGATGCCCGCTTGCAGGCAATGGAGACGCGTTACGCTAACCTGAACAGTGACGCCAAGAAGCTACAGGAGAAGACGGATGACTTGGAAAACAGGGGAAGACGGTGTAACTTACGTATCATAGGAGTGCCAGAGGGTTTGGAGAAGGGAAACCCTACACAGTTTATCGCCGGACTCCTACACGAGGTTCTCGGAGGTCCTAATGTAATAGATATAAGTCATGGTTGATGACCTTCCGGGTCTGTCCAGCAGAGGGCGCGTGTTGCTTGCCGTGGGTGCATAATACATAAGACTTGAAGCAAGCTAACATCGTCTCTGTTTCCTTTGTCTTATATTTTCCCCATATTAGGTGAGTTCATCCGTGAGAAACGTTATATATGTAGACTGACTGTGTATAATATTAATGTGAATAGTGATAGTTGTTAGAGGTATTTTTGGAGGGTTTCTCTAGGTTCTGTAATTGTTGTAGCTGTGTATGCTAGCTTTGCGAGCGCCGTTAGCTATGCTAGCGCAGCTAGCTATGATAGTGTAGTTTAGCTCCAAGAAGGGGAGTTTGGGTGTTAATTTGGATATGTATGTTTGTACTGTGCATTTAAAAAGTGACATCTTGTGTGTTAAATTGGATGTATGTTTGCAGTACGCGCATTGTTAGTGGTTGTTTTATATCAAGAATCCATGTTCTGTATTATACAGCGTGCTATGTGTACCATGTTGTTGGCGGGCATAATACATAAGACTTGAAGCAAGCTAACATCGTCTCTGTTTCCTTTGTCTTATATTTTCCCCATATTAGGGGCATAACATTTGGAGGCGCTGCTGGGAGATTTGATTTGAGGACCATCCCTGAGTTGTTAGTGGAATCCTCTGATCAATCATCCGCTTAAACGACCCAGTCATCGGAGAAAGGAGCTTGGAAAGGCAGTCGAGGTCGTTTTCAGACAACGTTGGTAACCTGCATCCTGAAGTGTGAAAAGTCACCACTAGGGAGCAGCAAAAAAAACCTAATTAAGTAAGATAAACCCTCATTTGCTATTTCTGCCCACTTCTCTGATTCAATGGAGGCTGAATTGGAGAAGCTGCAGCTGGACATTACAGGTGCATTGTATACACTGACTGTAGAACAACTGATTAAAGTGTGCAATGAACTGGAGATTTCAGGACCGGATAATGTGCATGTGACTGGTAAATCTCGCAGTAAATTAATTTCTCATGTCACAGAGCATAATGAACGTGAAGAAATGGCCGAGCTAGAGGATGAAGGCATGTCCGAACTTCTTAATGTGCAGGATATCTTAGACAAAGCCAAAATTACAACAAATGTACATGACAGTGTCAAAAGGGAAGATCTCCAGAAGGAGGTAGAGGCACTAAGGTTGTCATTACAAGAAAAAGAAAATGCAATGCATGACCTAATGAACACAAGCATGAACCACCCTGCCGGGTTCAGCCCCCCAGAAAGAAATCTGGCCCAAGTACTCCCCAGTAGTTCTATGTGGCGCAAAGATCTTAAGATCGCAGGCCAAATAGGCGAGCCAGGACAAAAAGATAGGCTCACATTTTCTAGTCTGGCCAGACAAATTGAAAATGGCTTTAGTAAGGCCTACCCAGAGTCAGAGATCATTGATGCTGTAATCCGTGCCATCACACCAGGCCTGCAGTTACGGAGTTACCTTGAAGGGAAGGAAAACCTTACACTGCCTGCCCTTCGCCGAATTCTCAGGTCTCATTACCAGGAGAAAGGTGCCACAGAGTTATACAAACAACTCACCTCTGAGGTTCAGAGTAGTAAAGAAACGCCTCAAAACTTCCTGATTAGAACTATGGACATGAGACAGAAAATCCTGTTTGCTTCTCAAGAAGCCGAGTCAAACCTAAAATATGACCCAGCACTAGTCCAGAGTCTCTTCCTGCATACTGTCCTGACTGGTCTACAGAATGACAATATTAAAAGTGACCTGCAGCCTCTCCTCATGCAGATAACTACTTCGGATGAGCTGCTGCTGGAGAAAGTGAACATTGCGTACACCAATGAAAAAGAGAGACAGGATAAAAAGAAACTTGCTGCCCCATCACGAGTAACAAATGTGAATACAGTCAAGTCCACTGAAGTTCCGGTGGAAATGAAAAGCACCAGCCAGCAAAACACAGTTACTCTGCCCACTGATCTGCTGTCAGAAATCAAAGGAATGCGCTCTGACATGGTGCTGTTGCAAGCCCTGAGAGCTGAGGTCTCCCAAATCAGAGAAACGATCCAAACGGCCACATCTGCACCCCCACAGCATCCCTCACCAAGCAGAGAACCAGCTAATATTTCCGCCCCTTATCCTGTGTTTTCACCCCAACAACCCTCTCCCTATAGGGCTGAATTCAATGCCAACAGCGTGTACCACCAGCAGCCACCAGCAGCAGTGCAGGAGTACCGACCGGCATTCCACCCGGCACGAGTAAGAGAAATGGCTCAGTTTCAACAAGGGTATGCACCGCAGCGATACTACCCAGCACCACGCCCCCGACCTAGGTGTGTTTCCTGTACTCATGCAGGCGAAGAGTACTGTCAGCATTGCTTTAGGTGTGGAAGCAGTGAACATTTCAGAGCAGGTTGTAAGGCACAGAGGGTAGAGGGACCCACTAGGCGGAGCCCTTTAAACTAAGAGGGGTTGCTCCCATGGGACATGCAGCAACCGGCCACACAGATAAGTCCCAATCTTGTGCAAATTGCAATGAAGAGAAAAAGAGTAGGGAACTACAATACTGTTCAACTTGCAAAATTACACTGTATTGTTCTAAAGAATGTCAGGAGAACCATTGGCCTGCACACAAAAGGCATTGTAAGACATACACATGTTCAGGTATTAAGAAAGCAACACAGTCACATGACAAATCCAAGCACAAACAAAATATTGCAAAAGAAAAAACAGCTACTGTGAGAGAGTTAGTAGGGAAAAAGTGCCTCATCAGGTGTTTCCTACACGAACAGAAAACTCAGGCCCTCTGGGATACAGGCTCACAAATTTGTGCTATAGATGAGGTATGGAAAGAAAGCCATCTAACTGATGTACCGCTAAGAGATGTAGCAGAGCTAATTGACCCTATAGACTCTTTACAAATTGAAGCGGCCAATGGTACAGAAATGCCATATGTTGGTTGGCTTGAAGTGTCCTTTAAACTTACTGCAAGTGATACCGAGTTGCTAATACCCATGCTAGTGCTAAAAGGTAACCAACAGCAGTGTCCCATTATTGGCTTTAATGTCATTGAGCACCTTGTGATAGCCAGTCAGCCAGGCCAGAAAAGACATGGGGATAAAGAGAAGCTTGTACAGGCAGTAAAAATTGCCTTTCCTCATCTTCGAAAAAACAAAGCAAAAGCCTTTATTAATGCTGTGAGTGTAGGACAGACATGTGACTATAACGTAAGAACAGCAAATGAGAGAGTTAGTGTGCCTAAACGTAACTCCATTCAACTCGAGTGTCGAGTACAGGCTCCATTTTTCAAAGAGGATAAAACTCTGGTTTTTGAGCCAAATGAGAACCCACAATGGCCTGAAGGATTAGAGTTTTGTGATACTCTTGTGTCCGTGAAGGCAGATACAGTCCCAAGAATTATTGTTAGTGTGCAAAACACAACAAATCATGACATTACGATGGCAGCAAGAACTATTATTGGAACTGTACAGTCAGTCAGATCAGTATATCCTGCAAACATATTTAAAACAGACCAAAAACCTGCTGCATCAATCCACCATGTCAACGCCCAGATCTCCAGTGAAAGCCCCCCTGTGCATGAGCAGTGGGATCCTCCTGTGGATTTGACTCACCTTGATGAACACCAGAGACAAATAGTCAGTCAGATGCTAAGAGAAGAATCAGACTCATTTTCCAAGTCTGATGACGACATAGGCTGTGTGGAAAACTTGCAAATGAAGATTTCACTACAAGATGCTGAGCCAGTCTCAAGAGCCTACCGCTCTGTTCCAAAACCCTTATACAAGGAGATGAAAGATTACTTACTGGACTTGATAGCACAAGGGTGGGTTGAAAAGTCCATGTCTTCCTACTCCTCTCCAATCGTCTGCGTAAGAAAAAAGGACAGAACTCTACGTTTATGTATTGACTACAGGGAGCTCAACAGGAAAACCCACTCAGATCGCCATCCCATCCCCAGAGTACAGGACATTATGGATAACCTGGGAGGAAACACACTCTTTTCACTGCTGGACCAGGGTAAGGCATACCACCAGGGTTTCATGGCCAAAGACAGTAGACACCTAACAGCCTTTGTGACCCCCTGGGGCCTTTATGAGTGGGTACGAATCCCGTTTGGACTCATGAATGCCCCTGCAGCATTCCAGCGCTGCATGGAAGAGTGCTTGGAGGGCTTAAGGGATGAAATATGTGTGCCATATCTTGATGATGTTCTTGTGTTTAGCAGGACATTTGAGGATCATATCAATGCTGTCAGAAGGGTGCTGCAACGGCTGAGGGAGCATGGGATAAAACTAAAGCCCAGAAAGTGTGACCTGTTTAAAACACAAGTACGTTACCTTGGAAGAATTGTGTCTGCTGAGGGAAATAGAGTGGACCCTGCCGATACTGCTGCAGTAACGGCCCTGAAAAACAAACACCCAGGAACTATCGGTGAGTTAAGAGCAATAATGGGACTATTAAGTTATTACAGGCAGTATATCAAAGATTTTTCACGTATTGCCTGTCCCTTGTATGACCTGCTTAAAGCACCTACAGAAACTGAAATGCTGAAAAAAACGAAAACAAAAAGAAACAGTAGAGGAGTTTCATCCAACACACCCATCAAATGGACTGACATGCATCAGTTAATATTGGAACAGTTGATAGACTATCTCTCGCAGCCTCCCATTCTAGGTTTCCCAGAGTTTTCACAGCCATTTGTCCTCCATACCGATGCTTCCAACCAGGGATTGGGGGCAGTATTGTACCAAAAGCAAAATGGAAAGCTTCGTGTGATTGCTTATGGTTCACGTACTTTAACAACAGCAGAGAAAAATTACAATCTACACTCAGGCAAATTAGAGTTTCTTGCCCTCAAATGGGCAATCACAGAAAAATTCCGTGATTACCTATACTATGCACCATTCTTCACCGTCTACAGTGACAATAACCCACTTACATATGTACTGTCCACTGCCAAACTGAATGCAACAGGTTGTCGATGGGTAGCAGAACTGGCAGACTTCCATTTCATAATTAAATACCGTCCTGGTAAGGAAAACATTGATGCTGACAGTCTGTCCAGAATGCCTTTGGACGTGGAAGTATTCATGGATGAGTGTACAGAGGAAATGTCATATGATGTGATTGGAGCAGCTACACAAGCAGTGGAGAACCAGGATGAATCCAGTGTGTCATGGTCCATGGGTGTCTCATTAAGTTGTGCAGCATTAACTGTAGACGCATCCATCATTCCATTGACAATAGGACAGATCAAACATGACCAAAGAAATGATCCCAATGTTGGAGCAGTGATTCAGTACAAGCTGGCAGAAAAGAAGCCATCAGGCTCAGAACTCAAACAACTCAGTTCACAAATCTTATGTCTGCTAAGAGAGTGGGATAAGTTGGAGATGAATGAGAGTGGAGTGTTGTACAGGAAAACTTCAAACAGAACACAGCTTGTGCTTCCAGAAAAGCACAAAAGTACAGTATTAAAGGAGCTCCATGATGAAATGGGCCATCAAGGTGCAGACAGGACTACATCTTTGGTACGGGACCGGTTTTACTGGCCCTACATGCAACGAGAAATCAAAGATTATGTCATGAGGAGATGTTTGTGCCTCAAGCACAAGAAACCAAGCCGTCAGACAAGAGCGCCACTGACGAACATTGTCACCACTCAACCGTTTGAGCTTGTCTCAATTGATTTCTTGCACCTTGACAAATGTAAGGGTGGTTATGAATATATTCTTGTAATTGTTGACCACTTTACACGTTTTGCCCAGGCCTACGCCACGACTTCCAAATCAGGAAAAACAGTTGCAGAAAAAATCTTTAACGACTATGTGCTGAGATTCGGCTTTCCGACAAGAATACACCATGATCAGGGTGGTGAATTTGAAAACCAATTGTTCACACAATTGAAAAAGTACTGTGGAGTTGCTGGGTCGAGAACCACTCCCTACCACCCACAAGGAAACGGACAGGTCGAGCGGTTTAACCGAACATTACTCCAGATGTTAAAGACCCTCACAGAGAGACAAAAGACTAACTGGAAAGACTCACTAAATAAACTGATTTACTCCTACAACTGTACTCGTAGTGATGTAACAGGTTTCTCACCCTTCAACCTGTTGTACGGACGCTCTCCACGGTTGCCAGTTGATATGCTGTTCGACTTGACCGTGGAGCAAGGGGACAGTAATCATCATCGTTACATGGAAAAGTGGAGGCAGGGCATGGAGGAGGCATACGAGATCACAAGAGAAAATGCTCACAAAGCTGCTATGAGAAGCAAGACACATTATGGCAGTAAGGTGAGAAGCTCAGTATTACAGCCTGGTGATCGTGTATTAATCAGGAACATGACACCTCGCGGTGGTCCTGGCAAACTGAGAAATCACTGGGAAGATGCTATTCACACAGTTGTGCGTCAAGTGAGTCAAGATATCCCTGTTTATGAACTCAGACCTGAGAGAGGGACAGGGAGATCAAGGGTTTTACATCGTAATCTTCTCCTCCCATGTGACAACCTGCCGCTGGAAACTCAAGTACAGCCACGTGCAAAGAGAAAGAGTGTGGAGAGAAATGAGGAAGCGGAGCAAACAGGGGAGGAGGAAGAGGATGATGAGTATTATCTAGCACCACTTAAGCAGCAATCAAATCCATGCCCACCTGAGACAGTGAATCCTGCGTGCACTAGTACACCTGTGGAGCTTGAATGCATACACTCTGAGGAAAACCTGTCAGCTGAGCCAGAGAAAGAACAAGAAATGGCACACGAAGTTGGGTACTTGCCGGAGGGGGAGGACAGCTACGTTGAGGACAGCTATGTTGAGGATCTACCTGTGGAGAATGACAGCTACGTTGAAAACAGCTGCGTTGAGGATCTACCTGTGGAGAATGACAGCTACGTTGAGGATCTACCTGTGGAGAATGCTGTCCCATCACCTGCTCAAAGTGACCCCAGTAGTAAGGAGCTTCAAGGGCATCGACGACAATGCAGACGACCAAAGGTCTTCACATATGATAGGCTTGGCTCACCAGCCTGCTACAACATAAAAGCACCACTTCTGCATACAAACTTAAAGGTGCCATGGACACACACTGTACCGCCATACCACTTTCAGCAGTTCTATGGATATGAGGGTAGTGACATTGCACACCATTGAACTGAGTAAATGCACATACATTACACTCAAAGAACACATAAAAAGGAAAATGGACGGCAGAGGTCACATTCAAAGTGATTGTTGACATGAGATACATTTATGGGCTGTGTTTTCACACAATATATCATTACATGACACTGTTACAGTCAATCATATCTCACTCACCTGTTTTAAAGGAGTGTAGTTCACTTGGACATGCTGCACAGGCAGAACTGTTAACAAGGTAGCAACGGACTATGTTGAAACTATGTGTGACAAAGGAGGTCAAAAACAAATGTATGAAAAGAGTTCCAGACTGTAACATTGCACTTTATAGGTAAATGTACTAAACATGTTTAGCCTGAAATAATGCATATTCGAGACCGTTTCTTCTGGCCACATATGCAGCAAGAAGTAGAGCACTCACACACACAACATACATTCAGGGACTGTAAAAAAAACAAAAACAAACGGAGAGCTTGTGAACATATGTTTGTCATACAATGATGGACTTTCTACTAAGCCAAGGGCTTAAATGTGTAAATTGAGTGTGTGCACTTTTGCCAGACTGAACAGTGAGCGTGGTATGTGTTTAATAAATGTTATAGATGTTGCTGACATGTAGGCATAATATTGTGGATTAGAATGTCGGGACGACATCTGTTTTGAAGGGGAGTGTGTAATAGATATAAGTCATGGTTGATGACCTTCCGGGTCTGTCCAGCAGAGGGCGCGTGTTGCTTGCCGCGGGTGCATAATACATAAGACTTGAAGCAAGCTAACATCGTCTCGGTTTCCTTTGTCTTATATTTTCCCCATATTAGGTGAGTTCATCCGTGAGAAACGTTATATATATAGACTGACTGTGTATAATATTAATGTGAATAGTGATAGTTGTTAGAGGTATTTTTGGAGGGTTTCTCTAGGTTCTGTAATTGTTGTAGCTGTGTATGCTAGCTTTGCGAGCGCCGTTAGCTATGCTAGCGCAGCTAGCTATGATAGTGTAGTTTAGCTCCAAGAAGGGGAGTTTGGGTGTTAATTTGGATATGTATGTTTGTACTGTGCATTTAAAAAGTGACATCTTGTGTGTTAAATTGGATGTATGTTTGCAGTACGCGCATTGTTAGTGGTTGTTTTATATCAAGAATCCATGTTCTGTATTATACAGCGTGCTATGTGTACCATGTTGTTGGCGGGCATAATACATAAGACTTGAAGCAAGCTAACATCGTCTCTGTTTCCTTTGTCTTATATTTTCCCCATATTAGGGGCATAACACTAACGGCTTAGAGCAGCCCCCGATCCTGGACAGGGCTTATCGGGCTACAGCCAGTCCCGGCTCCAGCTCAGTACAGAGGGGGGGGCAGCTGAAAACCGAGGGGGGGCGGTGAGTCACAGCATCATGTGACATGTCACCGCCGGTGACATGTCACATGATGCTGCATAGAATGAGAAAACATAACGGAGCAACATCAAAACAGACTCCACAGATCAGAGGCGCTGATCTAACATATCCAACAACGGATGATCAATAACCACATTGCTAACAAACAGTAGCAACAATACAAATGATAAAATAACCAGCTCTTACCTTCAGTAGAGTTGCAGTCTCCTCTTTCCTGACGAGTGGAACCTCCTCAGCAGCATCTCCTTCCACTCATCTTTGAATTTCCTACTGAGGTCATTCTCAAAGGCCAGCTGGATGAGATGGGCTTTGCGTCGATGCAACATGCTGCGTCTGTGCTCACTAAATACATTCTTCAACGTGGAGAACGAGTTTTCACATGTAGCAGTTGATGCCCCGAATGTTAGTGCGTGTTTGAATGCTGTCATTACCGCTGGCATGGCACTTAATACCCTGGACTCCTTTGCAACAAGGTGACTCAAAGTCACTCTCTCTACTCCCTGGCCTGTGCACCGGCTTTTCAAAAACTCTCGCGCAACTGTGAACTGTGCCTCAACCATGTCTGTGTTTGTTAAATCCAGTAGTGGTTTCACTTTCTCAGCCTCCAGGAAAATCACACTGGCGGGGTCCAAAGCGTCCAAAGCTGACATATATTTCCCGTTACGCTCGCTGAAACGTGCAGCCATTTCACTCAGAATAGAGTCGATGATGCCAAAAAACAGCCGCTTGCACTCTTGTTGAATGTCCACTTCGCGCTGCCCAAGGCTTTCACTCACCACGTAGTCTTGTAGCGTCCTGGTGGCCTGCCGCTGCCGTTTTGGAGGAGCAGGCGCGCCGGCGCCCTCACCTGCATCCCCGCTGTCAGCCCACAGTTTCTGAAATTCCGCATCTGATCGTAGATCCTCTATGCAAGAAGAGGCACTTTGAATGAGCCGGACTGCAGTGATTAGATCTGTTTCTTCGGCTTGCAGCATCCGATTGGCTGGGTCCATCAGCCCCAATACTTTGTGCATCACACCGGTGAGAAATGTGAAGCTCCGTTCTGTAATGGCCTTGTGAAGTCCAACAGATTCAATTTTCACATCAGCACTTGCTCCCATGGTTCCGATCTCTTTCAGGAAGTCCACCAGTGCAGTGTGTGACTTCAGCACCACAGACACCGTGTCAAGGTGTCCGGTCCATCGCTGCTCTAACAGCCTTTTAAGCTTCTCTCCTTTGTACTGTGCGGCTACAGTGGGCTTTTTCATAAATTTATAAAGGGAATTGCACACTTCAAAAAAATCCCCAACTGCACTCTCTGAGGAAATAGCATGCACGATCACCAAATGCAATTGGTGGTTGAAACAATGGATGTAAGGCACTTCTCTGTTTAACTTATTTTGAATAAGCTTCTGCATGCCTCCCTCTCGTCCCGACATGACGCTGGCTCCGTCATAACACTGACTAAGAATTTTGTTTGCGTCAAGGCCAGCATTTGACAGTTCATCAAGCACAACATTAGTGAGTGACTGGGCATCACATTTGTCCGTTGTCTGCATTGATAACAGCCTCTCTTGCATTTTGTAGTCCTTGTCCATATAACGCACAACTATAGATACATTTTCACTGCCTGTCGGGTCTTTAGTTCCATCCACCTTGAGTGTAAACCATGACTCCCCGACATCTTTAACAATTTGCTCTGTTACGATCGTGCTCATCAGTTCAATGATGTGATTTTGAATATCATGTGATGTGTAAGTTGCGTTTTTTGGAATTGTACTGAAAGCCTTTGCAAGCTCTTGGTTTTGCCTCAGCGTGTAATCAAACAGTGAGAGAAACAGTCCGCTTCCCAGTTCATCTCTGCTATTGACTGAATCCACTTCACCCCTCAGTGGCAGTTCGTTTGAGACAAGAAATTCAATTATGTCAACAATTGCAGACACATACAGGCGGTTTCGCGCAAGCTGATGAGAGTTAACCATGGTTGAAATTTCACTGCCTGTGTTGCATCGCATTTCCTTCTCTTTCCAGCTAACATTGCATGCTTGATGCTCTTTGCTGTTACTGTGCCTGCTAAATCCCTTTGCCTTATCATTAGCATGCTTCCAATTAGTATACCCAGTTCTTGTGAAAACGGAGTCACTCCCTCCAAATTTCCTGCAGGGAAAACAAAAGGCTGCATCTTCTTGCTGCGAATATTCAAGCCAGTCTCTCTCGTTGTACCAATTAGCCGAAAATGACCGTTTACAGTCATTATTATGCTGTTGCTTCTTTGGAAACTGCCTGAGATGAACCTGAGCTGGCTTGTCAACTCCGAGGTCCTCTGGTAAACCATGCTGTGAGTGCGACGGCGGGCTCTCCGGTCCCAGTGAACCCGGCTCACTCTCCTCACTGCGAGGCTGAACCCGCGGCTCCTCCCTCGGCAGGTGTTCCTCGTCCTCTCCGGTGCTCCTGCTGCTGCTGCTGCCAGGCGGCGGGGATGCCGCCGACGGTGTGGTTGTTTCTGGCTTTTTCAGCCATTTGCGAATATCCATTCTGTCCATAGATTGTATAAAATATTCTGAATGTCCGCTTGAATTAAAATAGCTGCTACGTTGCTTCGTTTGTTTTTGTTTTATGGCCGGATGACGCACTGACCGTCAGTGACCGTCAATTTACGTCTCATGACGTAAACTCCGTAAATTGCAAAGCTGTTTTTTTATTTACCCATGCTGTTCATTTTGGTTTGTCAGTGGAGTTTTCTGTTGTTTTTAACACATCATAAACTGTTGTAATAAAACTAAAAACATTAAAAAATAAATTAAAAAAATACTATTTTGATTGAGGGGGCGGACAGTCCGCGTGAGGGGGCGATGCCCCCTCACGCCCCCTCTTGACGCCGGGACTGGCTACAGCTAAGGTTCCTGGAGAGGGGGACAGACTGCGCCCATTCATCCTTCGGGTTCATTACTTTCAGGAGTAGGAGCGGATTCAGCGCCTGGCCAGGCAGAAGGGACGGCTGAAGTTCCAAGGAAAACAGATCCTCATCTTCCCAGACTACAGAGCCGACCTGAGCAGACGCAGAGCGGCATTCAGCGAAGTGAAAGAACTCCTGCGTAAAGAAGAGGGTGTCCGGTACGGTCTCCTGTATCCAGCTTGTCTTCGGATTTCCTTGAACGGGCAGACGAAGACGTTTGAAAACCCGCAAGCGGCAAAGGACTTTGTCATGGCCAAGTTCCGACCAGCCTGAATGTGAGTTGGAGAGAGGGGGGAAAAGAAGCCGAGTCGAAACTACTCACTAATTATTTCAAGGACCTTATTAACGGTCCTCTGTTTGATTCAGCTGAAGCCTAAGCCCGACGTGAGTCTGTTTACTTATTGGAATCGTTGTAAAGCAGCGACCCGCATTAACGTTTAGCTGTAGCATAAATTATTTCCATTCATTGGACTGGATTTAATTACCGGGGTACATTTTTATTCTTTAAAGTGAGGTACGCTTTTGATTCGACCCATGTTCTAAAATTCAGTTATTTTGTGTTATATAGGGCATAATTGTGGAACTGGTTGCCGGGTTATCTGTTAGCTCTTTTTGCTAAAGCTCCTTTTGTCAACAAACCGACGTAACAGGGTTAAACGGCAGGTCTCGCTGTAGTGTGCTCGTTTTTGTTCACCGGGTGGTCCGGGTAACCACGTTGCAAGTCCACAGTTGTTTTACACTGTAATCGCAAGGTGTGGCTGTTATTTAAAGGTGTCTCTTTATTATTAGTGTATTGCATGAATATAGTCATTGGTTTAGCATAAGGATTATAGTTCAAACACATTATTAGTAAAGGGACGGTGTTTGAGGTTAGGAGTTTGTGATCTCAGGGAAAGCTAGGAAGCTTTGGGAGTCTTGTGTCGTTTCTCGAGAGAGGATGATACTCAGGATAATGGGGAGGCTGGGGTTGATGTTTTCACTTTTCGCTTTTTTGTCTGTTTTTACTTGGTCTCTGTTTGTTGTATTAAGGTTGACTATAGTTGCAATGCTAATTCAAATGTATCACCAAAAGTACACCCTCGATAGATTTGGACTGGGCCAGAATTTTATTTCATGGATAAAACTCCTACATAACTCACCCATGGCTCGGGTTAGGGCAAATGCCACACACTCCCAGTATTTCCCTCTCAATCGAGGGACCAGACAAGGATGCCCCTTATCTTCACTTCTATTCGCAACATGTATTGAACCCTTAGCAATTAAACTACGAACTGACAACGGAGTTAAAGGAATCCAACGGGCAAGCAAGGAGCATAAAGTGTCATTATACGCCGATGATCTTTTACTCTACATTTCTGACCCTATAAACTCTCTTCCCCATGCACTTGCAATTTTTCAGGATTTTGGTAGTATCTCAGGTTATATAAATGAAATGTAAACAAAAGTGAACTACTCGCCATAAACTCTAAAGCCAGAGGAATTTCATTTGAAACATTTCAATTTACGGTAAAAACTGATCACATGACGTATCTGGGCATCAAGGTTACTAATCTGTATCGAAAGTTATTTGAGGAAAATGTTACCCCCCTTCTTGAACGTACTAAGAAAGATTTTCAGAGATGGGGCAATCTCCCATTATCGCTAATTGGACGCATTAATGTAGTAAAAATGAACACCCTACCTACATTCTTATATCTGTTTCAATGTATTCCAACTTGTATACCAAAAAAGTATTTTAATACTCTGGACAAATATATTTCTGCATTTATTTGGAACAATAACACCCCTAGGATTCGTAAAGATTTCCTTCAGAGAACAAAACAATCAGGAGGGCTAGCCCTACCCAATTTCCAATTCTATTATTGGGCGACAAATGTACGGAGTATGCTCTATTGGCTAAGTGCCCCTTCTACAGAGACACCAGCTTGGATTCTTATTGAATCGGCCTACTGCGGTAGAACTTCATTGCCGGCTTTGCTTGGATCAGCTCTTCCATTGGAATTGTATACCCACAAGAGTAATCCATTAGTATATCATTCTCTTAGAATCTGGGTACAGTGTAGGAGACGGTTTGGATTACATATGATGTCTATACGATCACCGATTTACTCGAACCATATGTTCCCACCCTCTGTGATGGATTCTGCTTTTAAGATCTGGAATGATGGGGGAATACCTAGTTTTGAAGATCTGTATATAAACAAGGTATTTGCCTCATTTAGTCAGTTGACAGAAACATTTTTTCAGATATTTCCAAATTCGAAATTTCACACGTAGTAAATACCCGCAGTTTCCAAATAAACCAGCGGAAACAACCTTAGACGGAATTCTTGAAATAAATGTGCAGAATAGAGGAGTAATTAGGGTGATGTATAATGTACTTCCCTCCCTGCATTCTCCCTCTCTTTCAACAATCAGATCTCAGTGGGAAGATGATCTAGCATTTGAAATAACAGATGATAATAGGCAGTCCATCCTTCAAAAAGTTCACTCTTCCTCAATTTGTGCCAGACATGGCCTTCTCTAATTCAAGGTATTACACCGCCTTCATTTATCAAATGAAAAACTAGCAAAGATGTATCCAGGGGTAGATCCCTTATGCAACAGATGTAAGTTAGCAACAGGGTCCCTCATCCATACTTTCTGGACATGTCCAAATCTTCATAATTATTGGACATCCATATTTGATACGTTTTCGAAGATCTTTAAAGTAAAATGTACCCCTTCTCCTCTTACTGCAATTTTTGGAGTCGTCCCGGACGACATTGTCCTTTCCAGACATTATTCAAACGCTGTTGCTTTTGCTTCCCTAATTGCGAGGCCACTTATACTTATGAGGTGGAAGCAGGGGGCGTCTCCCACTCATGTCCACTGGGTGACAGAACTTATGATGTTTCTACACATGGAGAAAATAAAGTGTACTTTGGGTGGCTCCACTTGTAAATTCTATAGGACCTGGCAACCATTTTTAACGTACATGGAAAGTTTGAAACTGCCTACTCTTCCCTAACTGATTTATATTTATTAAAAAAAAGTTAGAACACAGATTCTCTGTAGTCAACCATGATTAACATGTATCTCGACCTTGTCATATGTTTTATTTTATTTTTATTGTTACATGTGCTGTGTTTTCAACCATCTGTTTGTTTATTATTTCAAAAATATTTTTGTACAATTAATCTTGTCTTATTTTGTAGGGGGGTGGGGGGGTGAACAAAAAATGGACAACCTGCAATTATTTGTCACTGAAACTGAAACTGTATGTGTTGTTTAAGAAAAAGGAAAATAAAGTTTATTAAAAAAAAAAAAAGAAAAGAAAAGTAACATTAAAATAAAAAGGACCTACACAATAATACTCAATCAAACTGACACAGTATAAGGACTGTGATATCCAGCAATTTCTTAAGTATAAGATTATGACCTGTTTTTAAAAGAAGATAAAAAGTGGTTTGCATGTAAAGAAGTCTGTAACACACGCATGTAACTTTACATCTGTTTGTTCAAAGTGTCCTTAAGGTGATCCAGACAGGCTGGACCAGAGGAGGAGAGACAGATCTGGACTCCTAACAGCAGAGAACTTCAGCACGGATTCCAAGTTACACCTTTTTCATACTTTACAAAGAATGCATAAAGTAATGACTCTAATACACTGATAGACGTGCCATTACACATGACTGGATACTAGATCACCTGCACATCAGTGATGTGGAGTGTACTTTCTTAGCAAAAGGTTACATTTACATTTTACCAAGCAACATAACTTTTTTGTTCAACTTTCACATTTCAATGTATTTAAGGCAAATATTATTGAACATAGTGAAGGCTACGACCCTTTGTCTCTGCATATTGACTGTAAAACAACATGTTAAAAGTGATTCTTTCAGTGAGACAACCGAACAGAGCAAGCTTCTACAGTTGCACTAAGTTGTGATAACAGTTAAATATTATTTTAATAATACATTTATTTCAATGTTGATGAATTTAGAACGGTTTATTCCAGGGATGTAACGATACCAAAAACTCACGGTACGATAATATCGCGATAACAAGTCCACGGTACGGTATTTATCGCGATATTGAAAAATAAAGGAAAACATTTTTTTTTTTTTACTCGGAAAATGTTTCTTTATTACATAATACATCTGGGGCCGTATTCACAAAAGGATCTTAGGGCTAAAAGTAGCTCCTAACTGGCGAATTTAGGAGAAACTCCTAAACATAATGGGCGTGTCAGTCTTAAATGTAGGACTCCTAATTTTATTCACTAAGAGCAATTGTGCACAAAGTATTTTAGGCCTAAAAGTAGCACCTAAGTTTAGGAGAGCTTAAAAGTCCTCGAGAGGACTCCTAACTCAGTAAGACCTATTCACAAAGAATCTGAAAATGGCTGCGAGACTAAATGTTTTGGAGACAATGGAAGACTGTGAATTGATCAAGAGATATAGGCTAAATCGTGAGGGTATCACACTTGTTGTGGAATTAGTGCGGGATGCAATAACATCCCCGACTAACAGGAATAACCCGATTAGTCCGGAAATAAAATGTTTAGCAACAGGGAAAATGCAACTTTGCAATGCCGACGATTTAGGAATATCGCAACCATCAGTCAGCCGTGCCATAGACCAAACCATTAACGCGCTCTCTAGACCACATATCATCCAACAGTTTATCCGGTTTCCTTTGGACAATCAACAACTACACAGGATCAGAGCCAACTTCATGGCAATTGCAGGTATGCCCGGTGTGGTCGGTCCTATTGATGGGACGCAAATAAAAATAATTGCGCCATCAAAAGATGAGGACGTGTTCGTCAATAGAAAGAAAGTACATTCCATCAACATGCAGATTGTTTTCATTCATCATGATAGGGGGACTTGAACGGCGGTATGGGCTGTTATTGAAAGTGTTTAAGTGCTGGAAATATGCTCATTGGATAATAGTTTGCGGGGTGCTTTTAATTGCCTCCTTGATTTAATGCAATTTACGTATTTTTATTGTTTGCTCTCTCTCTTTAACGTGCATATACAACGTCATTATCGTGGTCTGCACAAACTTGTCATCATGCGTGTATTCTGCTAACTGCACTGTCCATAACTATTTGATAGGAATACATTTCTAGCCTAGGCTATTTCCTTGTTTTAGTGGGCTCGTTTGTGGGATGTTGCGGATGAGTTTCACCGAGACCGCCTGCTCTGAACAACCAATCACCGTACTGACCGCTTCTAAACTCATGCACGAGAATCGACGTAATCCATAGCAACGGCGCGTCACTCTTAGTTCACTCTTAGTGATTTATCCTTAGTATGAGTAGGTCTCAGCGGCTTTGTGAATAACTTTTAAGAAAAAACTCCGACGTAAAATGTTTTAGCGCAAGTTAGGAGCACTCCTAGCGGTAAGATAAAATGCTTTGTGAATACGGCCCCAGGTCTGCATTCTGGTTCGCTGTTCCCAGCAGTTTGGTGTTACCTCTGCTGTTCCTGCAGAGAGCGGGGAAACTACCAGGCTGCAAACACTGAGGCAGATTCTGAATAAATTAAACTCCATGGAAGAGTTTGTTCTGTATAGATTAAGTGTCTGATTCGTTCTGTAGTCAAATGAGTTAGGGTTAGGGTTGGTAAGACCTGTTTCTTTTCTTTTCTTTTATTTGTTGATCCTCTTCTTCCAGAATGATAGATGATTGTCTGTGAACAGCTTGAACTCACCTGAAGACAGCGAGGACACGCAGGTGTTCTGGGTCACAGTATCTGATTTGACTGAGCAGCAGTTTTAGCTCACAGCTCATTTGAATCCCGTCCAGCATCGACTTTAATAGAGAGATGGATCATTGAACGTCAACACCACAGCTGCTTTCCATAGAGCACCATCAGAGCTAATGATATTTGAATGGTATTATTCCTTTGCCTCTTTCTGAATGTATACAGAAGGCACTTGAATCTCTGAGTCCCAGAGCTAATGTGTTATCAGCTCTACCTGTATAATCCATAAAGCTAACAGTTTCCTATATACTGTATATAAAAAAAAAATTAAAAAAATGTATCGTCTTGAATGTCTGATAAAAAGGTTGTGGAGATTACAAGCGGCTTTGAATTTGTCTTTTTTATTTTTATCGCTGGATGTTGTTGTTGCCTGATGTGCTAAGCTAGGCTAAACCTGACACATGTTTAATGTTGGTACATCAGCAAAGGTTATGTTGTAAAATTCAAATGAAAGTCAATAACAGGCGAATTTCTAGCAGGTTAAGTTCATTACCATAGTTTTGAGTTTGGCTGCTCAGCCTCGTGGGGCTTTCTCACTCGGTTAGATAAGCTTTCCTTCGCCTACATCACTTTAATGTTCTTCGTGACCGTTGCCTTACTTGTCATATCTTTCTGCAACCTCTCAGTTCTCTGTGCTCTGATTCGTCCAGGACCGGGGAACGGAGAGCGGGTTGACCAATCAAAGCAGAGGGCTTTCTAAACGGTCCCTGCCATAACTGCAGCGCTGTGGCTGTGGTTGTTAGGGCCCATGATCACCAATGCTTTGTGCAGCGTCCCCCATGATCACCAATGCTTTGTGCAGCGTCCCACTCGTTACTGTGAGAACCTGCTGTGCGATCATCTTCAGTACTGTATAATATCCCCTGCGGTCTGGTGTCACCTCTGCTGTTTCTACACACGGAAACGATCATGGTTCTGTTATAAAAGATAAGCATTGGATTATATTGGACTTGGCTCGTTGTGTGAGTTTGTCTAGATCAAATATGAGAAATACAAAAGGTTAGGCATCAATCATGTGGTCCTGTATCAATCTGAGGCTTATTGTTTTTGGTGCACGTCTGCATCGGTATGGGGTTCCTATCCACCGATCTGGACTCTCTGCACGTTGTTTGTCAGGAGATGAATGCCCTCTTGCTGTCTCTGTATTTATTGGAATTAGACGAATTCTAGGATTTCTAGAAGGATCCCACTTGTGCCTATATTCCAGTTGTGTATGTAAGGCTTTGCTATTCTAATGCTAACTGTTATCTACTGGGAACATCTTGTTGAAATGATGGCTGTTGTGCATTTAGCAAAGGTGGTAATAACATATGTGATCAGGGTGTTTAAAGTATGGTGTTTCCGATAGTTGTGAGGGTGTCATTTGTTTTTTGTTTATCGTAAAAATGTCAGAAATTAGTCAAAGATGTCCTTAGCATTTCTAACAGCCTTCAAATGTGTTGGTTTTGTCCAATCAACAGAGTTTAAACAACATGTATTGCTTTGTTTAGTGTGTATGTTATCAGAATCCTCTCAACAACATATCAGGATCATATTAAATGACTCAATGATGTTTTTATATCTGCGTGATAATCCATTTTCTTGTAGGACAATGGTGCAACTGTTTTTGAATTAAATAATAAAGGCGAATGAAATTACTTCAAATTGTAAATTTGTTTATTGGTTGTGTAATATCTACACACAATGATAGCAAGATCATACTTAGAGGTCCTTATTATTACTATAATTTATCAAATTCAAAATGTAAAGGTAATATTTATGTTTTCTATTTAAACTTTTAAAATATATTCTCAATATATATATATATATATATATATATATATATATATATATATATAAAATTTAATTTAGAAGTCTCTAAAAATCTAATTTGTACAAGTCTGTGAGAGCACACTGTAATACTCATTGCAGAATGTTATAACTTTCCTTTATTTTAATCTATTAATAGATCCTTTGACTTCTATAATTAGACCCTCCAGAAAAACGCGGGCTAAAATCCTTGTTTATGCGATTAAACATGCGGGGTTTTAAGTGATTTTATGCGGTGAAATTGCGGGAAGTTGCGAAATATGCAGAAAGTTGCGAAATATGCGGGGGAAAAGAATAAAAAGATTTTTAAATATTGAGCTGTCTTATTTATTCTCTCTCACACACAACCTGCCACTAACGTTTAACGTTAAACCCCTTTACTATTCAATTAAACACATTCAATGTTTATTTATTGTAAAAGCAATTGGGCTATTTTAATCTCACACACACACACACACACACACACACACACACACACACACACACACACACACACACACACACACACACACACACACACACACACAAGCACTTTTCCGCCTCATTCTGTTTTCATTTAGGCCTACTCGTTCGTTATCTGACCAGCTTCAATCTTGTAGGCTACTCACTTCGTTTCTTGTAGCCCTTGAAAGGGTTTTGGAGGTTGATGCCTCGGTGAACGTGAGTTGTTTGGCTTTCTTGTCCGCAGCAGCAGAAAGCATTTTAGAATGTTTGAATGAATCAAAGTGGGTCGTCACCGTCAATTTTCTCTTATGCTCCAACACACAGTTGCACGGGGTGCAGAATAGTTTCCCCCGACTTTTTGCCCGGTCTTTAGTAGAAATGTTCGTCGGTAAATGAGATGGATTAGATTTTTTCATCTTGGTGTTTTCTCTATCGTGTGAGCTCAGCACGTTCACTCTATACAGTGTTGTTTACATTCTGTGATGCGCGAGCTGATGACGTCACGTCAAGACGAGTTAACTTCTTTTTTTCTCAACTTTGTGTGGAAAAATGCGGGGATTATGCGGCCTTTTGATAAATATGCGGCATTTTTTAAATCTGCGCCATTTTGCTGATTATGCGGTAAATTCTGCGATCGCAGAATCGCGTTTTTCTGGAGGGTCTATATAATGGATGGTGGAGCCAATTTAGACTAGTTTATATATAATTATATATCCTAATGCATCAGATTTTAGGATAAAACCTAAACTTCAAATTTTAATTTTAAGCATATTCTAATTTAAAGCAGATTTATTTTAATTGTTGTGTTTGCACAAGTCTACGGTTTACCTCCTGCAGCCTTATTAGATCGGGACGAATGGTAATGGGAAAAAAAGCAAAAGTCTAGCGCTTTGACGATGAATGGTCAGCAGGAATGTAAATACACCAACATCCTGTGGCTTCTTTGCATGTTCCCATCACGCCTTTAGCTTTGTTCGGGTTTTTCATTGTGCAGGGAAATCGTGTTTCCATCCGCCGACAGTCAGATACAATGCAATAAATAAAACTTAACAAAGATAATGGAGAAAATTAAAACAAAGAGGAAAGGCCGTTTGATCCTGCAGTGCTTTATTTGTGTATCATTCAAGAATGAACATCACCACACGTGTACAGTCCTAAATATATAGGAACTTACAAAAAACAAACAAATACAATATAATATATTAATAATGAAAAAAATACGATAAACTCAGAAATGACAATAAAAGTGTATTTGATAGATAATATGTATTTGTGATGGCTTTCCATTTGATTATATGCAGCAGTTATACAAACATTTTTAAATATAGCAAATAAAATATGGAGACACAACTCGGAAAAATATGAATATACAAGACCCTTTTTTTAATCTAAATATAAAGCACTACATATTGGAAATTAATTAAATGTTTAGAGGGAAAGAAATCGAAGCTGTTGGTTATGACCTCATGGGAACCATTCAATTGGTAAACAAATACATATTTCTCCTTTGAAAATCTAACATAATAGTAACTCGTTGTTATTCCACATTTTTTTTAATATATTCACCAACAATCCCTTCTACTGCCTATATGCTCTGACTGAAGGGAATAGTGTTAAATGAATAAACTAAAGTAATCAATATGTGATGGGTTGTCTTTTAGGACTTTAGCTGTGGAAGAAGATGCAATATCCTTTATTGGCCGTAAAAAGCAATACTACAATATAACAAACTGAAAAATCGGAATACCTAATATTAAATTTAACATAGCTAAGAATCAAAAAAGAAATGCTAACCCTAACCTTAATATAGAAATCCCATTTCACAGATTGACATATCCTTTTTCCCCCCATGTGACCTCAGAGGGGATGTAGTCATGCTGTTTCATCGTTTTATTAGAACATTAACCCATATCTATATATTTGAAGCTAGCCACAACCTAGCCCTGCTGTAGAGAAAGTTTTAAGGTACATTGTGAGGTATGTCAGTGTGTTTTGAATTGATTTCCTAGTAGAGTGTTGCAGGAATGAGGCCTGAAACACAGAGGTGAGTCAGCGTTTTACCACTTCCTGTTCCCTCTTTAATGGTTTACTGAAAACGTGTTTTTGGTTGTTAGCCTGAAAATAAAGACTGTGGTGTGAAGAGATTTTAACGTATTTTCTACGACCCTAAACATCAATTATCAATCACAAAGTGGTGTTAATATGTGGAGACAAAACATGTAAGTATCATAAACGTTTGATTGACACAGAGATTATTTTCTGCACATGTAGAAATCCTATACTTCACATCCTGATTTTTACTCTGGTTAACATACAATATCTATTTTTCAAACTAGATTCAATCATAAAAACCTTTTGATTACTTGTTACCACCTTGTCAGTGGCGGCCGGCCCATAGGGGCGCTAGGGGCGCCGCCCCCCCTCTTCCCACATGTTTGATTGTCATTAAAAAATATATATAGGCCTATATATATATATTTCCAAAAAATATATATTTTTTATTTTTATTTTTAAAGAACAAGGTAAATATTATATAGTTGGTATCAGTAAAATGTATAATCTACAATAAAATCTCGTTTAAAATTGTTTTACGATGTCTAAAGTTACTGATAAGTCACATGTTTCCTGCCTGGCCGCAGCGTGTATCATTACCCTCTCTCGTCCGGGCGGTAGAAAGGAGCCCTCAGCCAGAGCAGCTGCAGCCAACAAGCTGACTGTTGCTATCCAGAGGCGCGGGAAGGTATTTTGAGTGGGGGTGCTGAGGTGCAGGACTCCAGTGAACACTATTACGGGCACTATAGAGCACGCACAAAAAAACTCCCCACACGCAAGCACACAGTAAACCCGCGACTGTTACAATGAAGGCTCGATAATCAGCTCACGGCATATAGGCAGGGGTAAAGTGCTATTTTTTACGAGTGAGGAGCGGACCTCACCTCCTTTAGGGGGGTCCGGGGGGATGCTCCCCCGGGAAGATTTTTTTTAAATATTGAAGTTAAAAGCGTCAATCTGGTGCCCTTTGAGAGCAACATTAAGAGATCGATGGATACATCTCTCAACACCCAGATGAAACACAACTGTAAGCAGATGTTCTTTTTCTTTATGGATATTTTACAAATCACTCCCCTTTCAAACTGTATTCTTGTTTTACTGCCATATAGTATTTCATAATTGTTTTTCCTTTATTCTCTTATTTTTTTTATAACTATAATGATCATATGAAGGTGTGCCGCGGAAATAATATTTTGAATCATTTTTGACCAAACCGTTTGAGACTCACTGAGATAACTTAGACTAAAGTTAACTATCTAAACACTCAGAGAGTCCTTTAGCTCACCTGAGCCTCTCAGTCTGAGAGGAGAGCTCTCCTCCAGCTTGTTGTGGAACAAACAGCTCCGTATGTCCGTTAGTGCAGCTAGCTAACCAGATGCTAACAACACGGTCCCTGCTGCTGGCACCGGTCCCTCTCTCTCTCCCCCTCTCTCACACACACTAAATGCGCTATTTCCGCACACACACAGAGCCGCGAGCTTGAATGACACAAGCACACTTTTATTTCCATCCAACTCTCTGATTGTTCTATATCGTATAAGGCTTCGCCCTCTAAGGCTATCGCTATTGGGTAATCCCTCCTGCACGTGTGCAGCACTGACAGATTTAATCCACGCCCACCTATGACGTGGGCCCCTATTTAGGGGCAATGGATGTCCACTTGCGGGAGACGACAGACAGTGGTGCGGTTAGCCAAAGTGACAATGGATGTCCACTTGCGGGAGACGACAGACAGTGGTGCGGTTAGCCAAAGTGACAGACCTAATGTTAGACCAATTTACAGGCAATGGACGTCCACTCTCGGGAGAGAGACCTCCAGCATGTGTCCCTGACATGGAGACTCTGTTTATTTCACTCATCCAGGACAGAGACCGGGGAAATCTCCTCTCTGTGGCCCCTCCAAGACCCCCAAAGGACGGACCACAGACCTCCAGCATGTGTCCCTGACATGGGCACCTCCACAACCTTGCACACCGTGAGTCCCCGGACTCCCGGACTTAAGCACTCCCCCACGGACTAAACCCAGATGTTCACACCCTACAGAACTCCATGCCCCTGGTTAACCTAAAGGGGGTGGATTTTGCGGTGCTTTACCGTCCGCACATCGGTATCCATATTCGGCCTTATTCACGGCACCACCACCCCTTCTGTGGAGGATATTCTCATGCTCCTGGTAACCCTTTAAATAGTCTGATACTGTCAGGGCTCATCACCGCACTTTACAAGCCATAAATAATGTTTAAATGGTCGGGGAAAGTGTTTTTAAACGTCTGGAAGAGAGTTGTAGCCTGTCATTTTGCAGGATATCATTTAACATGTAACCTCTCCTGGAAATGCACAGAATATGTCCATTTCCAGGAGAGATTCCATGTTAAATTATATCCTGCAAAATGACAGGCTATAAGCCAGGAACAAGTGTTTGAAAGGCGGGGAAAAGTTGTTTAAAATAGTCGGAAAAGTGTTTTTAAACGTCTGGAAGAGAGTTGTTGCCTGTCATTTTGCAGGATATAATTTAACATGGAACCTCTCCTGGAAATGCGCAGCGTATGTCCATTTCCAGGAGAGGTTCCATGTTAAATTATATCCTGCAAAATGACAGGCTATAAGCCAGGAACAAGTGTTTGAAAGGCGGGGAAAAGTTGTTTAAAATAGTCGGAAAAGTGTTTTTAAACGTCTGGAAGAGAGTTGTTGCCTGTCATTTTGCAGGATATAATTTAACATGGAACCTCTCCTGGAAATGCGCAGAGTATGTCCATTTCCAGGAGAGGTTCCATGTTAAATTATATCCTGCAAAATGACAGGCTATAAGCCAGGAACAAGTGTTTGAAAGGCGGGGAAAAGTTGTTTAAAATAGTCTGATACCTCCAGGGCGCATCACCGCATTTTACAAGCCAGGGAAGGTGTCGGAATCCTGGGTAAACATTGTTTAAATAGTCTGACACCTGGCACTGTATTTGCCCCTGGGAGAGGTTCCATGTTAAATTATATCCTGCAAAATGACAGGCTATAAGCCAGGAACAAGTGTTTGAAAGGCCGGGAAAAGTTGTTTAAAATAGTCTGATACCTCCAGGGCGCATCACCGCATTTTACAAGCCAGGGAAGGTGTCGGAATCCTGGGTAAACATTGTTTAAATAGTCTGACACCTGGCACTGTATTTGCCCCTGGGAGAGGTTCCATGTTAAATTATATCCTGCAAAATGACAGGCTATAAGCCAGGAACAAGTGTTTGAAAGGCGGGGAAAAGTTGTTTAAAATAGTCTGATACCTCCAGGGCGCATCACCGCATTTTACAAGCCAGGGAAGGTGTCGGAATCCTGGGTAAACATTGTTTAAATAGTCTGACACCTGGCACTGTATTTGCCCCTGGGAGAGGTTCCATGTTAAATTATATCCTGCAAAATGACAGGCTATAAGCCAGGAACAAGTGTTTGAAAGGCCGGGAAAAGTTGTTTAAAATAGTCTGATACCTCCAGGGCGCATCACCGCATTTTACAAGCCAGGGAAGGTGTCGGAATCCTGGGTAAACATTGTTTAAATAGTCTGACACCTGGCACTGTATTTGCCCCTGGGAGAGGTTCCATGTTAAATTATATCCTGCAAAATGACAGGCTATAAGCCAGGAACAAGTGTTTGAAAGGCGGGGAAAAGTTGTTTAAAATAGTCTGATACCTCCAGGGCGCATCACCGCATTTTACAAGCCAGGGAAGGTGTCGGAATCCTGGGTAAACATTGTTTAAATAGTCTGACACCTGGCACTGTATTTGCCCCTGGGAGAGGTTCCATGTTAAATTATATCCTGCAAAATGACAGGCTATAAGCCAGGAACAAGTGTTTGAAAGGCGGGGAAAAGTTGTTTAAAATAGTCTGATACCTCCAGGGCGCATCACCGCATTTTACAAGCCAGGGAAGGTGTCGGAATCCTGGGTAAACATTGTTTAAATAGTCTGACACCTGGCACTGTATTTGCCCCTGGGAGAGGTTCCATGTTAAATTATATCCTGCAAAATGACAGGCTATAAGCCAGGAACAAGTGTTTGAAAGGCCGGGAAAAGTTGTTTAAAATAGTCTGATACCTCCAGGGCGCATCACCGCATTTTACAAGCCAGGGAAGGTGTCGGAATCCTGGGTAAACATTGTTTAAATAGTCTGACACCTGGCACTGTATTTGCCCCTGGGAGAGGTTCCATGTTAAATTATATCCTGCAAAATGACAGGCTATAAGCCAGGAACAAGTGTTTGAAAGGCGGGGAAAAGTTGTTTAAAATAGTCTGATACCTCCAGGGCGCATCACCGCATTTTACAAGCCAGGGAAGGTGTCGGAATCCTGGGTAAACATTGTTTAAATAGTCTGACACCTGGCACTGTATTTGCCCCTGGGAGAGGTTCCATGTTAAATTATATCCTGCAAAATGACAGGCTATAAGCCAGGAACAAGTGTTTGAAAGGCCGGGAAAAGTTGTTTAAAATAGTCTGATACCTCCAGGGCGCATCACCGCATTTTACAAGCCAGGGAAGGTGTCGGAATCCTGGGTAAACATTGTTTAAATAGTCTGACACCTGGCACTGTATTTGCCCCTGGGAGAGGTTCCATGTTAAATTATATCCTGCAAAATGACAGGCTATAAGCCAGGAACAAGTGTTTGAAAGGCGGGGAAAAGTTGTTTAAAATAGTCTGATACCTCCAGGGCGCATCACCGCATTTTACAAGCCAGGGAAGGTGTCGGAATCCTGGGTAAACATTGTTTAAATGGTCTGACACCTGGCACTGTATTTGCCCCTGGGAGAGGTTCCATGTTAAATTATATCCTGCAAAATGACAGGCTATAAGCCAGGAACAAGTGTTTGAAAGGCGGGGAAAAGTTGTTTAAAATAGTCTGATACCTCCAGGGCGCATCACCGCATTTTACAAGCCAGGGAAGGTGTCGGAATCCTGGGTAAACATTGTTTAAATAGTCTGACACCTGGCACTGTATTTGCCCCTGGGAGAGGTTCCATGTTAAATTATATCCTGCAAAATGACAGGCTATAAGCCAGGAACAAGTGTTTGAAAGGCGGGGAAAAGTTGTTTAAAATAGTCTGATACCTCCAGGGCGCATCACCGCATTTTACAAGCCAGGGAAGGTGTCGGAATCCTGGGTAAACATTGTTTAAATAGTCTGACACCTGGCACTGTATTTGCCCCTGTGAAACTTCAAGGTTATATTCATGTTTTATTATTTATTTAATAATCACATGATTTTTACAAAAACAGTATACACAGTATACATATATACAATAATAATAATAATAATAATATAACAATATACATAATAAAAACATGAAAAGTGGTGAAAATGAGAAAATGTATCCGAAAATAGTGCCTCCTAATGCGGGCATGTGGACAGTAGCCACAGACTCACAGGCACACACACACATGCAGAGATCCAGGGGGCGGAGCACATGGCTTTTTTTACCCAGAAATAAGTCTATGAGAGGCGGGGAGACTCAGAGGACAGGCTGCGTCACCTCACTTTGTAACCCAGGAAAAGAGCAGGAATTCTGGCTGCGTGAGTGTTAAAAGTGCATTCATCTGTGTTAATCCGACAGCCGCAGAGGTGCTGACGCAAAGCATGCGGAACAAATTGATTATTTGAACCAGGAATAAATGTTTGCAAGGCGGGGAAAGTGTTCCTGCAGCCCCTCCATAACGGTAATAATGATTAGAAATGATTTCCAGGGCAGAAAGCGTTTTTTAAATATGGAAAAAAATATGTTAAACTGTTTAAAAAGCACAAAGTGATTTGAGTGCAGTTCTCATGTGTCCCCACAGGAGGGCGCGTCGTCCCAGGGAGCACAGTGCATGGTGACAAGGTACGATTTATACCCTAAAATAGCATGCTAAGTGTGGGTGGATTAGTTTCAAAGCATGCACACTCTGCTCGTGTCAGACTTCCATCAAATAGACCGGGGAAAACACCTCTCATTAGCCCCTCACAGACCACCAAAGGACGGACTAAGCAGCTCCAGCACGGCTCCCTCACATGGAGCTCAGGTTATTTCGTACCTCCAGGAGAGGGACCGGGAAAACCACCTCTCTGTAGCCCCTGACAGAGCCCCAAAGGACGGACTAAGGACCTCCGGCAACAGTGGCACTTCCATAACCTCGTGCACCGTGAGACCCCGGGCCCCCGGACTTAAGCACTCCCCCACGGACTAAACCCAGATGTTCACACCCTGCAGAATCTCATGCCCCTGGTCACCTTTAAGGGGGGGTGGATTTTGCGGTGCTTTACCGTCCGAACACAAGCATCAATATTCGTCCTCCTTCACAGCAGCAGCAGCAGCAGCAGCAGCAGCAGCAGCAGCAGCAGCAGCAGCAGCAGCAGCAGCAGCAGCAGCAGCAGCAGCAGCAACACCTGCCCTGCTGCACTTCCATAACCTCGTGCACCGTGAGACCCCGGGCCCCCGGACTTAAGCACTCCCCCACGGACTAAACCCAGATGTTCACACCCTGCAGAATCTCATGCCCCTGGTCACCTTTAAGGGGGGGTGGATTTTGCGGTGCTTTACCGTCCGAACACAAGCATCAATATTCGTCCTCCTTCACAGCAGCAGCAGCAGCAGCAGCAGCAGCAGCAGCAGCAGCAGCACCTGCCCTGCTGGAGGTTCACACTTTAACTTATTTGTATTCGTTTTTTTTTGTTCCCCTCCTCTGCCTTACACATCCTCCCACGCTCGAGCACTCCTCACTCGGACTAAACCCCTCCATGCACACCGCCAGAACCAGAACCTCACGCCCCTGGTGACCTTAAAGGTGTTTGTCTTTGTTTGTTTTTGTACTCCACATAGACAGGCAGGTGTTCAGCACCACGGACAGAGCGGGCCCGCTGCTGCTGCTGCTGGAAGGTGGAACACTTTGAGTCTTTTTATTTTCTCTTTTCTCCCTGCTCCTGCACACACCTTTTGTTCCCCTCCTCTGCATTACACATCCTCCCACGCTCGAGCACTCCTCACTCGGACTAAACCCAGATGTTCACACCCTACAGAACTTCATGCCCCTGGTTACCCTAAA
This sequence comes from Notothenia rossii, assembly GCF_949606895.1. NCBI lineage: Eukaryota > Metazoa > Chordata > Actinopteri > Perciformes > Nototheniidae > Notothenia > Notothenia rossii. The sequence continues at coordinate 44,351,447 of NC_136901.1, read as the reverse complement.
GGGGTGGATTTGCGGTGCTTTACCGTCCGCACATCGGCATACATATTCGGCCTTATTCATGACACTACCACCCCTTCTTTGGAGGATATTGCAGGATATAATTTAACATGGAACCTCTCCTGGAAATGCACAGAGTATGTCCATTTCCAGGAGAGGTTACATGTTAAATTATATCCTGCAAAATGACAGGCACTGTATTTGCCCCTGGGAACCTTCAAGGTTATACTAATGTTTTTTTTTTTTTTTTTATTTAATTATCACACCACTTTTACAAAAACAGTATAAAAAATAAACATAATAACAACATGATTAACAGGGGCCTGGGGGCCATATTAGCCGTCTAACTTGTACAGTGCACCGGGGAAAAAAGGTTGAGTCCACGGCCCCTTTCCCCTCATCAGGAGTACCAATCGGTCCTGAAGAAGAGGTATCGCTGCTCTCCGCCCCTGAATCCTCTTCGGAGGTAGCTGACGGTGGTAGACCTCCTTCTGATGATGATGCTGCTGCAGCTGCTGCCGCCGCCCTGAACATGGAGCGGATCTTCAATGCCTCCTTTATTCCAGGCGTATTCGCGTAGAACCGGTCTGCAGTGCTTACGTCGTGGCACATAAACCTAGCCAGAATCGACCTGCTTTCTGGATCTTGGTGATGCTTGATATTGTCAGCCAGGGCAGTGCGCAAGATGGTGAAGGTGACGGCTGTTTCTAGCCCAGCATCAGCCCAAGCCCTCTTCAAGTGAGCGTTCAGGTTCTTGGAAGCCTGCTTCCCCGATGTGAAAAGGAAGAATTCATTCTGAGGACCCGACAAGCCCTCTTTTATCCCCATCCACCGCATGACCCAGCTAAACTCCTTTATTGTAAGCACCAGCTGTGCTTCACCAAATGTCTTGGCAGTCTTGTGATCCTGCACGTGGATGATGTAGCCCTCAGCAGTGCCCCTTCTGTCCGCCTCAAAGACCTCCGTGTTGGTCATGTTTGCATACACACCCGGACGGTGGCCATACAGGAGGCTCCAATGGAGGGTTAGATAGCCATATAGCAGGTACTGGGTGATTGAGGTCGGATTGCTAGCCATCAGGTCAAGGAGATCAGGGATGCGCTTCTCAGCGGCCGCCATGGCGGCGAGAAGCTCCGCCTGGCTCGGCAGACGATCCAGCTTGTCCCTCTTCACCTTAAACTGGTGGAGAGTGACAGACTTTTTCAAATCGTTAATGTTGGCTTTCACCTCTCTGATGATGTTGGTCATATCAGACTGGGTGAGCCTGCACCCCCGGAGCTTTGATGCAGACAAGTACCTCAGGAAATGGTTCACAGTCTTCAGGAACAACAGCGATGTTGTGACTGTCCGGCCCGACTCTGAAATATACTTGCTCCAGCCACGGACCCTCTTTGTGTCTTTTAGAAACAGCCAGTCTGACAGCCGGTCAAAACCATGGGCCATGAATACTATGAAGTTCTTTATCCGGCTGACATTGGACATACAATTCTCTTTCCGTTTTACTGTCGGTGCAAGACCCTCACAATGACCTCTGTATGTCTGAATGTACGTCTCCATGCTTTTAGGCAACGTGATTTCACGCATGGTATTCCGCAGTCCCTTCCCAGTGCACCATTGATTTTGGGAAGAGGGCCAGTCCTTAGCCAGATTAGCTTTCAGCTTATTGGAGACAGACGCACGGGTCTTCTGGCATACAGGGGTCTCACTACAGGAGGCTTCTACGGACCGCATGACAGTCTGCATCGGGGTCTTGCTTCCGGAGGCTTCTGGGGACCGCATCACAGACTTGAGAGGGATCTCACTCGCAGAGGCTTCTATGGACCGCATGACAGTCTTCACTGGGGTCTCACTACCGGAGGCTTCTGGGGACCACATGACAGTCTTCACTGGGGTCTTGCTTCCGGAGGCTTCTGGGGACCGCATCACAGACTTGAGAGGGGTCTCTCTACCGGAGGCTTTGTCGGACGGCATGACAGTCTTCACCGGGGTCTTGCTTCCGGAGGCTTCTGGGGACCGCATGACAGTCTTCACCGGGGTCTCACTACCGGAGGCTTTGTCGGACCGCATGACAGTCTTCACCGGGGTCTTGCTTCCGGAGGCTTCTGGGGACCGCATCACAGACTTGAGGGGGGTCTCACTCGCAGAGGCTTCTATGGACCGCATGACAGTCTTCACCGGGGTCTTGAGAGGGGTATTGCTGCCGGAGGCTACTGAGTTCATGTCGGGGGTACTTGGGATTGCTACGCCCTTAAATCGTATACATTCTTCGTCTTCCTCAAGCAGAGCAGCAGTGGCATTCTGCTTCCTGGGTTTTAGACCCTGTTTTAGCCTGGAGCGCAGGGTCTTCACCTCATCAATGAGGGCATCCTTCTGAGCCCTCAATGCCACATTGTCCAGCCTCACCTGCATGCAGTCCTCTTCGTCACACTCGGTATGTGGGGAGAAGGGTGGAGGGTGCACCGGGTATTCCTCCTCATTGTCTATATCCAATGATGTAGCCATTCCAATGATGGGATTAGTCTCTCGGAGGTCATGGAGCAACTGCAGGGCCACACTATGCTTCAGCCTTGCCATGACCTGATGTGCCTCATCTCGGGAGAACTCAGGGTGGTCACGAGTTACATGACGGTGTAGTTTCCTCCCAGCATACGAACACCCTGTGATGGGACAGGGTTTGGTCCGAACATTTATTCTACCACTGGCCATTTTAAGAATGATGCCTCTTTCATCCAGGTTCCGCACTGCATGTTTGTGCTTAAGGTGCTTATTCAAAGCCAGATAGCGGAGGCTGCACACCGGGCATTCGGTCAACATCCTTCCAAAAACACACACAATGAATTCTATTTAAATGGTTTTCTGTTTCTCCGTTTATATGCGTTAGCCAACTGCTGATTGCAACCATGGGTCCGATGCTTCAATGCAGGGAACACGGACCAAGGGGAGGACTTGGGTTACCACCTGGTTAAAATGGTCCCACCTCCGCACCAACGCGACTGGCGATGGGTCCGATACATTGATTGTTTTTTGTTTCATGGTTCTGCCACGAACTCACAAGACAGTTTTGGGTACAAAACGTGGGGGTAACAGTACCTCCGGGCGCTCCGTCCCGCTCCGGCTTTCGCCGCAGCGGGGGGAGGAGGCATTGAACCCCTCGCACCTGCCCCCGGAGGAGGCAGGGGAGTCAGGTACCCGGAGGCGCACGGTGGACGGCCAGGGCGAGACCGCCACACCGCACTGGAGTCAGAGTTCCGAGTTTTTCGAGCCAGGTCCCGGTGAAACGCAGTACGGAGCACCCGGCAGGAACCTCCAGCAGACCCCCCCGCGCGGTTCCCTCGTCCCTCGGAAGAGGCGGAGAGGTGGGTGTTTTTCATCTGCTGGCGGACTGCCGGGGAGAACGTGCTGCTCGGGAGCCAGGCTCAGAGTTAGTGGAAGTGAGAGCCCGTGCACCTGCCTTTTACAGCAGGCACACGCTGGTATCGGGGTGGGGAGAGAAGGTAGATGCAGAGGCTGCAGAAACAGCCAGAGCCTTTCCCCTCTAACACACCCCTCATTTGGTTCATGAGCACTGGGCAGAGTCCCCTGTCAACTCTCCTTATATTCCTCCGGAGACCAGTTGGGAAATGGCAGCATCCCACTTCACCTGGTAGACCATATCGTTAAATGAGCTCAGTAATGTACTGCACAACATCACATGGGTAAAATGAGCTATATCATGCACTGCAAAATCACATTTGGTTTATTTCCAAAAAGCCTGGAAAAAACACATATCCATCATGTCCTGTAAAATATCATTATTTGTTTATGTCCGCTCCAGGATTACCCGTAGTTTGGATGAACCGACCGCCAAGCACCGGAAGCTGGACCCGGGGGAGGAGGCCCTCCGATGGCGGGTCAAAGTTGATGATACCGCAGCTGGCTGGACACTAGCCGTAGAAGAACACCTGGGCGGGACCAGGCATGTCCCTCTTTGCAGACAAGCATATGCGCTCCCAGGAGCAGAGTCAATCCCACAGTTTGGAGGAACCGACCGCCAAGCACCGGAAGCTGGACCCGGGGAGGAGGCCCTCCGATGGCGGGTCAAATTTGATGATACCGCAGCTGGCTGGACACTAGCCGTAGAAGAACACCTGGGCGGGACCAGGCATGTCCCTCTTTGCAGACAAGCATATGTGCTCCCAGGAGCAGAGTCAATCCCACAGTTTGGAGGAACCGACCGCCAAGCACCGGAAGCTGGACCCGGGGAGGAGGCCCTCCGATGGCGGGTCAAATTTGATGATACCGCAGCTGGCTGGACACTAGCCGTAGAAGAACACCTGGGCGGGACCAGGCATGTCCCTCTTTGCAGACAAGCATATGCGCTCCCAGGAGCAGAGTCAATCCCACAGTTTGGAGGAACCGACCGCCAAGCACCGGAAGCTGGACCCGGGGAGGAGGCCCTCCGATGGCGGGTCAAATTTGATGATACCGCAGCTGGCTGGACACTAGCCGTAGAAGAACACCTGGGCGGGACCAGGCATGTCCCTCTTTGCAGACAAGCATATGCGCTCCCAGGAGCAGAGTCAATCCCACAGTTTGGAGGAACCGACCGCCAAGCACCGGAAGCTGGACCCGGGGAGGAGGCCCTCCGATGGCGGGTCAAAGTTGATGATACCGCAGCTGGCTGGACACTAGCCGTAGAAGAACACCTGGGCGGGACCAGGCATGTCCCTCTTTGCAGACAAGCATATGTGCTCCCAGGAGCAGAGTCAAACCCGCAGTTTGGAAGAACCGACCGCCAGAGCACCGGCACGAAGCCGGGCCGGCGGAGGCCTTCCGATGGCGGGTCACGTTTGCCATTCGATCAATGTCTTTGCAGACAAGCATATATGTGGTTGTTACGCAGGATCAAATAGGTAGTTTGATGAAGTAGGGTCCTGTGCCCGGAGCAAGGCCAATTGCTGAATGCCGCAGCCGACTAAGGCCGCTATGCCACAGTGGAGGATGAGAGAAACAAGTGTTTGTTTTGCATTCCGCGGCAAAGAGGGGAGGTGGAACTTCCACCCCGCTACGGAACCTGTGGTGGGACCCCTGAGTCAGACGGTTCGTCTTGGAAACGCTTCATATCGGTCGGCCTGGGAGGTAAGAGACACGCAGGGTAACGGACACGCAGGGTTACCCCCACGCAGCCCACGCAACACGGAGGAGGCAGGGGAGTCTGGTACCCGGAGGCGCATGGCCGCAACACCGCACTGGAGTCAGGGTTTCGAGTTTTTCGAGCCAGGTCCCAGTAAACGCAAGACTCCAGCAGGAGCCTCCAGCAGACCCCCCCGACGTTTCCCTCGTCCCTCACGGCCATCAGAGTCGAACCCGCAGTTCGGAGGAACCGACCGCCAGAGCACCGGCACGAGGCCGGGCCGGCGGAGGCCCTCCGATGGCGGGTCGCGTTTGCCATTCGATCAGTGAGAAATCAGAAGAGGAAGGGGGAAGAAAAAAGACTAACTTGTCTTTTTGGAGAACCATCAAAAATGGGTGAAAATGAAAAAATGTATCCGAGAATAGTGCCCCATAAGGCGGGTAAAGTCCCCTGTCAACTCCCCTCACCTTCCTCCACACTCTGAAAAAGTCAGAGTTATTTTTTGGAGTTCCATCAAAAATGGGTGAAAATGAAAAAATGTATCCGAGAATAGTGCCCCATAAGGCGGGTAAAGTCCCCTGTCAACTCCCCTCACCTTCCTCCACACTCTGAAAAAGTCAGAGTTATTTTTTGGAGAACCATCAAAAATGGGTGAAAATGAAAAAATGTATCCGAGAATAGTGCCCCATAAGGCGGATTGAGTCCCCTGTCAACTCCCCTTACCTTCCTCCACACTCTGAAAAAGTCAGAGTTATTTTTTGGAGAACCATCAAAAAGGGCTAAAAGTGTTGAAATGTATCCGAGAATAGTGCCCCATAAGGCGGATAAAGTCCCCTGTCAACTCCCCTCACCTTCCTCCAGAGCCCAGTTCAAAAACTTTAAGTTTGGTAAGAACCATGCTGGGGGGTCTCCAGGCAACAAAATGTATCCGAGCCAAAGTGCACATACAGCGGATGAATTCCTCCATGAAGTTACACAGCCGTTTTTTTTCTGAGTCCTCTCAAAAACCGGGTTTCCGATTTCGTGCAGAAGGTAGCTTGTAAAACATGAACGGTTTTTTACAACGGAGGAGGGGAAGTCTGGATTCCCCTCTCCGTTGTACCTTGCAACGGGGGAGGGGAAAAGTGTTCGGCGCTTCGTCCCGAAGCGCCGAACACTTTTCCCCTTCTCCAATTTTTCAGATCCCCTCTCCCATGTAATTTTAAAAGTTCATTTTTTGATTATTTTAACATATAATTGACCGTTTTCTTTCATTTTTTTTTCATTCCACGGGTGGGGGCCTATGGCAGGCTGCCTATGAGCTCCCAAATTTGGCCCGGATCATCCGGGATTTGTGGGATAAGCTCCATAAACTGACAAAGTCATCCAAACATGTCGCTTTTATAGCCCAAAGATATATCATGCAAATACATTAAAATAGTAAAAGGTACGATTGTGCTCGGCATTAACCGGAATTTGATTTATATAGCCCCCAAAAAATGATTAAAAATCGTTTTCGTGGGGAAAAGTGTTAAAACGCCTGATTAAAGCATTTGCGGGACACCAGCGGGCTCCAGACTAGTTTCATTGTGTCGGGGACCCTGGAGAACGATAAGACCCATCATTTAAATACAAAAAACACCATTAAAAGTCACTTTTAGGGGCAAAAAACAGCCTCTGTCCACTTCGTTAACAAACTGATGGGCAAATGGACAAAAGTGTGATTAAAGCATTTGCGGGACCCCAGCGAGCTCCAGACTAGTTGCATTGTCTTGGGGACCCTCCACAAGGATAAGACCCATCATTTAAATACAAAAAACACCATTAAAAGTCACTTTTAGGGGCAAAAAACAGCCTCTGTCCACTTCGTTAACAAACTGATGGGCAAATGGACAAAAGTGTGATTAAAGCATTTGCGGGACCCCAGCGAGCTCCAGACTAGTTGCATTGTCTTGGGGACCCTCCACAAGGATAAGACCCATCATTTAAATACAAAAAACACCATTAAAAGTCACTTTTAAGGGCAAAAAACAGCCTCTGTCCACTTCGTTAACAAACTGATGGGGAAATGGACAAAATCGTGATTAAAGCATTTTGCGGGACCCCAGCGAGCTCCAGACTAGTTTCATTGTGTCGGGGACCCTGGAGAACGATAAGACCCATCATTTAAATACAAAAAACACCATTAAAAGTCACTTTTAGTGGCAAAAAACAGCCTCTGTCCACTTCGTTAACAAACTGATGGGGAAATGGACAAAATCGTGATTAAAGCATTTTGCGGGACCCCAGCGAGCTCCAGACTAGTTTCATTGTGTCGGGGACCCTGGAGAACGATAAGACCCATCATTTAAATACAAAAAACACCATTAAAAGTCACTTTTAGGGGCGAAAAACAGCCTCTGTCCACTTCGTTAACAAACTGATAGGCAAATGGACAGAAGGGGGAACACGGCCCAGCCGCTGCTCCGCTGCTCCAGACTATGTGCATTGTGTCGGGGAGCCAGGTCAAACCCCTCCATGCACACCGCCAGAACCAGAACCTCACGACCCTGGTGACCTTAAAGGTGTTTGTCTTTGTTTGTTTTTGTACTCCACATAGACAGGCAGGTGTTCAGCACCGCGGGCCCGCTGCTGCTGCTGCTGGAAGGTGGAACACTTTGAGTCTTTTTATTTTCTCTTTTCTCCCTGCTCCTGCACACACCTTTTGTTCCCCTCCTCTGCCTTACACATCCTCCCACGCTCGAGCACTCCTCACTCGGACTAAACCCCTCCATGCACACCGCCAGAACCAGAACCTCACGACCCTGGTGACCTTAAAGGTGTTGTCTTTGTTTGTTTTTGTATTCCACATAGACAGGCTGGGGTTCAGCACCACGCACAGAGCCTACCCGCTACCTCCAGGGCGCATCACCACATTTTACAAGCCAGGAAAGGTGCATGGATCCTGGGTAAACATTGATTAAGTGTTTTTAAATGTGTGGAACAGTGTTTTGTCACTTTCAAAACTCTCCTGTCATTGACCGGAGAATTTGGGTCGATGTTGTATTCAATCTGGCCATTAATATTCCAGTGAGACGAAGTACGTACATTGACCGGAGTGATCCCATGTTAATGTTGTCCAAATACCGGAACATTCCCTAACCCTATTTAGGGGCAATGGATGTCCACTTGCGGGAGACGACAGACAGTGGTGCGGTTAGCCAAAGTGACAATGGATGTCCACTTGCGGGAGACGACAGACAGTGGTGCGGTTAGCCAAAGTGACAGACCTAATGTTAGACCAATTTACAGGCAATGGACGTCCACTCTCGGGAGAGAGACCTCCAGCATGTGTCCCTGACATGGAGACTCTGTTTATTTCACTCATCCAGGACAGAGACCGGGGAAATCTCCTCTCTGTGGCCCCTCCAAGACCCCCAAAGGACGGACCACAGACCTCCAGCATGTGTCCCTGACATGGGCACCTCCACAACCTTGCACACCGTGAGTCCCCGGACTCCCGGACTTAAGCACTCCCCCACGGACTAAACCCAGATGTTCACACCCTACAGAACTCCATGCCCCTGGTTAACCTAAAGGGGGTGGATTTTGCGGTGCTTTACCGTCCGCACATCGGTATCCATATTCGGCCTTATTCACGGCACCACCACCCCTTCTGTGGAGGATATTCTCATGCTCCTGGTAACCCTTTAAATAGTCTGATACTGTCAGGGCTCATCACCGCACTTTACAAGCCATAAATAATGTTTAAATGGTCGGGGAAAGTGTTTTTAAACGTCTGGAAGAGAGTTGTAGCCTGTCATTTTGCAGGATATCATTTAACATGTAACCTCTCCTGGAAATGCACAGAATATGTCCATTTCCAGGAGAGATTCCATGTTAAATTATATCCTGCAAAATGACAGGCTATAAGCCAGGAACAAGTGTTTGAAAGGCGGGGAAAAGTTGTTTAAAATAGTCGGAAAAGTGTTTTTAAACGTCTGGAAGAGAGTTGTTGCCTGTCATTTTGCAGGATATAATTTAACATGGAACCTCTCCTGGAAATGCGCAGAGTATGTCCATTTCCAGGAGAGGTTCCATGTTAAATTATATCCTGCAAAATGACAGGCTATAAGCCAGGAACAAGTGTTTGAAAGGCGGGGAAAAGTTGTTTAAAATAGTCGGAAAAGTGTTTTTAAACGTCTGGAAGAGAGTTGTTGCCTGTCATTTTGCAGGATATAATTTAACATGGAACCTCTCCTGGAAATGCGCAGAGTATGTCCATTTCCAGGAGAGGTTCCATGTTAAATTATATCCTGCAAAATGACAGGCTATAAGCCAGGAACAAGTGTTTGAAAGGCGGGGAAAAGTTGTTTAAAATAGTCTGATACCTCCAGGGCGCATCACCGCATTTTACAAGCCAGGGAAGGTGTCGGAATCCTGGGTAAACATTGTTTAAATAGTCTGACACCTGGCACTGTATTTGCCCCTGGGAGAGGTTCCATGTTAAATTATATCCTGCAAAATGACAGGCTATAAGCCAGGAACAAGTGTTTGAAAGGCGGGGAAAAGTTGTTTAAAATAGTCTGATACCTCCAGGGCGCATCACCGCATTTTACAAGCCAGGGAAGGTGTCGGAATCCTGGGTAAACATTGTTTAAATAGTCTGACACCTGGCACTGTATTTGCCCCTGGGAGAGGTTCCATGTTAAATTATATCCTGCAAAATGACAGGCTATAAGCCAGGAACAAGTGTTTGAAAGGCCGGGAAAAGTTGTTTAAAATAGTCTGATACCTCCAGGGCGCATCACCGCATTTTACAAGCCAGGGAAGGTGTCGGAATCCTGGGTAAACATTGTTTAAATAGTCTGACACCTGGCACTGTATTTGCCCCTGGGAGAGGTTCCATGTTAAATTATATCCTGCAAAATGACAGGCTATAAGCCAGGAACAAGTGTTTGAAAGGCGGGGAAAAGTTGTTTAAAATAGTCTGATACCTCCAGGGCGCATCACCGCATTTTACAAGCCAGGGAAGGTGTCGGAATCCTGGGTAAATATTGTTTAAATAGTCTGACACCTGGCACTGTATTTGCCCCTGGGAGAGGTTCCATGTTAAATTATATCCTGCAAAATGACAGGCTATAAGCCAGGAACAAGTGTTTGAAAGGCCGGCAAAAGTTGTTTAAAATAGTCTGATACCTCCAGGGCGCATCACCGCATTTTACAAGCCAGGGAAGGTGTCGGAATCCTGGGTAAACATTGTTTAAATAGTCTGACACCTGGCACTGTATTTGCCCCTGGGAGAGGTTCCATGTTAAATTATATCCTGCAAAATGACAGGCTATAAGCCAGGAACAAGTGTTTGAAAGGCCGGGAAAAGTTGTTTAAAATAGTCTGATACCTCCAGGGCGCATCACCGCATTTTACAAGCCAGGGAAGGTGTCGGAATCCTGGGTAAACATTGTTTAAATAGTCTGACACCTGGCACTGTATTTGCCCCTGGGAGAGGTTCCATGTTAAATTATATCCTGCAAAATGACAGGCTATAAGCCAGGAACAAGTGTTTGAAAGGCGGGGAAAAGTTGTTTAAAATAGTCTGATACCTCCAGGGCGCATCACCGCATTTTACAAGCCAGGGAAGGTGTCGGAATCCTGGGTAAACATTGTTTAAATAGTCTGACACCTGGCACTGTATTTGCCCCTGGGAAACTTCAAGGTTATATTCATGTTTTATTATTTATTTAATAATCACATGATTTTTACAAAAACAGTATACACAGTATACATATATACAATAATAATAATAATAATAATATAACAATATACATAATAAAAACATGAAAAGTGGTGAAAATGAGAAAATGTATCCGAAAATAGTGCCTCCTAATGCGGGCATGTGGACAGTAGCCACAGACTCACAGGCACACACACACATGCAGAGATCCAGGGGGCGGAGCACATGGCTTTTTTTACCCAGAAATAAGTCTATGAGAGGCGGGGAGACTCAGAGGACAGGCTGCGTCACCTCACTTTGTAACCCAGGAAAAGAGCAGGAATTCTGGCTGCGTGAGTGTTAAAAGTGCATTCATCTGTGTTAATCCGACAGCCGCAGAGGTGCTGACGCAAAGCATGCGGAACAAATTGATTATTTGAACCAGGAATAAATGTTTGCAAGGCGGGGAAAGTGTTCCTGCAGCCCCTCCATAACGGTAATAATGATTAGAAATGATTTCCAGGGCAGAAAGCGTTTTTTAAATGTGGAAAAAAATATGTTAAACTGTTTAAAAAGCACAAAGTGATTTGAGTGCAGTTCTCATGTGTCCCCACAGGAGGGCGCGTCGTCCCAGGGAGCACAGTGCATGGTGACAAGGTACGATTTATACCCTAAAATAGCATGCTAAGTGTGGGTGGATTAGTTTCAAAGCATGCACACTCTGCTCGTGTCAGACTTCCATCAAATAGACCGGGGAAAACACCTCTCATTAGCCCCTCACAGACCACCAAAGGACGGACTAAGCAGCTCCAGCACGGCTCCCTCACATGGAGCTCAGGTTATTTCGTACCTCCAGGAGAGGGACCGGGAAAACCACCTCTCTGTAGCCCCTGACAGAGCCCCAAAGGACGGACTAAGGACCTCCGGCAACAGTGGCACTTCCATAACCTCGTGCACCGTGAGACCCCGGGCCCCCGGACTTAAGCACTCCCCCACGGACTAAACCCAGATGTTCACACCCTGCAGAATCTCATGCCCCTGGTCACCTTTAAGGGGGGGTGGATTTTGCGGTGCTTTACCGTCCGAACACAAGCATCAATATTCGTCCTCCTTCACAGCAGCAGCAGCAGCAGCAGCAGCAGCAGCAGCAGCAGCAGCAGCAGCAGCAGCAGCAGCAGCAGCAACACCTGCCCTGCTGCACTTCCATAACCTCGTGCACCGTGAGACCCCGGGCCCCCGGACTTAAGCACTCCCCCACGGACTAAACCCAGATGTTCACACCCTGCAGAATCTCATGCCCCTGGTCACCTTTAAGGGGGGGTGGATTTTGCGGTGCTTTACCGTCCGAACACAAGCATCAATATTCGTCCTCCTTCACAGCAGCAGCAGCAGCAGCAGCAGCAGCAGCAGCAGCAGCAGCAGCAGCAGCAGCACCTGCCCTGCTGGAGGTTCACACTTTAACTTATTTGTATTCGTTTTTTTTTGTTCCCCTCCTCTGCCTTACACATCCTCCCACGCTCGAGCACTCCTCACTCGGACTAAACCCCTCCATGCACACCGCCAGAACCAGAACCTCACGCCCCTGGTGACCTTAAAGGTGTTTGTCTTTGTTTGTTTTTGTACTCCACATAGACAGGCAGGTGTTCAGCACCACGGACAGAGCGGGCCCGCTGCTGCTGCTGCTGGAAGGTGGAACACTTTGAGTCTTTTTATTTTCTCTTTTCTCCCTGCTCCTGCACACACCTTTTGTTCCCCTCCTCTGCATTACACATCCTCCCACGCTCGAGCACTCCTCACTCGGACTAAACCCAGATGTTCACACCCTACAGAACTTCATGCCCCTGGTTACCCTAAAGGGGTGGATTTTGCGGTGCTTTACCGTCCGCACATCGGCATACATATTCGGCCTTATTCATGACACTACCACCCCTTCTTTGGAGGATATTGCAGGATATAATTTAACATGGAACCTCTCCTGGAAATGCACAGAGTATGTCCATTTCCAGGAGAGGTTACATGTTAAATTATATCCTGCAAAATGACAGGCACTGTATTTGCCCCTGGGAACCTTCAAGGTTATACTAATGTTTTTTTTTTTTTTTTAATTTAATTATCACACCACTTTTACAAAAACAGTATACAAAATAAACATAATAACAACATGATTAACAGGGGCCTGGGGGCCATATTAGCCGTCTAACTTGTACAGTGCACCGGGGAAAAAAGGTTGAGTCCACGGCCCCTTTCCCCTCATCAGGAGTACCAATCGGTCCTGAAGAAGAGGTATCGCTGCTCTCCGCCCCTGAATCCTCTTCGGAGGTAGCTGACGGTGGTAGACCTCCTTCTGATGATGATGCTGCTGCAGCTGCTGCCGCCGCCCTGAACATGGAGCGGATCTTCAATGCCTCCTTTATTCCAGGCGTATTCGCGTAGAACCGGTCTGCAGTGCTTACGTCGTGGCACATAAACCTAGCCAGAATCGACCTGCTTTCTGGATCTTGGTGATGCTTGATATTGTCAGCCAGGGCAGTGCGCAAGATGGTGAAGGTGATGGCTGTTTCTAGCCCAGCATCAGCCCAAGCCCTCTTCAAGTGAGCGTTCAGGTTCTTGGAAGCCTGCTTCCCCGATGTGAAAAGGAAGAATTCATTCTGAGGACCCGACAAGCCCTCTTTTATCCCCATCCACCGCATGACCCAGCTAAACTCCTTTATTGTAAGCACCAGCTGTGCTTCACCAAATGTCTTGGCAGTCTTGTGATCCTGCACGTGGATGATGTAGCCCTCAGCAGTGCCCCTTCTGTCCGCCTCAAAGACCTCCGTGTTGGTCATGTTTGCATACACACCCGGACGGTGGCCATACAGGAGGCTCCAATGGAGGGTTAGATAGCCATATAGCAGGTACTGGGTGATTGAGGTCGGATTGCTAGCCATCAGGTCAAGGAGATCAGGGATGCGCTTCTCAGCGGCCGCCATGGCGGCGAGAAGCTCCGCCTGGCTCGGCAGACGATCCAACTTGTCCCTCTTCACCTTAAACTGGTGGAGAGTGACAGACTTTTTCAAATCGTTAATGTTGGCTTTCACCTCTCTGATGATGTTGGTCATATCAGACTGGGTGAGCCTGCACCCCCGGAGCTTTGATGCAGACAAGTACCTCAGGAAATGGTTCACAGTCTTCAGGAACAACAGCGATGTTGTGACTGTCCGGCCCGACTCTGAAATATACTTGCTCCAGCCACGGACCCTCTTTGTGTCTTTTAGAAACAGCCAGTCTGACAGCCGGTCAAAACCATGGGCCATGAATACTATGAAGTTCTTTATCCGGCTGACATTGGACATACAATTCTCTTTCCGTTTTACTGTCGGTGCAAGACCCTCACAATGACCTCTGTATGTCTGAATGTACGTCTCCATGCTTTTAGGCAACGTGATTTCACGCATGGTATTCCGCAGTCCCTTCCCAGTGCACCATTGATTTTGGGAAGAGGGCCAGTCCTTAGCCAGATTAGCTTTCAGCTTATTGGAGACAGACGCACGGGTCTTCTTGCATACAGGGGTCTCACTACAGGAGGCTTCTACGGACCGCATGACAGTCTGCATCGGGGTCTTGCTTCCGGAGGCTTCTGGGGACCGCATCACAGACTTGAGAGGGATCTCACTCGCAGAGGCTTCTATGGACCGCATGACAGTCTTCACTGGGGTCTCACTACCGGAGGCTTCTGGGGACCACATGACAGTCTTCACTGGGGTCTTGCTTCCGGAGGCTTCTGGGGACCGCATCACAGACTTGAGAGGGGTCTCTCTACCGGAGGCTTTGTCGGACGGCATGACAGTCTTCACCGGGGTCTTGCTTCCGGAGGCTTCTGGGGACCGCATGACAGTCTTCACCGGGGTCTCACTACCGGAGGCTTTGTCGGACCGCATGACAGTCTTCACCGGGGTCTTGCTTCCGGAGGCTTCTGGGGACCGCATCACAGACTTGAGGGGGGTCTCACTCGCAGAGGCTTCTATGGACCGCATGACAGTCTTCACCGGGGTCTTGAGAGGGGTATTGCTGCCGGAGGCTACTGAGTTCATGTCGGGGGTACTTGGGATTGCTACGCCCTTAAATCGTATACATTCTTCGTCTTCCTCAAGCAGAGCAGCAGTGGCATTCTGCTTCCTGGGTTTTAGACCCTGTTTTAGCCTGGAGCGCAGGGTCTTCACCTCATCAATGAGGGCATCCTTCTGAGCCCTCAATGCCACATTGTCCAGCCTCACCTGCATGCAGTCCTCTTCGTCACACTCGGTATGTGGGGAGAAGGGTGGAGGGTGCACCGGGTATTCCTCCTCATTGTCTATATCCAATGATGTAGCCATTCCAATGATGGGATTAGTCTCTCGGAGGTCATGGAGCAACTGCAGGGCCACACTATGCTTCAGCCTTGCCATGACCTGATGTGCCTCATCTCGGGAGAACTCAGGGTGGTCACGAGTTACATGACGGTGTAGTTTCCTCCCAGCATACGAACACCCTGTGATGGGACAGGGTTTGGTCCGAACATTTATTCTACCACTGGCCATTTTAAGAATGATGCCTCTTTCATCCAGGTTCCGCACTGCATGTTTGTGCTTAAGGTGCTTATTCAAAGCCAGATAGCGGAGGCTGCACACCGGGCATTCGGTCAACATCCTTCCAAAAACACACACAATGAATTCTATTTAAATGGTTTTCTGTTTCTCCGTTTATATGCGTTAGCCAACTGCTGATTGCAACCATGGGTCCGATGCTTCAATGCAGGGAACACGGACCAAGGGGAGGACTTGGGTTACCACCTGGTTAAAATGGTCCCACCTCCGCACCAACGCGACTGGCGATGGGTCCGATACATTGATTGTTTTTTGTTTCATGGTTCTGCCACGAACTCACAAGACAGTTTTGGGTACAAAACGTGGGGGTAACAGTACCTCCGGGCGCTCCGTCCCGCTCCGGCTTTCGCCGCAGCGGGGGGAGGAGGCATTGAACCCCTCGCACCTGCCCCCGGAGGAGGCAGGGGAGTCAGGTACCCGGAGGCGCACGGTGGACGGCCAGGGCGAGACCGCCACACCGCACTGGAGTCAGAGTTCCGAGTTTTTCGAGCCAGGTCCCGGTGAAACGCAGTACGGAGCACCCGGCAGGAACCTCCAGCAGACCCCCCCGCGCGGTTCCCTCGTCCCTCGGAAGAGGCGGAGAGGTGGGTGTTTTTCATCTGCTGGCGGACTGCCGGGGAGAACGTGCTGCTCGGGAGCCAGGCTCAGAGTTAGTGGAAGTGAGAGCCCGTGCACCTGCCTTTTACAGCAGGCACGCGCTGGTATCGGGGTGGGGAGAGAAGGTAGATGCAGAGGCTGCAGAAACAGCCAGAGCCTTTCCCCTCTAACACACCCCTCATTTGGTTCATGAGCACTGGGCAGAGTCCCCTGTCAACTCTCCTTATATTCCTCCGGAGACCAGTTGGGAAATGGCAGCATCCCACTTCACCTGGTAGACCATATCGTTAAATGAGCTCAGTAATGTACTGCACAACATCACATGGGTAAAATGAGCTATATCATGCACTGCAAAATCACATTTGGTTTATTTCCAAAAAGCCTGGAAAAAACACATATCCATCATGTCCTGTAAAATATCATTATTTGTTTATGTCCGCTCCAGGATTACCCGTAGTTTGGATGAACCGACCGCCAAGCACCGGAAGCTGGACCCGGGGGAGGAGGCCCTCCGATGGCGGGTCAAAGTTGATGATACCGCAGCTGGCTGGACACTAGCCGTAGAAGAACACCTGGGCGGGACCAGGCATGTCCCTCTTTGCAGACAAGCATATGCGCTCCCAGGAGCAGAGTCAATCCCACAGTTTGGAGGAACCGACCGCCAAGCACCGGAAGCTGGACCCGGGGAGGAGGCCCTCCGATGGCGGGTCAAATTTGATGATACCGCAGCTGGCTGGACACTAGCCGTAGAAGAACACCTGGGCGGGACCAGGCATGTCCCTCTTTGCAGACAAGCATATGTGCTCCCAGGAGCAGAGTCAATCCCACAGTTTGGAGGAACCGACCGCCAAGCACCGGAAGCTGGACCCGGGGAGGAGGCCCTCCGATGGCGGGTCAAATTTGATGATACCGCAGCTGGCTGGACACTAGCCGTAGAAGAACACCTGGGCGGGACCAGGCATGTCCCTCTTTGCAGACAAGCATATGCGCTCCCAGGAGCAGAGTCAATCCCACAGTTTGGAGGAACCGACCGCCAAGCACCGGAAGCTGGACCCGGGGAGGAGGCCCTCCGATGGCGGGTCAAATTTGATGATACCGCAGCTGGCTGGACACTAGCCGTAGAAGAACACCTGGGCGGGACCAGGCATGTCCCTCTTTGCAGACAAGCATATGCGCTCCCAGGAGCAGAGTCAATCCCACAGTTTGGAGGAACCGACCGCCAAGCACCGGAAGCTGGACCCGGGGAGGAGGCCCTCCGATGGCGGGTCAAAGTTGATGATACCGCAGCTGGCTGGACACTAGCCGTAGAAGAACACCTGGGCGGGACCAGGCATGTCCCTCTTTGCAGACAAGCATATGTGCTCCCAGGAGCAGAGTCAAACCCGCAGTTTGGACGAACCGACCGCCAGAGCACCGGCACGAAGCCGGGCCGGCGGAGGCCTTCCGATGGCGGGTCACGTTTGCCATTCGATCAATGTCTTTGCAGACAAGCATATA
This sequence comes from Notothenia rossii, assembly GCF_949606895.1. NCBI lineage: Eukaryota > Metazoa > Chordata > Actinopteri > Perciformes > Nototheniidae > Notothenia > Notothenia rossii. Next base: position 44,333,947 of record NC_136901.1, on the reverse strand, counting down.
TGTGGTTGTTACGCAGGATCAAATAGGTAGTTTGATGAAGTAGGGTCCTGTGCCCGGAGCAAGGCCAATTGCTGAATGCCGCAGCCGACTAAGGCCGCTATGCCACAGTGGAGGATGAGAGAAACAAGTGTTTGTTTTGCATTCCGCGGCAAAGAGGGGAGGTGGAACTTCCACCCCGCTACGGAACCTGTGGTGGGACCCCTGAGTCAGACGGTTCGTCTTGGAAACGCTTCATATCGGTCGGCCTGGGAGGTAAGAGACACGCAGGGTAACGGACACGCAGGGTTACCCCCACGCAGCCCACGCAACACGGAGGAGGCAGGGGAGTCTGGTACCCGGAGGCGCATGGCCGCAACACCGCACTGGAGTCAGGGTTTCGAGTTTTTCGAGCCAGGTCCCAGTGAACGCAAGACTCCAGCAGGAGCCTCCAGCAGACCCCCCCGACGTTTCCCTCGTCCCTCCCGGCCATCAGAGTCGAACCCGCAGTTCGGAGGAACCGACCGCCAGAGCACCGGCACGAGGCCGGGCCGGCGGAGGCCCTCCGATGGCGGGTCGCGTTTGCCATTCGATCAGTGAGAAATCAGAAGAGGAAGGGGGAAGAAAAAAGACTAACTTGTCTTTTTGGAGAACCATCAAAAATGGGTGAAAATGAAAAAATGTATCCGAGAATAGTGCCCCATAAGGCGGGTAAAGTCCCCTGTCAACTCCCCTCACCTTCCTCCACACTCTGAAAAAGTCAGAGTTATTTTTTGGAGTTCCATCAAAAATGGGTGAAAATGAAAAAATGTATCCGAGAATAGTGCCCCATAAGGCGGGTAAAGTCCCCTGTCAACTCCCCTCACCTTCCTCCACACTCTGAAAAAGTCAGAGTTATTTTTTGGAGAACCATCAAAAATGGGTGAAAATGAAAAAATGTATCCGAGAATAGTGCCCCATAAGGCGGGTAAAGTCCCCTGTCAACTCCCCTCACCTTCCTCCACACTCTGAAAAAGTCAGAGTTATTTTTTGGAGTTCCATCAAAAATGGGTGAAAATGAAAAAATGTATCCGAGAATAGTGCCCCATAAGGCGGGTAAAGTCCCCTGTCAACTCCCCTCACCTTCCTCCACACTCTGAAAAAGTCAGAGTTATTTTTTGGAGAACCATCAAAAATGGGTGAAAATGAAAAAATGTATCCGAGAATAGTGCCCCATAAGGCGGATTGAGTCCCCTGTCAACTCCCCTTACCTTCCTCCACACTCTGAAAAAGTCAGAGTTATTTTTTGGAGAACCATCAAAAATGGGTGAAAATGAAAAAATGTATCCGAGAATAGTGCCCCATAAGGCGGATTGAGTCCCCTGTCAACTCCCCTTACCTTCCTCCACACTCTGAAAAAGTCAGAGTTATTTTTTGGAGAACCATCAAAAAGGGCTAAAAGTGTTGAAATGTATCCGAGAATAGTGCCCCATAAGGCGGATAAAGTTCCCTGTCAACTCCCCTCACCTTCCTCCAGAGCCCAGTTCAAAAACTTTAAGTTTGGTAAGAACCATGCTGGGGGGTCTCCAGGCAACAAAATGTATCCGAGCCAAAGTGCACATACAGCGGATGAATTCCTCCATGAAGTTACACAGCCGTTTTTTTTCTGAGTCCTCTCAAAAACCGGGTTTCCGATTTCGTGCAGAAGGTAGCTTGTAAAACATGAACGGTTTTTTACAACGGAGGAGGGGAAGTCTGGATTCCCCTCTCCGTTGTACCTTGCAACGGGGGAGGGGAAAAGTGTTCTCCAATTTTTCAGATCCCCTCTCCCATGTAATTTTAAAAGTTCATTTTTTGATTATTTTAACATATAATTGACCGTTTTCTTTCATTTTTTTTTCATTCCACGGGTGGGGGCCTATGGCAGGCTGCCTATGAGCTCCCAAATTTGGCCCGGATCATCCGGGATTTGTGGGATAAGCTCCATAAACTGACAAAGTCATCCAAACATGTCGCTTTTATAGCCCAAAGATATATCATGCAAATACATTAAAATAGTAAAAGGTACGATTGTGCTCGGCATTAACCGGAATTTGATTTATATAGCCCCCAAAAAATGATTAAAAATCGTTTTCGTGGGGAAAAGTGTTAAAACGCCTGATTAAAGCATTTGCGGGACACCAGCGGGCTCCAGACTAGTTTCATTGTGTCGGGGACCCTGGAGAACGATAAGACCCATCATTTAAATACAAAAAACACCATTAAAAGTCACTTTTAGGGGCAAAAAACAGCCTCTGTCCACTTCGTTAACAAACTGATGGGCAAATGGACAAAAGTGTGATTAAAGCATTTGCGGGACCCCAGCGAGCTCCAGACTAGTTGCATTGTCTTGGGGACCCTCCACAAGGATAAGACCCATCATTTAAATACAAAAAACACCATTAAAAGTCACTTTTAGGGGCAAAAAACAGCCTCTGTCCACTTCGTTAACAAACTGATGGGCAAATGGACAAAAGTGTGATTAAAGCATTTGCGGGACCCCAGCGAGCTCCAGACTAGTTGCATTGTCTTGGGGACCCTCCACAAGGATAAGACCCATCATTTAAATACAAAAAACACCATTAAAAGTCACTTTTAAGGGCAAAAAACAGCCTCTGTCCACTTCGTTAAAAAACTGATGGGGAAATGGACAAAATCGTGATTAAAGCATTTTGCGGGACCCCAGCGAGCTCCAGACTAGTTTCATTGTGTCGGGGACCCTGGAGAACGATAAGACCCATCATTTAAATACAAAAAACACCATTAAAAGTCACTTTTAGTGGCAAAAAACAGCCTCTGTCCACTTCGTTAACAAACTGATGGGGAAATGGACAAAATCGTGATTAAAGCATTTTGCGGGACCCCAGCGAGCTCCAGACTAGTTTCATTGTGTCGGGGACCCTGGAGAACGATAAGACCCATCATTTAAATACAAAAAACACCATTAAAAGTCACTTTTAGGGGCGAAAAACAGCCTCTGTCCACTTCGTTAACAAACTGATAGGCAAATGGACAGAAGGGGGAACACGGCCCAGCCGCTGCTCCGCTGCTCCAGACTATGTGCATTGTGTCGGGGAGCCAGGTCAAACCCCTCCATGCACACCGCCAGAACCAGAACCTCATGACCCTGGTGACCTTAAAGGTGTTTGTCTTTGTTTGTTTTTGTACTCCACATAGACAGGCAGGTGTTCAGCACCGCGGGCCCGCTGCTGCTGCTGCTGGAAGGTGGAACACTTTGAGTCTTTTTATTTTCTCTTTTCTCCCTGCTCCTGCACACACCTTTTGTTCCCCTCCTCTGCCTTACACATCCTCCCACGCTCGAGCACTCCTCACTCGGACTAAACCCCTCCATGCACACCGCCAGAACCAGAACCTCACGACCCTGGTGACCTTAAAGGTGTTGTCTTTGTTTGTTTTTGTATTCCACATAGACAGGCTGGGGTTCAGCACCACGCACAGAGCCTACCCGCTACCTCCAGGGCGCATCACCACATTTTACAAGCCAGGAAAGGTGCATGGATCCTGGGTAAACATTGATTAAGTGTTTTTAAATGTGTGGAACAGTGTTTTGTCACTTTCAAAACTCTCCTGTCATTGACCGGAGAATTTGGGTCGATGTTGTATTCAATCTGGCCATTAATATTCCAGTGAGACGAAGTACGTACATTGACCGGAGTGATCCCATGTTAATGTTGTCCAAATACCGGAACATTCCCTAACCCACCTCCGGGCTCACTTCCGTATAAATAGGAAGTAGGCCCTACTATCTACTCCCACTTTTCTTCAGCACTCCGTTGCAGAAGCATTGTCAGGCAAAAACAGTTCTGTTAAGAGCTACTTACCGTAACACAAGCATTCCTCCTAAAAAGCTTCTGTTTTCCGGTAAAATGGAGACTGGACAGGAAAGTCAAGGCTGTGTCAGGGATTGCCTCGTATGCGGAACGGGCTACATTATGAGTTTTGACAGGCACTCACAGTGTGAGTCCTGCCTGGGATTAGAGCATGCGAACGCTGCTCTCAATCCCGGGGTGTCTTGCTCGCATTGTGCCCGTCTCCCGCTGGCCCTCAGACAGCAGAGAGCGGACGCTCTCGCTGCTGCGGCCGCCGAGGACGATTGGCACGTCCAGGAGGAGTACTCCGGGGACAAAGCCCTTGATTTCCTGGATCCGAGTGGAGGGCACGAGTCGGACGACTACGTCCCCTCCATTCAGGGATCACCGGGTGATTCCCCCATCATCTCTCCCCTCCGGACGGAGGAGACAGGTATGGGGCCCGGTGCAGGGCCGGTGTACGTCCCAGTGATCCCTATCTCCGGCGCCACGGCGTTGCCATCGATCGGTGGGATCCTCCTAGAACTTCCGGAGATTATATCTAAGGCGGCCGCCTGGAGAAATGTCCCTGTTCCCCTAGCTCAGGAGAGCTCACCGCCGGATGATATGTCCGGGGTGTTCTCCCGGGTGCACAGGGTTAGGACTGACCCGATCTGGCCACGCTTCCCGGCCATAAGGAAGTACCAGGAGGGGGCAGCGAGGGACCCTGGAGCAATGAAATCTCCGATAGGGACATACGTGCCCCTCACGAGAGTGGAGGGATTCACGGACGTGAATTTCCCGACCGTGCCTCCTCTAGAGCCGAACCTCACGGCATTCTTTGGGGCTAGGCAGGCCAACACGGTTTCCGGACGGCAACCCATGTTGGCTGCCGCCAAAGATCGGTTTGTCGCCCGACAGACTGACCGCATGCATCAGTGTGCGTTCCAGGCGTCGGCGGCGGCAAACAATATAGCGTTGCTGTCAAATTCCATGGTGGAAATGTCAGAGCAGTCTAAAACCATGTCCTCAGTGGAGGCTGAGGAGATAGGTAAGGCGGCTAGTACTGCACTTACCCTGTGCGCAGCAGTTGCAGTCTCGCAGGCGCGGATTGCGACATGGGCGACACAGGTTCAACGGTACCTCTGGCTACAGCAGGGGAATATACCGGAGGGTGCAGGAAAGGAGCTGCTGGAGGCGCCAGTCAGTCCGGACGGACTGTTTGGGCCACAGTTCCACACCATGGTGGAGTCTATGAAATCTGCCGCGGAGCAGGCAGAAGACATAAGGCGTCACGCTAGCTGGCTTCAGGACAAACGTCCTCAGCAACAGCAGCGACAGCAACGACAGCACCCGCAGCCCCCGCAACAGTCTCAGCGAGGGCAGCGCGGGCAACGGCGAGAACAGCAACGGCGTCAGAATCGCCCTTCGGCAGCTGCAGGGGCTCCGTCCCAGGTCTCCGCTCCTCCGCCACAGAGGCAGGATCTGCAGGCGTCGAGTCGGAGGGGAAAAAGGAACCCCCGCTCCTGGTCTGCTCCTCCGAGGGAACCTCCGAGGAAACAGAACCGAAGATGACTCTTTGGGGGGGTTATGTGGGAAGAGAGAATTTTGAATAAAAACGATTCAAATCTCAACAGTGTGTCTGTAGCAACTGTGTCTCACATGTCCCCCACACTAGTCAGGCCGGCTGCCATTAATCTATTGGTTAAAAGGCAGCGGGACTTGTTGCATATTCCATCTGTTTTTTCCTTTTCGGGTAAAAGACAGAAGGACTCGCCGTTTGAGCCAGCTGTTTCTAATCTGTCGGTTAGAAAACAGCAAGGCTCGCTGTATAAGCCTGCGGTATTTAACCAGTCGGTTAAAAGACAACAGGGCTTGACATTTAAACCGGCTACTTCTATCCTTTCGGGTAACAAGCAGCGCAGTTTTTTCTCTGTTCCAGTTGTGCCTACACACAGTCGTATTAAGCCTAGCGCGGCTATTACGCACAAGGTGAATAGCACTGCACACACCTCCACGAGTTGGAGCATAAACCCGCCTCAGGGTCCTGTTGATGAGTCTTCTCCTAAACAGAGACAGGTTGAGAGCCGGTATGTGATGCAGCGTGTGGAGACCCCTTCAAAGCCCTTTAGGGCGGGGCCCCCCTTGGGTTGCTTCACGGGCAACGGCGGCAAGGGCTCTAGCATGGCTTGTCACCATGACTACCACAACACAACAAAAACAGGTACGCCCGCTCTCAGAGCGGTGCTCAGAGTGGAGGCGGCTATGTTTAATGGACGGATGGATGAGCAGGCTGATCAGCAGAGGGTACTCTCTGCAATTTGCCTTACCCCCCCCGCAGTTCGAGGGGATTCAGGAAACGCTCCTGTCATCCCAAGAACAGTGTCTTGCGCTCCAGTCAGAGCTGCGGAAACTCCTGTTAAAGAAAGCAATTTCCAGGGTTCCTCAGGGGAAAGAAAATCGGGGGTTTTTCTCCCGTTATTTTCTTATCCCGAAAAAGACCGGGGGGATGAGACCAATCCTAGATCTGTCAGCATTCAACAGGGTGATAATGAAAAGACCGTTTCATATGCTGACAATCAAACAGGTAATGGAGTGTGTTCACCAGGGAGATTGGTGCACCTCCATAGACCTGAAGGATGCTTACTTCCACATAACCATCATCCCAAAACACAGGAAATTCCTGCGTTTTTCATTCCAGGGAATAGCGTACCAGTTCAATCGACTGCCGTTCGGATATTCTCTGGCTCCACGCACTTTTTCAAAGTGTGTAGAGACGGCGCTGGAGCCGCTACGCAGAAGAGGGATGAGAGTGTTATTTTATCTGGACGACCTCCTATTGCTGGCCCGCTCCAGAGAGGAAGCTGCTTTACAGACGGTACAACTTGTATCTCATCTGTCAAGCCTGGGTTTCATAATCAATTGGGAGAAGAGCTGTCCTCTTCCCTCCCAGGTTATCATATATCTGGGGGTGGAATTCAACTCAGCCCGCATGAGAGCACGACTCTCACAGCGGAGAGTGGAGGATCTGACAGCTCTCCTCGGGCGCGTCACACCCGGCAGGGTGGTGACAGCCCTCTCCGTGATGCAGCTGTTGGGCATGATGTCAGCTGGTCACGTGGTGATCCCCCTGGGTCTCCTTTACATGAGGAGACTTCAGAGATGGTTTATTCGCCTGCGCATCGACCCCGTGCGTCAGAAGAGACACATGGTGTACATTCCTCTGTCCGTAGGTGTAGATCTGACCTACTGGAAAAATCCCCACGTCCTGTCAGTGGGGGTTCCCCTCGGCAGAGTGACGTCACACACCTCGGTGTTCACAGACGCATCGCTCTCAGGGTGGGGAGGAACATGCATGTCGCAGGCAGTGGGGGGACAGTGGCCGCCTCACATGTCCCTTCATATAAACGCGCTGGAATTACTCGCCATATGGAAAGTAATCCGGCACTTCGCCCCGTTGCTGTGGAATCATCATGTGTTGATTCGAACGGACAACAAGGCAGCAGCAGCATACATAAATCGTCAGGGAGGTGTACGATCAGCGCAGCTGCTGGACACAGCCAGGAGGCTGTTGTGCTGGGCGCGCACACACGTACTCTCTGTCAGAGCAATATTCCCGGCGAGCTGAACAGAGGGGCAGACCTCATGTCCAGAGGAGGTCCTCGACAAGGGGACTGGAGCCTCCACCCCGAGCTGGTCTCCCAGGTATGGAGCAGGTTCGGAAGAGCGGAGGTAGATCTGTTCGCTGCACGCGGGAACGCGCAATGTGCTCTCTGGTTCTCCCTGAGAAGGCAGGATCACCCCCCTCTGGGGGTGGACGCGTTCGCACACAGACCTTGGCCCAAGGTGTTACTGTACGCTTTCCCACCAGTCCCTCTGATCCCTCGGTTCCTGGACCGAGTGCAGGAGGAGCGGCTGATAGCGGTCTTAATAGCCCCGGAGCGCATGGGAGCGTCCTGGTTCCCCTGCATACAGCGGATGCTGTCAGGGAGACCGTGGGAAATTCCGTGGCGGGGGGATGCTCTCTCCCAGGTGGAGGGAGCGATCCACAGTCACCCAATGTTAGGCCAACGTTTGTGGGCATGGCCCCTGAGCGGGAACACTTAGAGAGGCTTGGCCTCTCTCAAGATGTTGTGAGTACTATTCAGGGGTCTAGGGCCGCGTCCACCAGGGCGTCTTACACAGCCAAATGGACAGCGTTCCAGCGTTGGTGTGTAGGGAAAGGCTTGGACCCCGTTACGTGTCCCCTGCCTCACGTGCTGTCATTCCTCCAGCTGTTGCTGGACAGGAATTTGGCTTATAGCACGATAAAAACATATGCCGCTGCCATTTCTTCATGCCACGTAGGTTTTGAGATCAGCACGGTGTTCAGTCACCCTCTGACAAAACGTTTTCTACGAGGAGTACAGAGACTCAGACCGGTGTCACGCGCTTTAGCGCCTCAATGGGATTTGGCTTTAGTGCTGCGCGCACTGGGTAAAGCTCCTTTTGAACCATTAGATCAGGTTCCCCTGAAGTTTTTGTCAGTCAAAGTAGCTCTGCTCTTAGCTCTGACATCAGCTAAAAGGGTGAGTGACTTGTCTGCTCTCTCGGTGGCTCCGTCGTGTCTCTCCAGATCCAAGGAGATGGCAGCCCAGCTGTATTACGCCCGAACCCGGCGTTTATGCCAAAGGTGATAACAAGCTCTTTTAGATCAAGAGTGATAACCTTGAAGGGCTTCTTTCCCCCTCCTCACATATCGGAGGAAGAAGCCACTTTTCATCTCCTCTGTCCCGTGCGCGCGCTGGCAGGCTATATTGCACGCACGGCTGCTTTACGCAAATCCCAGCGTCTGTTTGTACATTATAGAGAGCGCTCATTAGGGCAGCCTCTATCTACACAGCGCCTGTCACACTGGCTATGTGAGGCGGTGTCACAGGCGTATGTCTCCTCTGGGTTGGATCCCCCGGAGAACATTAAAGCGCACAGCACCAGGGGAGTTTCAACCTCTACGGCGTTGCACGGAGGAATGACAGTGGAAGACATTTGCACGGCTGCATCTTGGTCTTCACCCTGTTCTTTTATTCGTTTTTATTTGAGGGATGTCTCCCATTCCTCTCTGACACATTCAGTGCTGAATAGCCTGTCAGAATGAGTAATGTCGGGGTTTTTTAATTGCGTGCCCTCTCTCCGGCCGGTAGGCACTTAGAGAGCTGCCCTTTTTCCCCCTCTCTTGATCGTTTTATTTAAAGGAGACTCGGTCTCTATCTCTTATAAACGATAGGTAGCATAAGTAAGCCTACCCTCGTTCCCTTATGGAGAATATTCATTTTTTAAATGATATATTCCCTGGGAATGTGATGCTCCATTTTACGCAGGACGAAATGGACATGGGTTATTAACTGAGTAGGTGTGTTTTGTGCTTCTGGTAACGGACGGAACCAGTGGGGCGTAGACTACATCCTGCTTCGCCCTTAACCCAATAGCGATAGCCTTAGAGGGCGAAGCCTTATACGATATAGAACTGGGGTTACGTAATGTAACCCAGCTTCTATGAGTATAGGCGCAGCCCTCTAAGGGTCGGGCCCCACTGGCTCCGTGAATAGCTGAAGAAAAGCTGTTTGTGTGGGAGTAGATAGTAGGGCCTACTTCCTATTTATACGGAAGTGAGCCCGGAGGTGGGGCCCACGTCATAGGTGGGCGTGGATTAAATCTGTCAGTGCTGCACACGTGCAGGAGGGATTACCCAATAGCGATAGCCTTAGAGGGCTGCGCCTATACTCATAGAAGCTGGGTTACATTACGTAACCCCAGGTCTGGTGTCTTGCCTCTGTTGCATTCACTGAACACGGGAAATTACAGTTCTGCCGTCCTTTCTAGTGTCTTGATGAGGTTCACGTAAAGCACGGTTAATGTATTATATTATTGAGGTAGAATTGTCCGGGGCTACAGAAAAAACATTCGGGGCAGGCCAAAATATCATTTTACCAACAATGTGGAATTTATTGGCTACATATTACACAGATTATGCACAGCGGGAGCAGCAATAACCGTCAAATAATAATTCAGACAGGGGAGCTCCGCACCCCCTGCCTGCCGCTAGGGGGTGCTGCAGCGCCCTCAGCACCCCCCTTCCCGCGCCCATGTTGCTATCTGTATACTATGCTGCCGAAACATAATTTCAGCCAATCAGCGTCGTCAGATCTGATGCTCAAAGGGCGCCCTTTCAGCGCCCTGGCCTGTGTGTCTGTGAGTTGTTTGGGCTCGTATCCAGGGTGACGCTACAGTAGTTGTCTGCAGGTGTAGACTCCTGTGCTAGTGTATCGCCGGAGCTGTAGATTAACATTTACATGCTTATTGTAGTTGTAAGGGCAATGCCTGTGGCACCATGGAGTATATGTGTTGGCTGGACCTGTATTTTACAGGAAAGGAGTGATCAGAGGGTCGAGTTGTCGATTCTTGTTCAGTTTTCATCTTCCTCACCCTCTCAGACTTTGAGTTGCGCGCTGTTAAAGAGACGCGCTACCATGGAAACCAAACAATGGTGTAGCTGTATTAAAGTCCGAGTGGAAACAGTCGTGAGTAAATCAGATTTTGTCAGAAATCGCCGAAAATCGGGAGGGTTGGCAAGTATAACACACACACACACACACACACACACACACACACACACAATGTTCGTATTTAGTCTAATGATTTTAAATGGGAATTAAATCATTTGAGTCTTCCAAAACACCAGTGTTCCGCAGTCCCCCCCCCCCCCTCTAACATCACCAGAAGTCATAATTGAAGGGGTCATTTCTCAAAAACTCCCCCGGACCGCCCTAGTATGGTTTTGTCACCATTTCCACAGCCCCACCAAAAATATTTTCCACCAGCCGCCACTGCAAATTGTATTAAACGCAAATATAGCACTACAACAGTAGCAGAATATGAGCAGCAGCATGGAGGACATTATGAATTAAGAGTGTGCGGTTGTTTTACAAAAAATGGCGAAGCAAATTAAGTTGTTTGACAGGGGTAAAAAGTTCGGCCAACCAGTCAACATCTCAAACGAATGTTTGACGCACTCGCGTGAGGCAGTCGCAATTTTTACGGGCTTCCACTACCTGTTAGCATCTGGCATCAGTTAGCATCTAGCTCTCCTGCTTACAAACATTTAGCCATCCCTGCTTATACAAGTAGTAGTTTTAGTTGTCTGCGATCTGCGGAGGCCTACTCCCACCTGTCGAGTACGGCTGTGCTGAGGTGTTTATCCCCCGGAGACGTTGCGGAGAGACGGAGCGGCTCCACCTGTTGCTGCCTGCGATCTACGATCTACGGAGGCCTGCTCCCACCTGTAGAGTACGGCTGTACTGGAGAGGTTTTTACCCCGGAGTCGTCGCGGAGAGACGGAGTGGATCCACCCTTCGGGCTTGGCCTGCTTCCACCGGGCGTGTGCTGCTGTGAGGAGGCGGATTTTTACCATGGCTGGGGCCTGCTTTCCACCTGTCCTGGTTCTGCTGTTGCAGAGGCCTGCTTTCCACCTGTCCTGGTTCTGCTGTTGCAGAGGCCTGCTTGAACCCCGGGGATACCACGGAGGGACCGCTTCCACGCTGCTGCTTTCACCTGTCCTTTGCTGCTGTGCTGATTTGCTCCAGGAACATCGTGGATACTGTGTGATGATCTGGGGAAATGGCCCATATCGGGATTCTGCTGTGCCTGCTAACTGTTTTGGACTATGAGAAGACCTCTAGTCATTCTGAGAAGTCTAATGGACTCAGGTCTGTTCTGCTACCCGCAGTGAGCATCCCCTGCAAAGGTTCGGATGTGTTGCACAAACAATTACCGGTTGCCTTGTCACAGACAATCTGCTCCACAAAATATGTTTTTTTTTTTGTTTTCCTACGATGATGGTTCTTCAGGACTGCTTCTTAAGCTCTAATCACTCTCACAGACTTTTCTGGTGTTTCTAAAGTAGATGACGGTGTATGTGTGTCGCTGAAGAGGAAGAGATGCCTGTTTTTTTTTTTTTTATTTCTGTCAGGAAATGTCCAACCTAACCCTGGTCCGCCCAGTAGCAGTAGTCAGTTCTCTACTCCTGCTGATTTTAAAGCTAGGTCTGGGTTGGGTCTCATCCACTTGAATGTGCGCAGTCTGTTTGGTAAACTAGTTTTTGTCCGCATCTGGGCGAGCTCGACTGACGCTGACCTCATTGTTATATCAGAAACATGGCTAGATGACTCTATGTTGGCCTCTGACATCACCTTAAATGGTTATAATGTGCTCTGACATCGCCTCAAATGGTTATAATGTGCTCTGACATCGCCTCAAATGGTTATAATGTGCTCTGACATCTCCTCAAATGGTTATAATGTGCTCTGACATCGCCTCAAATGGTTATAATGTGCTCTGACATCGCCTCAAATGGTTATAATGTGCTCTGACATCGCCTCAAATGGTTATAACGTGCTCTGACATCGCCTCAAATGGTTATAATGTGCTCTGACATCTCCTCAAATGGTTATAATGTGCTCTGACATCGCCTCAAACGGTTATAACGTGCTCTGACATCGCCTCAAATGGTTATAATGTGCTCTGACATCTCCTCAAATGGTTATAATGTGCTCTGACATCTCCTCAAATGGTTATAATGTGCTCTGACATCGCCTCAAACGGTTATAACGTGCTCTGACATCTCCTCAAATGGTTATAATGTGCTCTGACATCGCCTCAAACGGTTATAACGTGCTCTGACATCGCCTCAAATGGTTATAATGTGCTCTGACATCGCCTCAAACGGTTATAATGTGCTCTGACATCTCCTCAAATGGTTATAATGTGCTCTGACATCGCCTCAAATGGTTATAATGTGCTCTGACATCGCCTCAAATGGTTATAATGTGCTCTGACATCTCCTCAAATGGTTATAATGTGCTCTGACATCTCCTCAAATGGTTATAACGTGCTCTGACATCGCCTCAAATGGTTATAATGTGCTCTGACATCTCCTCAAATGGTTATAATGTGCTCTGACATCGCCTCAAACGGTTATAATGTGCTCTGACATCGCCTCAAACGGTTATAATGTGCTCTGACATCTCCTCAAATGGTTATAATGTGCTCTGACATCTCCTCAAATGGTTATAATGTGCTCTGACATCTCCTCAAACGGTTATAATGTGCTCTGACATCTCCTCAAATGGTTATAATGTGCTCTGATATCTCCTCAAATGGTTATAATGTGCTCTGACATCTCCTCAAATGGTTATAATGTGCTCTGACATCGCCTCAAATGGTTATAATGTGCTCTGACATCTCCTCAAATGGTTATAATGTGCTCTGACATCTCCTCAAATGGTTATAATGTGCTCTGACATCTCCTCAAATGGTTATAATGTGCTCTGACATCTCCTCAAACGGTTATAATGTGCTCTGACATCTCCTCAAATGGTTATAATGTGCTCTGACATCTCCTCAAATGGTTATAATGTGCTCTGACATCGCCTCAAATGGTTATAATGTGCTCTGACATCTCCTCAAATGGTTATAATGTGCTCTGACATCTCCTCAAACGGTTATAATGTGCTCTGACATCTCCTCAAATGGTTATAATGTGCTCTGACATCGCCTCAAATGGTTATAATGTGCTCTGACATCGCCTCAAACGGTTATAATGTGCTCTGACATCGCCTCAAACGGTTATAATGTGCTCTGACATCTCCTCAAATGGTTATAATGTGCTCTGACATCTCCTCAAATGGTTATAATGTGCTCTGACATTGCCTCAAATGGTTATAATGTGCTCTGACATCGCCTCAAATGGTTATAATGTGCTCTGACATCTCCTCAAATGCTTATAATGTGCTCTGACATCGCCTCAAATGGTTATAATGTGTATCGTACTGACCGGCCTAATAAAGGTGGTGGCGTTGCCATTTATGTTAAGAATAAGTTCAGTGTATCCTCATTAGTTTCCAAATCTATCAGTAAGCAAATCTATCAGTAAGCAACTCGAATGTGTGGCAACAGGTCATGGTGGTGGGCTGCTACAGACCCCCCTCAGCTGGCAAGGACTCCTTGTCTTCACTAGCAAATCTTTTATCGCAGCTAGACTAAAGGAAACAGTGCTACTTGGAGATTTGAACTGGTACTGGTTAATTGCAGTGTCAGAGGATTTTAAAAACCTTTGTATCTCTTTGAATGTTACTCAGATTGTTGACAGTCCTACTCGCCCTAACATTAAGTCCCCTAATAAATCCTCCCTAATTGATCTCATTCTAACTAATGTTCCCTATAAATACTGATCTGTGGGAGTATTAGTGAATGATCTGAGTGATCACTGTGTTGTAGACACAATCAGGGACACTAAGGTCCAAAAGGTTAAACCTCGTATTATTATTAAGAGAGACACAAAACATTTTGTGGAGCAGGGTTTTGTTCATGACCTGTTTGAGTTTGATTGGGGAAAAATTGAGCTGTGTGCTGATGTAGAAACTGCATGGTCTTATTTTTATCTTGGTTTTATGGAGATCATTGATAGACATGCACCCCTGCATACATTTAGAGTGAAGGGACGAAACAATCCTTGGTTTCCTGCTGAACTGTCCAGTCTCCTTCATGAGAGAAACAAGGCCTGGGCAAAGGCTAGGCAATCAGGCTCAGAGGTAGAATGGCTGTGTTTCAGGCAGCTAAGGAATAGCTTCACTTCACATCAAAAGTGCTAAGTCTAAGTACTATTTGTCAGTTGCCACAGAAAACCTAAATAATCCTAGGAAATGTTGGAAAGCCATAAAATCGATATCCACCGGTGAGATCCGTAATGAGCTACCTCCGTGCCTTACCACAGCATCTGGCTCTATATCGGACAGGGCTACTATGCTAAATTGCTTTAATGAGCATTTTGTGTCCTGTGGCTCTCTGTTTGATTCTGTCACTGACTGTGCTTCTGTGAACACTCCAATCCGTGACTCTGAACAAGGTGGTCTGGAAAACCCTTTCAGTTTTACTCCTTTTACTGTTGATGTTGTTCGTGAAGCTTTAACCAAGTTAGATCCTAGGAAACCGGCTGGCCCGGACAACGTAGAACCTTTCTTTTTAAAGATAGCTGCAGATTGAATTGCTCCTCCTCTCACTACTCTTTTTAACCTCTCCCTCAGCACAAACACAATTCCAAAAGTATGGAAGTCAGCTTATGTCTTATCTTTACTAAAAGGAGGGGAGGCAACTATTTTAAATAACTATAGGCCAATCTCTAAATTGTCAGTTCTGGCGAAAGTGCTCGAACGCCTATGAGTGAACAGGTAAAGGTGTTTTTATGTATAAATGATATCCTGTCTAAACATCAGTCAGGCTTCAGAAAGCAACACAGCACCATCACTGCCACAATGAAAGTGGTGAATGACATTACGAGTATTTTAGATAATAAGCAGAGTTGTGCAGCTCTATTTATTGACCTGTCCAAAGCGTTTGACACCGTCGATCATTGCATCTTAAAGCAGAGGCTACTCAGTATTGGCATATCCAGCCATGCAGTGTGTGGTTTGTGAACTACCTCTCTGAAAGGTCCCAATGTGTTCACTTTGATGGGCTGTCTTCTGAGTGGTTAAACATTACTAATGGTGTTCCTCAAGGTTCTGTTTTAGGTCCACTTTTATTCTCCATATATATCAACAGCTTAGGTGAACATGTGGATGAAGCTACTTTACATTTGTATGCGGATGATACCGTGATGTACTGTGCAGGTCCCTCCATTCAGGAGGCTGGTGTTAAATTAAAGGCTGTTTTTAACATTATTCAAACTCAGCTCTCTGAACTAAAGCTTCTTTTAAATGTGGATAAAACCAAGGTAATGCTATCTTCAAAAGCTAAAAAGACACCAGAGCCTGTTTTAGATATTGTAACTATGCAAGGACAAGTACTCAAAGTGGTTACCTGTTATAAATACCTAGGTATCTGGCTTGATGACTGTCTCTCTTTTAAACTTCATGTCAATAACCTGCTTAAAAAGCTGAGGGTTAGGCTAGGTTTCTTTTACAGGAACAAGTCCTGTTTCTCACTTGAGGCCAGGAAAAGGCTCTGTGACCTTTTGACCTGTGCTGGACTATGGTGATCTGATCTATATGAATGCACCTGCCCATTGACTGGTCAAGTTAGATGCCGCCTATCACAGCGCACTGAGATTTGTTACTAACTGTAAAGCACTTACTCATCACTGTACCCTGTATACCAGGGCAGGTCTGCCTTCACTAACTGTACGGAGGCTCAGTCATTGGTACATGTTTATTTATAAAGCTTTGTTGGGTAAACTCCCGTATTATATCTGCTCTCTGATCACACAGAGAGTTGCAAGCAGCTATTGTCTGAGATCTCATGATGTAGTATTGTTAGATGTGCCAAGAGCAAGGACTGTCTTAGGTAAGACACTTTTATGTGCGCAGCTCCACTTGCTTGGAACAATCTTCAGCAAGAATTCAAACTGAGCAGTCTCATTCCTCTGCATGTTTTTAAAGCTAGGCTAAATGAAATGCTCGTTGATACGATGGGCACTTGTAAATGTCTATAACTATGTAAATGTATCCTGTAAATATAATGTATGATGTCCTTTATTGTTTTATGTTTCATGTGGAACCTATATGCTGCAGGTCTCCATTGAAAAAGAGATCTATGATCTCAATGGGACCAATTTCATTCAATAAAGGTTTGAAATTAAATGAAATGAGCAATACATGTAAATTATGTAAACCAGAGCGACCAATCCGTGCACGGCCACCCGAGGTGATTTATTTTGCATTTGCATTAGTGCGTCTCTTAATATATATTTTTTATAAAAAGGCAAACTATGGATCTTAATTAACTCTAAAGTAAGGCTGTATGATGCCTTTGCAGCAAACATGTCACGAACAACATTAAAAAAACTAAATCATCTTGGAAAGGAAGTTTACCTCAAACAATAAGCTTTAACAGAATCAACAGTCCACTCCACAGTGAATACACATTTAAAGCTATATCTAAATCTGCAATAATTTAAAATCATTACAAATGTAAGTAATTTCTTTGTTTTTAGAGCTCACCCTCCTCGGCGTAGTCTCTTCCGAACGTCCTTCTGCCGTGTCTCCAAACTCTCTGACTGCTGTTAACTGCGATCCTAGTACTAGACTCCTGGTACTAGGATGGGTTAAATGCAGAGGCCAAATGCCACTGTGTGCTGTGTGCTCTGCATGTGTGACCATTAAAGAGGGTTTCATCCCTCCCAATTCTAATTCTATTCTATCTGATGCAAATATATTTAAATTCACATCCATCATCAAGGTGTGTGAAGCACAGGTGAGAGCAGGACTGTGTTTTTCATGCATACTTAATAAAACCTTTTTACGGTAGATTAATAAAGGCAAATTATGTCTCGCATTATCGTGTTACCGGGAGGTCAGACTGCAGAGACAGCAGCTGCATTGTTTGAATATCATTCCAACTATCATCGGTTTGTCATTTCTATAAATATGACACAACAAAACATAACAGAACACACAGAGTAAGTCATTAAGACATTTATTATTTTTAAAATAAAGTGATTACATATATTGGTATACCATAATATGATTAGACAACATTAAATTATAATATAAGATCCATTACATTAGAACTGGTTTGTGAAAACAAAAGTTAAATATCTTAAACATCAAAAACACTAAAATGAATTTCCAAAATGTAAAAAACAATCAGCCGCTAAAGATAAAATCGGTGCTAACAATGTAGTAATCGGTAACTTATCAATCAACAACATTGATATTTAGCTTGACTTTCATCTGGAATAGTATCATATTTGTCTCAATATGTGCGAAGCAACTAATATTAGCATGTTAACACGTTACATTTAGCAACCAATAGTGATGAAAAAAGCCTTTTATCAGTAATGGAGTGCCACAGGGCTCTACTTTTGGTCTTCTATTATTTATATTGAATTTAAATTACATTTTTGCGACGTGATGTCATACAATGTTATACCAAATGTACTTATAATATAAGATACATCATAATATAAATGGTTAATGCACACACAAGTCAATCATCTTTAACCGCCAAAACAAGTTCTCAAATAGTAAATTAAAGGAAAATCAATAACTGAACATAAGATAATCATTGAGTTTGGTTTTTTTCCAACTCAAAAAGCTGACCTATACATTCAAGAGTATCCGTCTCATTACTCAGTCAGATATACAGTATGTGGTTGCATCCAAAGTAATGTTTACTTATCAACAGGCTATTCCCAAAGATTTCCAGATATTTCCTTTTAATCTTACACTTATTTCAAATACAGATGTTAGCTTACAGTACAAAGCCTTCTCTACATCTGCTCATAACCTTTAGAACTTTAAATTATAATCCAACTCTCATCCTGATTCAGTGTTCCGCGTAGAAACAGCAGAGGTCAAATCAAACTGCTGGGCAGAGCGAACCAGAATGAAAACATTGTAACAACACACACAGTACTGGTGCTCAGTACTCTTGAAACACTCAATGCATAGGTGATCAGACCTCCCCCAAACTTCAACAACAGCGCTCCCATTATGGCCATGATGGTGTAGAAAGCCCTCTGCTTTGATTGGTCAACCCGCTCCCTAGTCCCGCCCCCTGGCCCTGGACGCTTGAGAACATAGAGAACAGAAATGCTGCAGAAAAAGAGGACACACAAGAGTAAAACCAAAAAGCAGACAGTCACGGATGCATGAAAATAATTGATATCTTTATACCAAAAGGGAATATATCCATAGCTAATAAACCAAACACATCCAATGCTGATGTTCCTGATCCTGACCCCGCCCCCCTGCCTCAACCCCAGGTAGGTGAGGGGGTGAACAACAGCCAGGTAGCGCTCCACACAGGTGAGCAGGTGAAACAGAGCCTGTCCAACAGAGGTGTAATTCAAAAGTGAATTCCCAACATCAAACGTCACCTTGTGATAGAAATAGCTGCCAGTGAAGTAGAGGGTAAGCCCCAGTAGTTCATTCAACTGCATGAAGGTGGAGTGATAGGTGAAGTGGTCAGAGTGACTTGTAGCCGTTGAACTGGAACGTGGTTTCCTCGACTTTTGGAATCCCAGGTACGCGACGAGGATGATGAGTGGGAGTAGGAGGAGGGTGTATAATATGGCGGCAACACAGAGGATGAAGGATGTGAGGTTGAAATCTAGACATTTGTTTAGAACGAAGTATTCATCAAAGAAAGGATAGAGGGGATCATCAATGTCAGAAGAGTTGTTGGACATGTTTGTGTAAATGGAGGCCTGGGATGAAGAAAGAGAGGAATCACCAATAAAAAGGGAAGGGGGTGTTGAGGAGAGAGAGACAAAATGTTACCTTCTGTTCATCTTGCAGAAACGGCAAAATTGTTCTCAGAGAGATTACCGGTGTTGAATATGCCACCTCAAATAAACATTTAACAATGATAATGATTTCCCAACATATTTGTTTATAAAAAAGACTGACTATGGATCTTAATGTGTGAGAACATTAAAGTGCAAACAACCAGCAGACCAGATTTAATCAAAATAAAAAAACGAAATCACCTTGGAAACAAAGTTAATCTCAATTCATCAGCTTTAACATCATCAAGTCTACTCCAAAGTGAATACACACAAATGACTAAATGCAATCTCAAAATATCTGAAAGTAAATACTATATTTATATATATATTATTTGTTTTTAAAGATCACCCACCTCAGCAGAGCTTCTTTCGATCGTCATTCTTCAGCGTCTCCAAACTCTCTGACTGCCGTTCACTGCGATCTGATCCAAATATATTGAAATTATTATCTGTCATCAAGGTGTGTGAAGCACAGGTGAGAGCAGGACTGTGATGTTCATGCATACTTAATAATACCTTTTTTACAGTAGATTCAAACAGGCAAATGTATTCCTTTGCATTATCATGTTACCGGGAGGCCAGACTGCAGAGACAGCAATAGCATTATTTGAATATCATTCAAATTATCATTTGTTTGTCATTTCTATAGATCTGACACAACAAAAACACAACAGAACACACAGAGTAATTCATTAAGACATGTATTCATTCTTTAAAATAAAGTGATTACATACATTGTTATACGATAAAGTGATTATACAACATTAACTTATAATATAAGATCCATTATATTAGAACTGGTTTGTGAAAACAAAAGTTAAATATCTTAAACCTCAAAAACAATATAATAAATGTCCAAAATGTAAAAAACAATCAGCAGCTAAAGATACAATCAATGCTAACAATGTAGTCATCAGTAACGTATCAATCAACAACATTGATATTTAGCTTCATTCACAAATACAGAAAGACAAGTTTCATGGACTTTCAGTTGTGTTTTGAAGAGCATTTGAACACATCAATATTTTAGATCAACTAAAGTATATCTAATCTTGTAATTCAATAATATATAGTCTTTATATATTAAATAATCATAATTATAATGTAAATGTTTACATTACACTTCTTTATTTGTTATGCTCATACTTTTACCTTTACAATCGTTTGCTTTAATATGCTGTATATTTGTTGTATATTTTTGTGTTTGCTTCCTCCTGCTCCCTTTCGGACACATACTGTATGATTTATTATTATTATTAATATGAAGATATTATTAAGATAAGATAAGATGTTACTTTATTGATTGAACATTTTAGTTTAGAGTGTGCTGTCCCACGGTAATTCAGAAGGCTCACAGCTCACATTGCGACCATTATTTAAAACAATAGGTGCTTTCACACCGTCTACAGTTTGATTTGTATAAAGGGAGCTCTGTGGCCAGTGTTCAAATTACCCATTTGCTTTGGGGGGAGCCCTATTATTCAGTGCACATCCTGCTACTAAATATATCACACGCACACTCTGTTGACTGGCGCAGCAGCAGTTCAATAAAGTTGGAACGATATTGGCAGATTCAGATTTCACGGATCAATAACTCATGAACAAAACGTTATTCAGACACAAATGACGTCTCCTAAGTACCGTGGTAAGGTTGACAACGAACTACATTTTTATCAACAAAAAGCCAATACGTGCTGTCCTCCAAACTGGAAACATTACATTGGTCTCTATCCGCACCCGGAGAAGAGTGCTCAGGGACCGTCTGCAAAGTGCAACTCCGAAAAAAGAGAATACAATAATATTCAATCACTATTATACAGCTTATTACTACCAAACTCACTACACACATCAATAGTCTCCTGGTGGTCAGACTTCAGCAGAGAGTTTGGAAGAATGTGCTTTTGAATAATTTTGGTGAATATTTCTAATGTAAAATCTTCAATAAATATGGCATCATCTTCAATAACGTTACTATTATACAGTATATGTATACCAAACTCACTACACACATTAATAGTCTCCTGGTGGTCAGACTACAGCAGAGAGTTTGGAAGAATATGTTTTTGAATAATTTTGGTGAATATTTATAATGTAAAATCATGGCATCATTTTCAATAACCGTCTATACCTCCTGGATCATGGGTGTAATCCTAGACGGCACACGAGAGCAGATGGCCAGGCAAGAGGTAAAAAAGGTGAGTGAAACTGATTATTCATCCCTTTAGTACTGTAGGCTTGAGAAAGGAGACTGAACTGTGTCTACAGACAACTTCCAGTGTTATTATAATCATGCAGTTTTTGGAGACATTTGTGTTGTTTTTAACTAATACATTTAGAATATAAATTTCCCTTTTTTTCTTGTTCCTGTTGAGAAAATAAAAAATGAATACTGTGTAAATGAAATTATTGTTTTGCACCTGTATATTATAGAAAATAACACTTTAAACCCTAGGTTTTTCAGGTCACATTTGATCTATATGATGGAGCCATTGGATTTGTCAATATAAGAAATCAAAACCAAACCATATTCTTCCAAACTCTCTGCTGTAGTCTGACCACCAGAAGACTATTGATGTGTGTAGTGAGTTAGGTAGAAATATACTGTATAATAGTAACGTTATTGAAGATGATGCCATATTTATTGAAGATTTTACATTAGAAATCTCCCCCAAAATTATTCAAAAGCACATTCTTTCAAACTCTCTGCTGTAGTCTGACCAACAGGAGACTATTGATGTGTGTAGTGAGTTTGGTAGTAATACTTTATAATAGTGAAGTGATTGAATATTATTGTATTCTCTTTTTTCGGTGTTGCACTTTGCAGACGGTCCCTGAGCACTCGTTTCTTCTCCGGCTGCGGAAAGAGACCAATTTAATGTGTCCAGCTTGGAGGACGGCGCATATTGCCTTTTTTTTTTATCAACATGTGATTGTAGTTGTCAACCTTACCACGGTACTTAGGGGACGTCATTTGTGTCTGAATAACGTTTTGTTCATGAGTTATTGATCCGTGAAATCCGAATCTGCCAATATCGTTCTAACTTTACTCAACTTGCAGCAGCGTGGATTCGATCAATTGCTATAAAAACACTCTTCTACTAATACAGACGGTGTCACTATGCCGGCGGATGTGGCCGTTGTTGAAGCCTCTTCAGGCTCCGCATCGGCAGGCCTCTCCCTCGGTGTGGAGCTGTCAAGCTCGACCCTAACGCCGCTTACAAGCCGGCCAACTAAAAGTTGTTTTCCGTTCACGTTGTCATTTTTAGACTCCTTCGCTTCTTTGCTTGTGAATCCAAAAGCTGTGACGCTTGGCTGTTTTCGTTTTGCCATATTTTTTATTCCAAAGCCAAAGTTAAACAAATATCAATATGAACATTTCAAATACCGCGCCGGCATCACCGCCATAACCATAGCAACGTAAGTAAGAATGCAGCGCCGCCACGTACAGATGGCAACACCCAGACATATTCACAAATATAAAACAAATATTCAGAAACTGTAATGAACAATAACTATTATTTATTTCAAGAACTGTTATTTACAGAAACTCAACATTTCTAATCTGTGACACAAATATGCACGATTGTTTTGGCCTCCCCCTATTTATCTCAAAGTCAGCCTTCAGGGGAGCTCCCTCCCTCTTCGGGGGAGCCAAGCTCCCCCTAGCTCCCCCCCATTTCGAACAGTGTCTGTGGCTGAATGGCCAGCGATTAGGTGCGGCGCATTTATCATAGGTGATCAGAGCTAACTGCCTGCCGTCAGATTTCATTTAAAAAACAGATCTGATTTTAAGACTACTTCTGCGCTCATAAAGAATGATAAGAATAAGAATAATGCGTATTGAACTGGTTTCATTAATTAGTGAGTTTATTTAATACTAGAACCGCCAATCGGGTCAATTTGTGTGATGTGTGTTGTGTGTGTGCAATGTAACTTTGTTTCAATAAAATATTAAAGTCTCCCAGTCCGTGACTTTTCCTGAAAGTGTGTTATGTAGCACCCTATGTTGTTAAAAATTGCATTCTAATAGCAGGATTTTACGGTTTTAGGTAGGCCTATACAAAAACCTCTGGCGGTTCTAGTGTTAAGGTAATTAGGTACAGTAGAAGCCCTTTTTTAGCAGTAACGAATTTAGCAGTTGAACAGTCAACTAACTGAGGGTCACTTGCAATGACAGTGTTGTGTCTAACTGTAAGCTTGTCACTCAGAGTAACCTACCGTTAATTTAGCTGCTGGAGAAGAAAGATCAGGGGGGGAGGGGGGGAGAGAGCTGTGGTTGATGGGCCATTAGTTGTGTAAATATACAGCTGAGAGCTGCCGTTTCATTCAGACTGTTTAAAAAACGGTAACAACGGACTATTTTTCTTAGCGGATGCATGTCAATTTAAATCAATTCACACAACTATTTTTTAAATCAATAAAAACATTTTCTAAATCCATAAAAGCATTTCAATTAATATTGGGAGTCATGTCGTTACTTTGTTGAGAATGTGGCCATGTAATAAGCGGGATAATTTGCAGCGACTTGTTCCTTATGGGGAAAATAACACCCTTCATCCAGATGAAGATCCCTCCTCTACACTTTGGGATCCTGATCTGCCGACGAGGCTCCATTAAAATATAAATATTTTTAGTGAATTACTGAGTTTAGGCACGTTAATAACGTTTTAATGAAGTTGAATACAGTATATTCATATGTGTCAGTGATTTCATGTCAATTCGGTGAACATAAACATAAATGATCGTGTTAAAGATGATGATTAAATTAGGATTAAAAATCGAGAGCCGGGCTGCATTTCCTCCCGTTCGTTTTTTTCGACTAAACAACATTATTTAGTTAAATAACAACATGGTGATGTTTTGTAAATGATTACATGTCTCTTATTTAGCACAGCAGTATGATATCAGTGACATATGGATCTTAACAAAGTTCCGCTGTACATCCAGCATACTGTATCTGACTTTATTTCACATGAGCTCCAGTGTGGAACCCCACTGCACCCCCTGGTGGATCAATGATCCATTGCAGCTGGCTCATTATAATTACATTTATCTATCACGGGGGCGGTCTCAAGTCAAGCTGGAGGTTTTCCCTTGAGCGAGGGCAGATCACGTACCAATCACGGCCCTCGCATTTCAAACTGTCTGAAATGAATCGCTACATCTGTAGAGGACGAAGAAGTAGAGAGGGAGGAGGAAGAGGACGTTGATAAAGGTGTTAACTTCAAAGATGATCAAACTGCCCAAGGAGTCCAAGCATGCTGTGTGAAAGGAAAGGCTGGGGGAGGGGAGGGTCGCGTTGAAGGAGGATGAGTTCATCGCCTGGAGAGAAGAATGGGAGTCAAAATATGGACATGCAACTGTTTGGTGGGCAGGTATGCAAAAGAGATGCTTAACAGGGCGTCATGCACCAAGTCTGATGTTCTACTAGGATTTCGAGCCTACAGCTCAAGATGAAAATCTAAAAACATCTATCATCTCCAACGTGCTTTTTTCTGGTTTTGCATCACATTAACAACTCCCATCTTTACTTTACTTAAACATTTTCAAACTTCTCTTACATTGTTGGTATTAATACTTTTGAATCCATGACTTGAAGCTCTTACATTTGCGCACAACCGGTATCTTTACTTAGATTTAAAGGGGGTTAACTGTGCTCAAATCGCAGAGGGTTTTAAATCTTGGAACACATAGAGATAAGAGAGATTTAGGATAAAAGCCCAATCATCTTACGTGTTAGAGGCCCATAATGTAGTTATTTAGTCAAGCCACAATGAGGTTTAAACATAAACAACTCCACCTAACTCTTATGTGCTGTGAGTACAATATATTCCACTGATGACCTAAGACCAAAGCATGACAAGACCAATCCATTCTTCATTAGTAACTCTTTGGTTAAGGCAGAGGGTAACATCATTGGTGAGAACCAGTAAACAAAGACTGTGTATACCAATGAATACCATGTCAATAACAATTGGTACTAGATTTACATCACATTCAAATCGACAAACCTTTTTCATGGTGTTTCCTGTTTCCACCGCTGACTGCAGTACACAGCTGTCTGCTTTAAAGATATAAAGTTAGAGTAGGTGTGACTGGATTACACGGAGGAAAATAGACCTGGGAGTTATTTGCATTTTACAAAACCAACAATAAGTCTGTGTCTAGAACCGCATCCATTATAGATCTACAGAAAAACAAAGCTGATGCTGGTTCCTCACATGGGTGAACATCCAAAAACAACACACAAACCTTAGTACATTATGCACGCTGTCACTTTGTTACAAGACATGTTCAACTATCCATCTATTCTGCAACACTTTTATAATCAAAGATGTGCAAAGAACCTTCTCGATGTCATTGTGACTGGGTCACAGTCTTTAAAAAAGTAAGTCTATAAAGAAAGTCTTATCACCTATGTTGTGATGCAAGTTGGTCCTTGTTGGTATTCCTCTGGACATTTGGGTCCATTTCTGTGCAGGGACAGGAAGTCTGAAGACACCTAGTTCAGAATTTTGGAGGAAACCTTGACTAGAACATGTTTGTTGACCCCAGACCTCAGGCTAACAACCACAAACACATTCAGAAAAGCATTGATTTCTAGACCAGTGGACAGAAAGTGATAAAAAGCTGAGTGATATCAGAGTTTCAGGATTCCTGCACACATTAGCAAGCAATAGCAACATCCTACATCCCTTTACTGTCAAAGAAGCCTGAGCAATATCCTCTAATGTCTTGCCAGTAACGTTATTCTGTCTACTCATCAAAAAAAGATGACCGCGCCGCTGTCTTTGGCTGCTCGTTGTCGCTCCTGTTTGTCTCTGATTGTGTCTCTGTGTACGTATGATGTCCAAGCCACTATCATCTGCGATCGTCAAACACTTCTGAATATACAAGCCTCTGTCTTGGATTTATACTCCTGGGATGCCGGTCAAAGATTCTTTCACCGCTCTCTATTCTCTCAACCACCTGAAGATGTATGGGCTCGGCCCTCCGGCTATCACACTTATCTACTAGTGGAATAGATTCCATCTGTTTGAATTCAATTTGAACTTTTTATTGTGTGTGAGTAGTCAGGGTTGTGTTGTTCAAATTGGATTCTGTGTGTTTTTATACTCCTGCTGCTTTGCTTCAAAATGCAAACAAAAAGTAAAAATTGTTAAAGTTTTATAAACATTTGGTTTTATGCTCTTTGTAAAATATGTAATTTTTTTGACAATGCTCTTCTTCCAAACTTCAAAAGGGTTGTGTTTTAAACAGCGCCTACACACCTGAAGACTCCGAGGACATGCAGGTGTTCTGGGTTGAGGTTACAAAGTCAATGTCTAACAATTGACACTTTGTTTTTGTTCAAGTTTTCTTAAAAAAAACATAAATAAAGTGTGCCAACAAACTAGATTTGGAGTTGCTTTATTTCCAAAGTGTTGAACTATCTCTTTAAACACTAGGACTGACCCTGCGCCTTCTGAAAACTAGAACGCATTAACAACATTTGCCTGCCTTGATTGATCGGCAAAGTCCGACGTCTGTTGTGATATATGCAAATGTCTGCTACCGTCCGTCATGCTGTCACATTTAACAACGAGCATGTACACTAGGGGTTTCACAACTACCAATATTTACTAGTCGACACGTTTTTTCAATAGCAGTCGACAAGTCGACTAGTCGTTACGTCATAATAAAGACACACAAAGAGAGGTGTACAATTGTATTTTATATTGGAACTCATACAGTAACATTAAACACTGCATTTTAATTTGTGTTACATGAGTAAATAACAAACAGTAACTGGACTCACCAAAATCGACAGCAAAAAACTCTTGTTTACATAAATGCCACGTAAATCCAGTGCGCAACACTTCGCTGTCCTCCACGATAACGTCCACCTTTCCATATTTTTGGTTTGGTATGAACAACAACGCATCGACATGTGAGGGAAGGAGGCTTGACCGCTTTCGGGTGACAGTGTTGCCTGCCAGGGAAAAAACCCTCTCACTCGGGGTGCTTGTGGCTGGAATAGCCAGGTAGCTCCTCGAAAGCGGGGGAAGCGGTGCACGTTTTCTGCCCACCACTCCAGTGGATTATCCATTGTGGGGATATGCGGTGTCCGCTGGCAGTAATCCCGTAGCTCATCATCCGCATCACTGTTGACCCGTGTTTTCTTGCTGTTCGTTTGCCTCTGTTCAGTGCTGACGCCGGTCCGTTGCTCACGGATGCTAGCATTACTGCTAGTGCTAGCTGTCGGCAGCGGGTGTTTCATCTTCAGATGGTTGCGCATAGCAGATGCATTTGTATTGTACTTCAGTACAGCTGTACACAGCTGACACTTCACTGTGGAGTTGGTTACATCTTCGTTGAAGTACTGCCATACATAAGAATGTCGGACGTGTTCTGGAGC
The DNA here is from genome assembly GCF_949606895.1 of Notothenia rossii. Lineage (NCBI taxonomy): Eukaryota > Metazoa > Chordata > Actinopteri > Perciformes > Nototheniidae > Notothenia > Notothenia rossii. The sequence continues at coordinate 44,306,424 of NC_136901.1, read as the reverse complement.
ATTTTGCAGCACCTCGTTTACCTCCATTTTTTTCACGACTAGTTGACTAGGGCCTACAGCGCCGACTAGTGGTAAAGGTAGTCGACTAGTCGATTAGTTGGTGAAACCCCTAATGTACACACACACACACACACACACACCCCTACTGGTTTTTGTGAACTAGAAGGACACTTTGACCCAAACACGTTTTTTCCTTCATTAGAAGGACACCCCTTTCCACTAGCTTTACAAAGATGTTTTGAATATCAAAAAATCTATTTTGAGCCATACAACACAAATCCCACTTCAAATGTCCAATACACATAGCACAACTCAAAATACAACAACCTGACACCATGCTTAATTAGGAGGACAGCAGATAATGAGCTGCATAAGCCCCGCCCATGACACAATGGTTATTTGGGAGGACAGTAGCTATACAACACACAAACATGTCACTGAAGTGTATTAAAGGGGCAAACATGATTTAATGGAACATAACTTTACACAAACAAGTGTTGGATTGTGCATTACAAAAACAAACCTTTTATAAAGGGACAAAATGTTTTGCACAACAGCATAGGAATACCTGATTTGTGATGTAATATTTTAAAATGAGACAATATAGTGCACCATAGATATATAGCTTAAAAGTATGTTAATGTATATGTATGTTTATGTGTTTTAGTTATTGCTTGCCTCCTGTTTCCAATCTGTTGTTTTCATGCAAATGTAGAACCACATTCTAATACTCTCCAGAGGGGTATACTACAAGCAGGTCTTCCGAGACGAATTAAAAACATTTGCAAGTAAATGCTTATATTTGCAGCACTGCTAATTGCAATTACATCATCGATATGAAAAGAACCGATTTTATAGCAAAGTGACGGAACTGGTTTATCACTAATACAAAATGCTATTTGCCCTACAAGACTGCTCATCTACTTGGAGCATTACCTTTTAAAAGCTGACACAAAAGGGCGTATTGCACCTTGCACAGTGAACAATGAGCCAAGTTTAATGGTTATTTTCACATACAGTAACATTTTCTCACATGAAAATTGAGCGAAGACTAAATCTTCATTATTTGAAACATATAACTCTCCTTCCACCTTGGAACAACAGAGGATTAGGACCACACAAAAAAGAAAAGATAGGAGAATAAACTCATAATTACGAGATTAAAGTTGCTATGTTAGGAGAATAAAGATGACATTATCCTGGGGGCTGAGGGGTCGTTGCAGCAGATCTTCAAGGAAGTTATATTGACAGATTGGAACTGGAACGGATCAAACACTCATAAACAAAACTTTGCTAAAATACAACTACCGTAATAAGGTAAACAACTATCCACAATCCAATTTTCATCAAAACAACTTCACACCCGCCGCACTCCAAGCTGGACACATAACACAGGTGTCTGTCTGCAGCCAGAGGAGAGAGGAGGGGTCAGGGACCGTCTACAAAGTGCAACACTGAAAAAAATACTGCAAATAAACTACTAAAACCACCTATTTCCGCAGACTTGCATGTGTAGTGTAAGCAACTGAGGAGTTATTGAGTATAGTATCTTCGTAGACGGTCCCTGACCCCTCCTCTCTCCTCTGGCTGCAGAGAGACACCTGTGTGATTTGTCCAGCTCAGAGGGCGGCGGGTGTGAAGTTGTTTTGATGAAATTGGATTGTGGATAGTTGTTTACCTTATTACGGTAGTTAGTTTCTGTTTTAGCAACGTTTGGTTTATGAGTGTTTGATCCGTGAAGTTCCAATCCTTCAATATAACTATGTGCTGCAACAACCCCTCAGCCCCCGGAATGATTTCATTTTTATTCTCCTAACATAACAGCTTTAATCTTGTAATTATCCTTATAATAAAACATTGCTCCTACATGTAACATAATAATTAAAGTTTAACTGTGAACTGTCCGATTAAATGTCATCTTTTTTGTAGCAGTGCTTTCTTCTTCTGAGTCGTGCCTTGGTTCCTGACAAAGTCTCTAACATTTTGCAAAGAGCGACCAGCCAGAATAGGATGCTCTGTAGCTTGGCACTGTCTGCATTCTATCATTGTCGCCAATTTCCCCTTGGCAATGTGTGCATTAAAGTGTCTCAAAACTGCTGCCACCTCTTTTGGAGACCACTTCTGTTTTTTCATCCTGCTGGGATTCCTCTCCACAGCATTTTCAAGTGACTCTACAAACAGAAAAAGAGATCAGTCAATGGTAAACACGTTAACACGTATTTTAGTAGTATGGTAGTATGGTAGTATGGTAGTATAGTATGTAATATCTAAAGAGTATGATCATTCAGTTTAACAGTAAGAAGAAAAAAGGCATTGACACACAGTCCTCTTAATGTCTAAAGCGGTCCGGTAGAGTGATACACAGGACCTGTGTATCGAACCTCACAATTCAAATCCAGTCTACATGGTTTATAACTGGAAAGAAACATGTAACTAATACCAACATTGAGTTGTGGTTAACTCACCTGTTGAATGTAATCACAATGGGACTCAGATGTCATGGCACCATCTTCATGCAGAGTCTCAGTGGAAATCTTGGGGATGAAGAAGGACCAAGTTGAATCACTAAACATCCATAGTAGTACACAAATGCTTTACTGGCTCTTGTTGTGAGTTAACACAATCATGTAGAAAGACACTGATTATAGTATGTAATATCTAAAGAGTATGATCATTCAGTTTAACAGTAAGAAGAAAAACAGCATTGACACACAGTCCTCTTAATGTCTAAAGCGGTCCAGTAGAGTGATACACAGGACCTGTGTATCGAACCTCACAATTCAAATCCAGTCTACATGGTTTATAACTGGAAAGAAACATGTAACTAATACCAACATTGAGTTGTGGTTAACTCACCTGTTGAATGTCATCACAATGGGACTCAGATGTCATGGCAGCATCTTCATGCAGAGTCTCAGTGGAAATCTTGGGGATGAAGAAGGACCAAGTTGAATCACTAAACATCCATAGTAGTACACAAATGCTTTACTGGCTCTTGTTGTGAGTTAACACAATCATGTAGAAAGACACTGATTATAGTATGTAATATCTAAAGAGTATGATCATTCAGTTTAACAGTAAGAAGAAAAAAGGCATTGACACACAGTCCTCTTAGTGTCTAAAGCGGTCCAGTAGAGTGATACACAGGACCTGTGTATCGAACCTCACAATTCAAATCCAGTCTACATGGTTTATAACTGGAAAGAAACATGTAACTAATACCAACATTGAGTTGTGGTTAACTCACCTGTTGAATGTCATCACAATGGGACTCAGATGTCATGGCAGCATCTTCATGCAGAGTCTCAGTGGAAATCTTGGGGATGAAGAAGGACCAAGTTGAATCACTAAACATCCATAGTAGTACACAAATGCTTTACTGGCTCTTGTTGTGAGTTAACACAATCATGTAGAAAGACACTGATTATAGTATGTAATATCTAAAGAGTATGATCATTCAGTTTAACAGTAAGAAGAAAAACAGCATTGACACACAGTCCTCTTAATGTCTAAAGCGGTCCAGTAGAGTGATACACAGGACCTGTGTATCGAACCTCACAATTCAAATCCAGTCTACATGGTTTATAACTGGAAAGAAACATGTAACTAATACCAACATTGAGTTGTGGTTAACTCACCTGTTGAATGTCATCACAATGGGACTCAGATGTCATGGCAGCATCTTCATGCAGAGTCTCAGTGGAAATCTTGGGGATGAAGAAGGACCAAGTTGAATCACTAAACATCCATAGTAGTACACAAATGCTTTACTGGCTCTTGTTGTGAGTTAACACAATCATGTAGAAAGACACTGATTATAGTATGTAATATCTAAAGAGTATGATCATTCAGTTTAACAGTAAGAAGAAAAAAGGCATTGACACACAGTCCTCTTAATGTCTAAAGCGGTCCGGTAGAGTGATACACAGGACCTGTGTATCGAACCTCACAATTCAAATCCAGTCTACATGGTTTATAACTGGAAAGAAACATGTAACTAATACCAACATTGAGTTGTGGTTAACTCACCTGTTGAATGTCATCACAATGGGACTCAGATGTCATGGCAGCATCTTCATGCAGAGTCTCAGTGGAAATCTTGGGGATGAAGAAGGACAAAGTTGAATCACTAAACATCCATAGTAGTACACAAATGCTTTACTGGCTCTTGTTGTGAGTTAACACAATCATGTAGAAAGACACTGATTATAGTATGTAATATCTAAAGAGTATGATCATTCAGTTTAACAGTAAGAAGAAAAAAGGCATTGACACACAGTCCTCTTAATGTCTAAAGCGGTCCAGTAGAGTGATACACAGGACCTGTGTATCGAACCTCACAATTCAAATCCAGTCTACATGGTTTATAACTGGAAAGAAACATGTAACTAATACCAACATTGAGTTGTGGTTAACTCACCTGTTGAATGTCATCACAATGGGACTCAGATGTCATGGCAGCATCTTCATGCAGAGTCTCAGTGGAAATCTTGGGGATGAAGAAGGACCAAGTTGAATCACTAAACATCCATAGTAGTACACAAATGCTTTAATGGCTCTTGTTGTGAGTTAGCACAATCATGTAGAAAGACACTGATTATAGTATGTAATATCTAAAGAGTATGATCATTCAGTTTAACAGTAAGAAGAAAAACAGCATTGACACACAGTCCTCTTAGTGTCTAAAGCGGTCCAGTAGAGTAATACACAGGACCTGTGTATCGAACCTCACAATTCAAATCCAGTCTACATGGTTTATAACTGGAAAGAAACATGTAACTAATACCAACATTGAGTTGTGGTTAACTCACCTGTTGAATGTCATCACAATGGGACTCAGATGTCATGGCAGCATCTTCATGCAGAGTCTCAGTGGAAATCTTGGGGATGAATAAGGACAAAGTTTAATCACTAAACATCCATAGTAGTACACAAATGCTTTACTGGCTCTTGTTGTGAGTTAACACAATCATGTAGAAAGACACTGATTATAGTATGTAATATCTAAAGAGTATGATCATTCAGTTTAACAGTAAGAAGAAAAAAGGCATTGACACACAGTCCTCTTAGTGTCTAAAGCGGTCCAGTAGAGTGATACACAGGACCTGTGTATCGAACCTCACAATTCAAATCCAGTCTACATGGTTTATAACTGGAAAGAAACATGTAACTAATACCAACATTGAGTTGTGGTTAACTCACCTGTTGAATGTCATCACAATGGGACTCAGATGTCATGGCAGCATCTTCATGCAGAGTCTCAGTGGAAATCTTGGGGATGAAGAAGGACCAAGTTGAATCACTAAACATCCATAGTAGTACACAAATGCTTTACTGGCTCTTGTTGTGAGTTAACACAATCATGTAGAAAGACACTGATTATAGTATGTAATATCTAAAGAGTATGATCATTCAGTTTAACAGTAAGAAGAAAAAAGGCATTGACACACAGTCCTCTTAATGTCTAAAGCGGTCCGGTAGAGTGATACACAGGACCTGTGTATCGAACCTCACAATTCAAATCCAGTCTACATGGTTTATAACTGGAAAGAAACATGTAACTAATACCAACATTGAGTTGTGGTTAACTCACCTGTTGAATGTCATCACAATGGGACTCAGATGTCATGGCAGCATCTTCATGCAGAGTCTCAGTGGAAATCTTGGGGATGAAGAAGGACAAAGTTGAATCACTAAACATCCATAGTAGTACACAAATGCTTTACTGGCTCTTGTTGTGAGTTAACACAATCATGTAGAAAGACACTGATTATAGTATGTAATATCTAAAGAGTATGATCATTCAGTTTAACAGTAAGAAGAAAAAAGGCATTGACACACAGTCCTCTTAATGTCTAAAGCGGTCCAGTAGAGTGATACACAGGACCTGTGTATCGAACCTCACAATTCAAATCCAGTCTACATGGTTTATAACTGGAAAGAAACATGTAACTAATACCAACATTGAGTTGTGGTTAACTCACCTGTTGAATGTCATCACAATGGGACTCAGATGTCATGGCAGCATCTTCATGCAGAGTCTCAGTGGAAATCTTGGGGATGAAGAAGGACCAAGTTGAATCACTAAACATCCATAGTAGTACACAAATGCTTTAATGGCTCTTGTTGTGAGTTAACACAATCATGTAGAAAGACACTGATTATAGTATGTAATATCTAAAGAGTATGATCATTCAGTTTAACAGTAAGAAGAAAAACAGCATTGACACACAGTCCTCTTAGTGTCTAAAGCGGTCCAGTAGAGTAATACACAGGACCTGTGTATCGAACCTCACAATTCAAATCCAGTCTACATGGTTTATAACTGGAAAGAAACATGTAACTAATACCAACATTGAGTTGTGGTTAACTCACCTGTTGAATGTCATCACAATGGGACTCAGATGTCATGGCAGCATCTTCATGCAGAGTCTCAGTGGAAATCTTGGGGATGAATAAGGACAAAGTTTAATCACTAAACATCCATAGTAGTACACAAATGCTTTACTGGCTCTTGTTGTGAGTTAACACAATCATGTAGAAAGACACTGATTATAGTATGTAATATCTAAAGAGTATGATCATTCAGTTTAACAGTAAGAAGAAAAAAGGCATTGACACACAGTCCTCTTAGTGTCTAAAGCGGTCCAGTAGAGTGATACACAGGACCTGTGTATCGAACCTCACAATTCAAATCCAGTCTACATGGTTTATAACTGGAAAGAAACATGTAACTAATACCAACATTGAGTTGTGGTTAACTCACCTGTTGAATGTCATCACAATGGGACTCAGATGTCATGGCAGCATCTTCATGCAGAGTCTCAGTGGAAATCTTGGGGATGAAGAAGGACCAAGTTGAATCACTAAACATCCATAGTAGTACACAAATGCTTTACTGGCTCTTGTTGTGAGTTAACACAATCATGTAGAAAGACACTGATTATAGTATGTAATATCTAAAGAGTATGATCATTCAGTTTAACAGTAAGAAGAAAAAAGGCATTGACACACAGTCCTCTTAATGTCTAAAGCGGTCCGGTAGAGTGATACATAGGACCTGTGTATCGAACCTCACAATTCAAATCCAGTCTACATGGTTTATAACTGGAAAGAAACATGTAACTAATACCAACATTGAGTTGTGGTTAACTCACCTGTTGAATGTCATCACAATGGGACTCAGATGTCATGGCACCATCTTCATGCAGAGTCTCAGTGGAAATCTTGGGGATGAAGAAGGACCAAGTTGAATCACTAAACATCCATAGTAGTACACAAATGCTTTACTGGCTCTTGTTGTGAGTTAACACACAATATCCACCTCATAGTTCAATAACAGGTCATCAAGTCAATGGCCATAATTTAAAATCATCTTATGTATTAATAGCATTTCTTATAGAACTGTTCAATTTTCCATGTGACTAACATATTGGACATGGCAGAGCTAAGTTTATTGTGAAAATAGTGTTAAATGATAGATTTACATAGCAGTGATGATACAAGCCACCATTCATAATTACCCTGCATCTCCATGGCCAATCAGAATCGCTGTAGTCATAAGCTATCTCTTGTCCGGGACTGATGTCTTTGAGTGCAAAAAGACAAAGATGGGGCTTTCCATCCACTTTGATCAATTTCATTTTGCAGTTCGGGTTCACATGGTCATCGTTGACAAGTCTCCCTAGGGAGTTGTCCTCTTTGGCAGCATCAACACTGATTGGGCAAGGACACAATTCTGATTACAAACTAACAGTATTACAACCACAGCAAACTAGCATTAGATTAAATACATATAGACAAAAAAAGTCTCAAAATGTACACTGTATGCCCAACTTAACATCAATATAGCAGTGTTTGTATGTCTGGGTAACTACACATTTAGAAATAACATTACAATATTTACCTACCATAACTCTTGTCCATTAAAACGAAAGTCGAACATGAAAACCTTGAGTGCATTATGATATAGTTTATGCCGGTTTTCACGTTCAGACTTTGTAATGACTTCCCCTCTGTATTCAATGAGGAAGTCTCCATTTTGAAACGGTCGGCAGCTGAAAACTCCTCGACCTAACAAAGATCAGAGGATGGGTCAGGAGAAGTGATGAGGTTAAAAAACAATACACATTTGTCATGCTCATGACAAGAATAGTACACAAAATAGTGACAAAATACTTTTGTCACTCACCTTTATAGGAATTGATGAATTTCACATCAAATCCATCCTTGTCTTTGCACACGGATGAAAAATGTGCAGCCTCTTCTCGCGGTTTAATCTTTGCTCTCCGAGGTCTTGCTGATGTCATATCCATTATTTTCACTGTTGGTGAGAAAACAGAACCTTTGATTATCTATGAAAGCCATGCCACTGAAACAGCTTAATATGTGTAACAATGGCTGATAAGTCACTGCATTTGGCATCTATAAACTAAATAAACTGTTCAGCTTCATATTTTCACTGGATGCTTCCCTCAAAATCTCAACCAGTGTTAACGCTGTTACGCTGTATGGGTTTAAATGAACTTTAAATTCAGATGCAGAAACAGATGGCTAACTAACTGGCTGCTTCCAGCAGCTAACAGCTTGAAAAGTGCAGACAAATGTAAGACATGGAAAGCTGTGATTATAAGACGGCAATAACATAGGTAACAGTCAGCAATCACGCTAAATATCTGAGATATTTCATCAACTTAATCAGAGCATAGTTCACTGTTAACACAGCAACGGGCTAACAGCTATGTCTGTGAAGCATGCTATGTCTTTGAAGCATGCTACTTTTACTTTTAAGTTCCAACTCACATGGAGTTGGAACTTACCAGGATGAATTAAACTCATCAATATTATCTACAAATGGTTGCTCAATAAATGTATGGAAAAAACTGCCTTAAATAACATTATTTGGAATAAAAAACGCAAATGTAGGCCTACTGACTAGATGAATGCTGACATGTGTCCCCAAATAAGCTAGCATTAGCCGTAGCTGCTAACGTTTTACCCTAAAACCTGTCATTCCATACAGTTTCAACAAGCTTCCAATATAAAAAGAGTGACAAGCTTCGAAACAAGAATTAAAAGATAACATTAGCAGTGTCATTTAATTTTTTACACCAGTCCTACCTTGAACTTGTGACGTCTGGGGAATGAAATGCGAATATGGCCTCACTGCCACCGCAGTCCGGGGAGTCCCTCCCCCTTGTGAATTTCCACGGAATGCTGATTCCCAAACGTCAAAATATTATTAAGGGCAAATGTATACATTCATGATTGGATGCATGTAAACAAAGGTAAAGTTACCTTATAAATTATAACTTATTGTAACATTGAGCTGAGCTCCATGTAATCCGGATACTCTGCCTATTTTTCGGACATATGATGATGCCTGCTCGGCCCGGGCCGGACACTGAAATAATTTTCGTGGTTACCTGCTGGGAACGTGGTGCTCCCTTGCTAAAGCAGTGTTTCCCTTTAATGGAAAAAGGATCAATTTAATATGATTTGAGAGGCTGAGAAGAGTCAGCAATGCCGGTGTTATGCCGTAGATTGAAGCCTTGCCGTAGATTGAAGCCCTGTTCGCGAGGACGTGCATCTTTTGAATGATATATTTATTTCCCATCAGATTAAACAGCAAACGGTTGAATAAATAATGTGCATACAATTGCGAGGAGGCTCGTTTTAAGGACACTTTTCAGATCTGTCACAATCTTCGTATTGGAACAAACTTCCGTTTTTAAGTGTAGTCCCACTCTGTTATGTTCCTCCTTCAGCACAGACAATGACAGGATAATATGTAATTTGTCAGTATAGTCCTATTTCTTAAAACCTTCGCTGTTGTTTAAGTGTCTGATACTTGATAACCACGAATAGTAAGCAATTATATAACAGTAATGATATAACATATATGATCATGTCAGACAATGTGTTATTTTCAATCAAGCCTCAAAGATAATTTTTTCAAACTGGCTTCACTCACTTTAATTGCTCCTTTGAATGTGATTGTCCTCTGTGATTTCCTACTCAACACATGTTTGTATTGTAATGCCACTCATATTTTATTTTTTATTTTATTTTGAAGTGACATTGAATGTTTTGAAAGGTGCCCTAAAATAAAGTGTATTATTGATCTTATATCTGTGCCTCTATCACACTATTAATGTTCCTTATTTTAGACTAGGTTTTTACTGGTGTCAATAGGGAAGATCTGCACTGTTCTCTACATAACATGTTCAGCAGAGCAGGTATTTCTCCTGCTAGATATGGCACCCCCCCTACAACTTTGTCCAGGACAGTCACAACGTCACCAAAATCACACTGTTGCCTGTTCCCCTCTAGTGTGTGCTCACAAAAGCATTTTACTCTGGGCCCAGCAGGTACAAAATTAAAGAGGGGCTTCCAAATCCAGCAGAGCAGGTGCTGCCGGATTTGGATCCCCCCCCCCCCTATATCTTTGTCCAAGATAGTCACAACTTCACCAAAATCACACTGGTGTTTGCTGTTCCCCTCTAGTTTATGCTCACCAAAGCATTTTACTCTGGGCCCAGCAGGTGAAAAACTAAATAGGGGGTTCCAAAACAACAAGTTTGAATCCCTGAAAGGTGCACAAGTTGTTCTTCAATTCAATCATGCTTCATAAGCTTAAGAGCAACAGAAGCACAGCTCCGATGTAAGACGCCATTGTTGTTGTGATGTAGGCTTTACGCCGCGGCGTTAACAGCGACGTGATGACGTAGCTCATACAGGAGGCTCTGGTCAGCGGAAAAGCAAACTGGTTCAACATTGAGAACCAATTGCGAACCGCTGTTGAACCAGCATGGAGCCCGAACAGTTCTCTGTTGCCACTTTCACACCAAACCAGAATGATGGAATCCCTAATTTCCTCTCAATTGTACGTTGAGAAACGTTGTTCTTAAACTGTTGGACTATTTGCTCACGCAGTTCTTCACAAAGTGGGGAACCTCGCCCCATCCTTGCTTGAAAATATTTGAGGCTTCTTTTATACCCAATCATGACACTCACCTGTTTCCAGTTCACCTGTTGACCTGGGGAATGTTCCAAACTGGGATTTTTGTAGCATTCTTCAACTTTCCCAGTCTTTTGTTGACACTGTCCCAGCTTTATGAAACGTGTTGCAGTAATCAAATTCAAAATGAAAGAATATTAAACAGTTTATCAGTTTGAATATTAAACATCTTGTATTTGTAGTGGATTCAACTGAATATAGGTCAACAACAATTAGAAAAGCATTGTAGTCTGTTTTTATTTATGTTTTACACAAAATCCTAACTTCACCTGAATTTCGGTTTGTAAATGTGTTGGATGGGTAGTGGCTCAGTCATAGGGGGCTTGGACTGGGAGCCGTAGGGTCGCCGGTTCAAGTCCCCGACCAGACCTAAAATATGGAGTGTGGACCACTACTTGGAGAGGTCCCAGTTCACCTCCTGCTCTGCCGTGGTGCCCTTGAGCAAGGTACCGGACACCCCCCTTACCCCCTCACTTTCATTGCTCCCCGGGCGCTGTACACTAGCTGCCCACTAGCTTCCCACTGCTCCTAGTACTAGGCTCCTGGTACTAGGATGGGTTAAATGCAGAGGCCAAATTTCACTGTGTGCTGTGTGCTCTGCATGTGAGACTATTAAAGAGGGTTTCATCCCTCCCAATTCTATTCTAGAAGTATTGCAGAGATGAGTGTCGTATGAGTGGGAATGTTGTTTGCTTTGAGCAAACAAATACAAACAGACGCTAATGGGCTGAAATTAGTCTTACAATCTTAATTCAGCACTCTTTGTCTATGTTTTACCATCCACCTAACACAATACAATTTTCAATATTGTTCTACATATGACGGGGGGACGGGCAGCGTTGACTATGGATCAGTCACAATATAAATAAATGCACACATAATGATTCACACATGGTAGAATGAGGATTTACATATACATTTCTCTATCTGCATAAATGTGGTTTGTTTCTAAAAATGTTTTAGATCCACACAAGAATGTTTGTAATAGATATCCACAAGAATTTTAATTCAAGTGTTAGCAATTTTCATTAAAGATATATTTTGTGTTGTTACATTTATATAGAAACTATTCAACCTGCATTCACAAACTAGCCTTTCGTGTATGAAATGCAGAGCACTTTATACATAAAAAGCAATAAATATTCATGTGTTGATAAAAAATGTGGATAAATGTGGAATTTTTCACATTTACATAAAACAATACACATTTATGTGTGCAATGATAGATATGTGTTCGGAGAGAGATATGTATATCCTGATTTTACATTTCTGAACCATTTTGTGAGCATTTATTTATATTGAAGGACTACTTTGACAAAACAACATCCACATTTTTACTAAGGGCACAAGGTGGTGTACTCTATGTTGGGCATGCATTTTTATATCCAATAACAATAAATAACAAATAAACAATTACATCTGACAATGGAAGTTATGTAATATCCCTGCAGTTAAGATCTTGAGCAGTCTTGGTATAAATTCAGCCTTGTCTAAGAATGAAATAATACAATGGTAAAATGCAGTCAATTCAAAGACAAGACCTCAAAAAAGTGGTCTTGAGACAAAGACCGATATGGACTACTAAAACACTGAGTCCCTAAAAGTATATTATCAGATAAAAGCTATAGTAAAGGTGCAATGAAATGTAGGTAGTATTAGACATAATAATAATAATAATAATAATAATAATAATAATAATAATAATAATAATAATGATAATAATAATAATAATAACATAATAATAATTAATTAATATTATGTTATTATTATTATTATTACAGTTTTTCTCAATCGCTAAACCCACTATTTAGAATCAAAATTCCTTTCATCAAACCAACAGCACAGCCATCGAAACAGAAAACCATTTCTCTACAACAGTATACCATTTCTCATTGATATCACACAAAATGCAGATGCTAAGCAGTGTTTTGCAAAACAGATCACACAATTCTCTAACTGAAGTTACAATTCTCTACACAAAGATCAAAAATCTGTTGTGTAACTCATGTCTACAAAACAACAAATAATCTTCTCACAGTGGATAACACTTCCTCATAAACTTAGACCATAGCTACACTAATTGACACTTGATGTGCAAAATATTAACACTTGTTATCAGTCAATCACCCCATTGAAAAAGGTAACTCCATGGAATGTACTGTATACCTTACAGTAATGATGTTACATTGAAAACATTTACATGATAGAATTTGCATGACTGTACTTAAAATATTTTTTTAAATGGTGCCGGTAAAGCTATAATAGTGTTGATATGACTTGCATAGGTCTTTGAGATGTTCATATGGGGAGGATTAGCTATAGCTGATACAACATTTTTACAGTCAGTAATTGTGGTCTTTTCCTTTTTGCACATTGAGAAATGTTTTTTTTTGTATTGGGGTGAATTGAGTACTTCACTTCCATGTAAATGAATTGCTCACAGCTGACATCAATGAATTTCCTATAGTAATTGTAATTAGTGAGAATCCTATAAAAGACCTCCCTCACTTCAGTAAGATGTTTGTGTAAACAAAATGGCTGATCGAGTAGGTAGAGGAGCTCTGAGAGGAAGAAGGAACCCTGTTGTTCAGCGAGGAAGAGGGAGGGCTGATGTTCAGAGAGGAAGAGGGAGAGCTGATGTTCAGAGAGGAAGAGGGAGAGCTGATGTTCAGAGAGGAAGAGGGAACCCTCATGTTCAGAGAGGAAGAGGGAGGGCTGTACGTATGCGTGGTGGAAGAGTTGAAAGGGGACCAATGCGAACAGTAGTTTCGGACAACACCCGTGCAACTATTGTGGACCACGTCATAAACCATGGCATGTCCCTCAGTGAGGCTGGCCAAAGGGTTCAGCCCAATATACCGAGATCAACAGTGGCATCCATTATTAGGATCTTCAGGCACGAAAATAGGTAAGCTACTGTAACCCTTTTTTACAGCACTTCATGCATTTCTATTTTGATGTAGGTTTCGATCACTGTTTTTATATTACAGTACATAACATTCTCAAATATTTATTGATAGAACTGAAAGAGCACCCCGCTCTGGTGGCAGACGAAAGGCCTTTACTCCAGAACAAGAGTCTGCCATTGTTGATATGGTTGTGGCCAACAATGAAATCCGCTTAAGGGAGATTCAGGCCAGAATAATTGCAGACCAGGATGTCTTCAGTAACATTCAGTCTATAAGTGTTGCAACCATTGACCGGGTGTTAAAGAGGCAACACCTCAGAATGAAACAGATCTATAAGGTTCCTTTTGAACGCAACTCTGACCGTGTGAAGGATTTAAGGCACCGGTATGTACAGGTAAGGACCTCAATCACACTGATGGCTTGCCTATATTTTTAGTATGTCTGACTGCTTACAGTAATGTAAAACGGTCCTCTGTTTGTTTCATTTTCTTTAGCGAATGATGGAGCTGGAAGGCAATGCATTACCACATGTTTTTGTATATGTGGATGAAGCAGGCTTCAACCTCTCCAAAGTGAGGAGACGTGGGAGGAACCTTATTGGGCAAAGAGCGACAGTCTTTGTTCCAGGCCAAAGGGGAGGAAACATAACATTGTGTGCGGCTATCTCGACACAAGGCGTCCTTGCTCACATCCCTTTAATGGGAGCATATAACACGCAACGTGTCCTTGCCTTCCTGGATGTCCTGTATGACGGACTTGTGCCACCAGAAGAGAGGGATCAAGTGAGGTCGGTTCACGTGGTCATATGGGACAATGTGGCATTCCACCACTCTCGTGACGTGAGGGCATGGTTTGAGGCTCATCCACACATGGCCATGGAGTTCCTCCCTCCATACTCCCCATTTCTAAACCCCATTGAGGAGTTCTTCTCTGCCTGGAGATGGAAGGTTTATGACCATCATCCTCATGACAGAATGCCCCTTTTGGACGCAATGAATGCTGGCTGTCGGGACATCTCTGCGGAATCCTGTCAAGGGTGGTGTCGACACGCAAGGAGATATTTCCCACGCTGCCTTGCAAGGGAAGACATACGCTGTGACGTAGATGAGGCTATGTGGCCAGACAGACGCCAAAGAGCAGATCAGTAAAGTTATATAGATCTCATTCTCTGCTTTACTGCTGATTTACATCATTTACCCATGTTATTTTTTTCCAGTGTATTGCTATTCGTCTTTTGTTTCTGTTACGGTGCTCTTCTGAAAATGAGACAATAAAAACAATGGCATAGTTACAGTAAGACTCTGTTTTTCCTATATGTAAGTTTGTTTCTCCCAACTTGTCAGTTTTCCGTTCAGTTTCCAATATCGATAGCTTGAGGTTTGTGTATTGATGATTGTAGTCAGTATTTAGTGTGCCACTTAGTAATGACTGTTCAAATAGTCTTCTCATGAGCTGACAAATGTTTGTTTTTGGAGAAGGTATCTGGTTTTGGAAGGGGTATTTTTAGTTTTGAGTGCCTTAGAGCACTTTGCAAGAAATGTATATTGTTATGGTAGAATGGGTTATTATGGTGACCGGAGTTTCAGTTATGAAAACACATTTGTCTCATTAGAGGACAATTTGTTCTGTTTCGATCGACTTATTCTTTTTTGTGACCAGTATTTTCAGTTTTGGTCATGTAAGTGCATTTTGCAAAAGATATTCAGAGTTATGGCAAGTGTGTTTCTGTTTAGATGGCTATGCTCTTGTTTTGAAGAAATGAATTTAGATTCTAAAAAGTGGGTTTAGCGATTGAGAAAAACTGTATTATTATTATTATTATTACAAACACAGCATTTTTCACAGAAACATGAATTGTCAGGACCATCCGGCAGTCAGCCAATCAGAGCTCCTTCTGTGTGAATATTCATGAGCGGGTGCAATACCCAAAACCAGCTGTACGAGCGCTGTTCTGACACACAGAAAATACACAATTTCTGGGTTTTGTGAATAAAAAGGTCTTTTTTTTTTTTTGGGGTATTTAAGCTTTCTACACATATAGAAACACTTCTACGCTTTTAGAATTTTTATTTATTAGCAGGACACCGACCCTGTCCTGTTAATAAAAAATGTCTGGCTAATGTCGGTGTGTATTCATACCAAAAGTCCTCTTAATTAACAAAGGTGCACACACACACACACACACACACACACACACACACACACACACACACACACACACACACACACACACACACACACATAGGATATACCCGGACCACAAAGCAGTGAAAGGCAGTCAAAGACTTGGCGACGCAGGAGAAGAACGGTCAGAAACAAAAACTCTTACAAGGTGGGTCTACTTTTAATAACGTTGTTTATTACATTGTTTTATTTAAATGTTGTAAACTTTCAATTGTTAAATAGGTTTTATATTGCCTTCAAAGTTCAGTAACTTCATAAGTGCAGGAAAAGGTAGAAGACAGCGTAACAATGCAGAAACATGTCATATCATGTTATAGCAAACATCTGGCAATATGTTGATAAGCCATTTTGACAGCGAAGTGTTATATATGCTTTAGCACCGCAGGAATGCGTCCAATGATGACAATCAAAGGTAAAACTATTGATCTGAAAGAACTAACAGGTTATAAGAGGTCAGGGCTATGAAAGTTAGTCAATGCGTGCTATAAATGACCAGGATGCATTGCATGGCAAGCTGCTGACAGCATATCTAAATATATCATGTTCTTAAAAATGTGTTGTTTTTATTGGCTGTATTTACCACCAACACTAATTTTGAGAATATAAGAACCTTAACAGACTACTCAATTTAAGGGCCATGCAAACTGGTCAAGATAATGAACCCCAAATGAAAAATCTGTCAAGATTGTGAATTCCAAATCCAAACTGGTCAAGATACTGAACCCCAACTTGCACATTGGTCAGGATACTCAACCCCACATTCCAAATATGATTGGATAATTAGCTCCAAATTGCAAATTGGTAGATAAAGAACGCCAAATTGCAAATTGGTAAATACATGGAACCGCAAATTATATATTGGGCAAGATACTGAACCCCAAATTAAAATCGATCAAGTTTCTGAACCCCAAATTAAAAATGTCTCATGACACTCAACCCCAAATTATAAATAGGACAAGATAATGAGGCCCCTATTACCCAATATATCATTTGGGGTTCCATATCTTTACCAAAGGGACAAGGGTTCAATATCTTTACCAAATGACCCCAAAATGAAAATCGATCAACTGCCCAAACACCAAATTGCAAATTGGTTAGGATACTCAACCCCAAATCCCAAATGTGACTAGATAATGAACCCCAAATAGTAAATTGGTCAGGATACTGAACCCCAAATGAAAATCGGTCAAGTTTCTGAACACCAAATTACAAATAGGGTGAGATACTGAACCCCAAATTGCCTACATGTAAATGGATGAAGGTCAACATGCCTATTAACTTTAATTATTCTCTTTGTCCTCGATTCTAATAGACATCCCAGCTAGCGGGGAACGTTCTCACAACTTTGGCTAACGTTACCTAGATGTTCTAATAATGTTTTAAAGAAACATTTGAATCTGAACCTTTTTAGGATGTTTATTATTTCAAATAATGTTCCTATAAGGTGTAAGGTTAACGAAGACATAACGTTTTAACTGCAACATTGAGAGGATGTTTTGAGGATGTTATTAAGGCCTGAGATGACAGAACGTTTTTTTATAAAGCGTTCCTTTAATGTGATATGTCAACAAAGGTGGAACGTTTTGCCTGGGAAATAGGAACTAGTAACTAGGAAGTGGCAGATTTTTTCCGGCTATGTATTTTCAAATTCTAGCGGTTTCTTCAAAATTACCTACCCCACCTTTAATGTGTGAGAACATTAAAGTGCAAACAAGCAGCAAACCAGTTTTAATCAAAATAAAAAAACTAAATCCCCTTGGAAATAAAGTTAATCTCAATTCATCAGCTTTAACATCATCAACAGTCTACTCCAAAGTGAATACACACAAATGAGTTAATGCAATCTCAAAATATCTGAAAGTAACTATATTTATATATATTATTTGTATTTAAAGATCACCCACCTCAGCAGAGCTTCGTCTGATCATCATTCTTCAGCGTCTCCAAACTCTCTGACTGCCGTTCACTGCGATCGGATCCAAATATATTTAAATCCACATATGTCATCAAGGTGAAGCACAGGTGAGAGCAGGACTGTGTTTTTCATGCATGCTTAATAATACCTTTTTACGGTAGATTAAAACAGGCACAACAGAACACACAGAGTAAGTCATTAAGACATTTATTCATTCTTTAAAATAAAGTGATTACATATATTGTTATACCATAACATGATTATACAACATTAACTAATAATATAAGATCCATTATATTAGAACTGGTTTGTGAAAACAAAAGTTAAATATCTTAAACTTCAAAAACACTAAAATGAATTTCCAAAATGTCAAAAACAATCAGCAGCTAAAGATACAATTGGTGCTAACAATGTAGAAATCAGTAACTTATCAATCAACAACATTGATATTTAGCTTGACTTTCATCAGGAATAGTATCATATTTGTCTCAATATTATTATGTTAACACGTTACATTTAGCAGCTAAAAGTTATGAAAAAAAAGCCTTTAATCAGTAATGGAGTGCCACAGGGTTCTACCTTTGGTCTTCTACTATTTATATTGAATTTAAATTACATTGTTGTGATGTCATACAATATTATACCACATTTACTTATAATATAAGATACATCATACTACAGTAGAAATGGTTAATGCACACACATGTCAATCATCTTTAACCGCTAAAACAATTTCAAAAATGTAAATTAAATTAAAGGAAAATCAATAACTGAACATAAGATAATCATTGAGTTTTTTTCCAACTCAAAAAGCTGACCTGCACATTCAAGAGTATCCGTCTCATTACTCAGTAAGATATACACTATTTGGTCACATCCAAAGTAAGCTCTACTTATCAACAGGCTATTCCAGAAGATTTCCAGATATTTCCTTTTAATCTTACACTTATTTCCAATACAGATGTTAGCTTACAGTACAAAGCCTTCTCTACATCTGCTCATAACCTTTAGAACTTTAAATTCTAATCCAACTCTTATCCTGATTCAGTGTTTTGTTTGCAGCATTGTAGTTTTCCCGCTCCGCGTAGAAACAGTAGAGGTAACACCAGATTGCTGGGCAGAGCGAACCAGAATGAAGACAATATAACAGCACGCCGAGTACTGAGGCTCAGTTCTGTTGAACGAATCACAGCTTTGACGATCAGATCTCCCCCAAAC